>NW_012123487.1:4410974-4533728 GCF_000951035.1 Colobus angolensis palliatus
CCTCCCTCCTTCCTACCTTCCTTGCTTTCTTGCTTTCTCTCTCTTTCTTGCTTTGTCTCTCTCTCTCTCTTTCTCTCTCTCTCTTTCTTTCTCTCTCTCTCTCTCTTTCTCTTTCAGACAGAGTCTTGCTCTTGTCACCCAGACTGGAGTGCAGTGGCGTGATCTCAGCTCACTGCAACCTCCACTTCCTGGGTTCAAGCAATTTTCCTCTCTCAGCCTCCTGAATAGTTGGGATTACAGGCGCATGTCATCATACTTGGCTAATTTTTGTATTTTTAATAGAGACAGGGTTTCACCATGTTGACCTGGCTGATCTTGAACTCCTGACCTCAAGTGATCCACCTGCCTCGGCCTCCCAAAGTGCTGGGATTACAGGCATGAGCCACCACGCCCGGCCGAAGTGCATCTTTCCTTATCACCCATTTTCACTTCTGGATGCTGTTGGCTGCTGGCCACCTACTCAGTCCTCAGATACCCTCACACACCTGGTCATACACTCCCCCAACTCCTGTCCTCAGCAGCTACATAGATCAGTGCTTGGCAGAGATGGGCATGTCCCCCAGAGGCATTTTGGAAATGTCTGGGGTTTGTTCATTTGTTTGTCTGTTTTCTAATGTAGTTGTGCTGCAGCGTTTTCACTGAAATGTATATTGTTTTATTATAAAAGATTTCCCTTTATTATTTTTATTTTACATTATCTATTAGGGCATTATATTAATTTAAAAGACATAGTAGTTTACAGTCGCTTATGAATTTCATTTCAGGATAGGAATGGTGATGTTAAAATAAATTTGTTATATAAAGGGGATGTTTGGTGTGATAGCATTGAGGATGGCTGAGGCAGATAGTCTTTCCAATTCCCTGGCTTTGCTATTGCTCCAAAGATCTTTTCCTCCAACACACACCAGCCCCAATCAAATAGTCACATCCTGGATTCATAATCGCCAGTAACCACACCACTTCCAAAATCTGGATTTAAACATCGTACTCTCTGACCATCACTCCATATTCACTGACTCCAATAATCCTCCAACCTCATAAAGACTTGGCCTTGACTCTCTCACTTTCCACTTTTCATTGTTCCTTATACCTTTTCTATTCTCCCCCATCCCCAGCCTGGGCTCCATGGTCCAGCAGGATAACCACTGTCTTGCAAGTACATATAATTCTCATGTCTGCTTGCCCAGGGAAACAGTTTACCTTGGTTAAACCCAGATTTCTTCTTCTTCCACATGTGCACCTGAGCAAGCAGTTTGACGGTGTGGAGAAAAATCACACAACCAGTGACTAGAGTCACTTCAGATTTATGGCCACAAATCTCAAATGACACTTAACACAGTGAGCTAATTCTACCGCATCTCCCTTGTAAATTCACACTCCTACTTTCCGAGATAATTATTTCCCACCTTCTCCTCTCTTCACAAATCTTTAACACTTCCTCTCTTATCTCTTCTTTCTTAGCTGATGACTTCATGGGGAAAAAAATATGTATGTGTGCTTGGATGAGAACTACCTGATTTTCCCGCTGTCATTTCTATCATTCTCCCGCCATCTGTGCCCGTGGAACCAGTGGTCATTTCCCATTTTACTCAAGTTGACCTCTTGATAACATTGTAGAGTCACTGCACTCTTTCTGAATCCTTCCCTAGGCTTTTAGGTTTCCACACTTGCTGGTCTTGCTTCTACCCCATTGGTTGCTTCTTTTGAGCCTCATTCCTTGGCCCTATCTCCATCAAAGCCTCCATCAAGCCTCTAAACACCTGAAGCCCAGGGCTCTGTCTTTGGCCTTCTTCTCTCCCCTAAGAGGTCTCAGCCATTTCCAAGTCTTCAAGTTCTACCTCTACAATGATGGCTTCTATCTCCAGACCAGACCTCTCCCTAAGCTTTGGACTCATATGTCCAGTTGCCCATCTGATCCTTCTAATTAGCTTTCTATCAGACACCTTAAACTAACCATGACTAAAATGTAGCTACTAATCACTCTGATAGACTTGAATCATGGGCCCCAAAGACATGCAGGTCCTAATCCCTGAACCTGTCAATGCTACCTTATATGGAAAAGGACTTTGCCAGTGTGATTAATTTAAGGATCTTGAAATGGGGACAGTATCCTGGATTATTCAGGTGGGCCCTAAATGTAGCCACAAGTGTTCTTACAAGGAGAGGGAGATTTAATGACAGAAGAGTAGTAGGAGAGGTGAGAACAGAAGAAAGAGGCTGAAACGATGCAAGAAAGAGGCAGAAATTGCAATTTCTAGAAACTGAAAAAAGGCAAGGAGACAGATTCTTCCCCCTCAAAGCCTCCAGAAAGAACCAGAATGTGCCCTGCTGACACTTTCACGTCAGCCCAGTGGGACTGATTTTAGACTTCTGATCTTCAGAACTGTAAGAGAAACATGCGTCCCATTTTAAGCTACCAGATGTGTGGTACTTTGTCACAGCAGCAATAGGAAACGAATCCAGTCACCACAACTAGCACACAAATCCATAGCCTACCCCTGATGCCCTCCACTTCTCAGGAAATGGCTCCCCATTTATGCAGCTGCTGAGGCCAAGAGCTTCGGAGTTGTCCAGATCTTTCTCTTCACTCCCAACTTGCCAGTCAGCAAGTCTTAGCTCTACATCCAGCACACGGCGTGACTCCAGCAGTTTCTCACTGCTCCACTGCCACGACCCTAGTCAATGCTATCACCATTCCCAACTCGCATGACGCCACTGCTTCCTGCTTGGCTTTCCACTCCTTCTCTTGGCCCTCTTCACATGCACCACCGGTGGCTTTATGAAGGCTGAATCAGATCACAGCATTCCCCCTACTGAAACCGTCAATGTCTTCCCATTACACTCAGGATAGAGTGCAAATCCCTTGCCATGGCCTATAAGGCCCTACCATTCATTGGCCTCTGCTCGCCTTACCTCCCTCCACTTCCTCACTGCTGCACTGTATTGATCACACTGACCTTCTGTCTGACCTTGTTCATTCCATTCCCACCTCCTGGCTTTTGCACTTGGGGTTTCTACCACCGAAGTGCTCTCTCTCCAGATCTTTGCATGGATCTCTCCTGTTCATCACTTAAGTCTCAACTCAGATATGATCTCCTCCAAAAGGCCTTTCCCACCGCCCTTGCTAAAACAGGATCTCAGTGCCTGCAGCCAGTGGCTATTTAACCCCAGTTATCTTCCTTAAGGCATTTGTCAGCTCCTGAAATTGTCACATTGGTTTGTTTACACATCTATTGTGTGTCTCTGTGAAGATGTAAGCTCTCAGAGGGTGTCCTGCTGACTGCAGTATCCTCAGTGCTTGGCACATAGTAGGCACACAATGATTATTTATTTGCCTTGCTGCCTGGTGTAGCTTGTTTCCAACTCTATCACTGCCTCTGGCACATATAAATGCGTCAAGTTATCTCTCCCAGGGCTATTTGTATCTCAGTAGTACTGGGGTATCTGTGCAAAGAGTTAACCAGTGGGATTTCCAGCAACCTTTAGCAGGAGTGGAGCGACCGACCATGGGGTTTCTTTTGTGGTGCTTTAAAAGCACACAATTCATTCAACATCTGCTAAGGACTGGGTGCCATGGATACATAAAGGGAGGAAAAGATATTTATATTATGCCTTAGCGGATGAATTTGGATTTTGTCAAGGCAGAAAGGGGGTGGGGTGGAATAGAAGTGGGCGAAGGCACTGCCTGAAGGTGCTCAACTATTTCATGGACTTGGCCTGGTGGCCCCTCCACCTTCTGCCTACTGAAACTTGCTGAGCCTGGGAATCTAGGGATGGTCTGCCTGTGGCTCAGCACTGGAGCCAACGCCCATACCTTGCATAGATTCAGAGAGACTGTGGTCTCCTGGCAGTGACCCACTCCCTCTCATTTGGCCTCTGTTTCTCCTCTCCCTGCTGCCACAGGTCTCATCATCCATGAGGGACCCTCGGTGTATCGCATCTTTAAACGGTGGCAGGCCGTCAACCAGCAGTGGAAAGTGCTGAACTATGACAAGACAAAAGACCTGGAGGATCAAAAGGCAGGAGGCAGGACCAACCCCCGGACCTCCTCATCCACCCAGGCCAATATCCCCTCCTCGGAAGAGGAGGGCGCAGGCACCCCTGCCCCTGAGCAGGGCCCTGCCCAGGCTGCCAGCCACCCCTCAGGCCCTCTGTCCCATCACCACTGTGCTTATACCATCCTGCACATCCTGAGTCACTTGAGACCTCATGAACAGCGGAGTCCCCCAGGCAGCAGCCGAGAGCTGGTCATGAGAGTCACGACAGTGTGAGAGCAGAGGCCCAGGAGGAAGGCCATGACCACCACTGAGGGCCCGGAGCAGGGTGGGGAGGTGCAGTGGCACCCCCAGAGCCAGCAAAGGGAGCAGGCAGAGGGTGGGGGGCCTGGCAGGAGCCCTGGGGCAGGGTCAGAGTGGGAGTGAGGCTGGTGCAGGAGCAGTTCTGCTATTTCCAATCAGTCAATGCCACTCTCCACAACGGCAATGAAAACCAACACCAACTCAACAACAAAGTGCAATACAGGCTGAACCTGGCCCAACAGAAAAAACCTGCCCGAATGCGCCCGCAGGCAAGGTACGTGAAGAAGCAGAGGCGGAGGGCAGGCAAAGCCTGTGTGACTGGTGGCAGTGCCGGAGGCCAAGAGGGCCAAGAGGAAAAGCGTCTGTGGTCTGCTCTGCTCTCACCCTGTTTGGTTTTGTTTCTCCTGGGGCTGTGTTCTGCAGGCAGCCAGGAAAGGGGGAGGCACGTGTGTCAGCTGGCAGGGACACACTGCCTTTGGGGCTCCTGGGCTCATTTGGATGGGCAAGATTCGCTGACAAATGGCTGTGGGGATGGTGGGGTGGATGGTCAGGGAGGGATGCGCAGGGAGGGAGATGCTGGTGTGAGCAGCCAGAGGGAGAGGTGTGTCTCCTTCCTGAAGGAACCTCCAAATGGAACTCCCGATTTCAGGTGGGCTCAAAGAGGGCTTAGGTTTGGAAAAGGGTGTCTTTCTGTGCCCTTGTTAATTTATTTTATAGTGATTTGGTTCAAAGATGTTTACAGGACACACACACACACACACACACACACACACACACACACACTCCTAGAGAAAAGTACAGATTTCCAATGGGTATTTGAAGCACACTTCTGCTGCTGTGGCTTCAGCTTTGGAAGCTGTCAGTCCTGGAGTAACTTTCCCAACTACCCAATCTCACCATGGCCAGGACATGGGCAATACCAGTCCTTTCTTGTCTTGGCACATGCACATACCCAGTCCCCTCACGGTAGGGCACCCCCGACCTGGGGGCTTCCAAGAGAGCAGCTGCAGTGGTTGGGAGGAGCTTGGCCAGTGTGCCCCAAGGAGTGGAGTAGAGCCCAATCTAAGCGTTTCTTGCTGCTTGGAACCCTCCCCAAAGAGGCAGTCAGGCTGACGCTCAGTGCTTCATGCTCCCTGGTCCTTCCCGTGCAGCCAGGTGGGCCCAGGTGTGCCTGGCAAGGAGCACTACCCCTGGACCCCCCTGCTCGCTCTGGGGACCCTGCCAGGGAAGGCCACTGGGTGGTCACCTGCAGAGTTTCTGGTTGTCACTGCACAATGGCCACGTCATCCATGGGTATTAAAAGGACACTGTCAAGTACTTTTTTAAACTAGTTTTTAGGGTTTTTTAAAACTCTCTGTTGTTTGTAATATTCTCTTAAAAGCTTGAAAATAAAACTTCTTTCCCTACCATTAGTGTCCCTTTCCATATGCGAGTTTTTCTTCCGCTTCCCTGTCCTCCCTCTGTGGTGTGAACAGCCTTCTTTCTCCCTGTGTCTGCCCCACCCCTAGATTCTCTCTTATCACAAGAAATCAAGCACATTTTCATTTCTCCTTTGAGGGCATGGATGGGGCAGGGCAGACAGGGATGTTCCCTTCTGTGTGCCTCTGTGTGGATCCGCAGTGAACTCCTGGCCTCTTCTTGGCATCCTAGCACACAGAGTCCTTCAGGCCCCAGGCTCTCCCAGGATTCTGCCTAGGAATCCTAGAAGCAGAGACCATGGGTGCTGGAGGAAGTTTGGAGAGCTCCACTCCATCGGGTCATTTCACAGAGGTTGGGAGAGGGTTGTTAGGACCTCATTGCCCTGACAGTGTCCTTTGACGATAATCAATCAGAGGAGAGCACCCATGTTAAGGCCTCATGAGAGGGCTTGGACATATTATGAGGCAGCAGACAAGATCTTTTTTTTCCCTTCAACTTAATCTGGCCCTCCCACCCTGGGGCTAGCTGTGGGTCCGGCAACAACATCAGTGGGGTGTGCACAGGCTTAGAAAGTTTCTCCCTGATGAAGCTCAATATCCAGTTAAGAAAGACACACTTGGAAAGAGACTGAAGGACACATACAAGGAAAACATACAAACAAATGAAAACCAATCACACTGTGCAAATAAACCATGTAGAGGAAGTGTGTTTATTTTTCACTATGGTCTAGGAACAGGCCTTTCAGTTTAAGCATTTATGGAGGCTATAGATGTGTTATATGGACTATCTGTTTTCAAAAAAGTATTACAGAGTGGGTTGCAGTGGCACATGCTTTAGTCCTAGCTACTTGGGAGGCTGAGGCAGGAAAATCACTCGAGCCCAGGAGTTTGAGGCCAGCCTGGGCAACACAGCAAGACCCCAATTCTAAAAAGAAAAAAAGACTGGGTGCGGTGGCTCATGCCTGTAATCCCAGAACTTTGGGAAGCCAAGGCGGGTAGATCATTTGAGGCCAGGAGTTCGAGACCAGCCTGGCCAATGTGATGAAATGCCGTCTCTACTAAAAATGCAAAATTAGCCGGGCATGGTGGCACACACCTGTAATCCCAGCTACTTGGGAGGCTGAGGCAGGAGAATCACTTGAACCCAGGAGGTGGAGGTTGCAGTGAGCCAAGATTGCACCACTGCACTCCAGCCTGGGTGGCAGAACAAGATTTGGTCTCAAAAAAAAAAGAAAAGAAAAGAAAAAAAGGTATAATACAACAAAATATGCGTATCATCAAAACTATAGTGGCCATAATGTTGTCTTTCTTTGGTAGTTCACAAGGCTCTTTAGATTCTTGCAGTCATTGAGGGTCATCATTTGAATATGTTGTACTGAAGAAAAAGAGGCAATTAATAATAAACTATTGTAGAATGCTGGCGTTTGTTGGATCTTGATAATGCAAGCTCCAAGAGAACAAAGACCTCATCCTCCTTGTTTACTGCTGTATTTTCAGGACCCACAGCAGTACCTGGCACACAGTAGGTTCTCAATGAATATTTGTGAAGGAGTAAGACACTCTTGGAAGAGAGCAACAGTACCTTCAGCATCTAGGAGACATGCCTCCTCTTCTTTCAACTTATGTTCTAACACACAAGGTCAATCACAGAGTAGAAAAGAAAGGTCAAGTTCTGACTTCTCCACCCAACAGGATGGTAAATTCCCAGTGCCTTGGGAAATTGAATTTATGAGTACAGAAATGAATGAATTGGGGTTTTATATTTTATATGTATCTCTGGGAAGAAAGGTAAAAGTACACCCTGATGACCAGAGATCACTGCCCCCTTTCCGATGTGCAGGTCATCCTTCCTATCACCAGGCAAATGTCTATATTTCCTGTGGAGTTATTTAATGCAGAGGAATGACAAATAGCCCAGAGTTCACTTGCACATCATCTGCAAGTATGACCCATGTATGGGGCAAGATACTAGCTAACATCTGAAGTTCTTACTATGTGCAAGGCACCAAATAGAATGCTTTATACGTATTAATTCACTTAATAGTCCAACAACCTGATGAAACAGATACCATTCTTACCTTCATTTTGCAGATGTGGACGCTGAGGCCAAGAGGTTAAGTAACTTGCCCATAGTCACCAGCCAGGATCCCATCCCCAGCAATCTGGCTTGCTTATTTATTTATTTATTTATTTACTTACTTACTTTTGAGACAGAGTTGCACTCTTGTTGCCCAGGCTGGAGTGCAATGGCACAATCTTGGCTCACTGCAACCTCCACCTCCTGGATTCCAGCAATTCTCCAGACTCAGCCTCCCAAGTAGCTGGGATTACAGGCACCTGCCACCACACCTGACTAATTTTTGTGTTTTTAGTACAGACAGGGTTTCGCCATGTTGGCCAGTCTTGAACTCTTGACCTCAGGTGATATGTCCACCTTGGTCTCTCAAAGTAATGAGATTACAGGCATGAACCACCGTGCCCAGCCAGCAATGTGGCTTTGAGCATAACCACTCTGACACATTTCCTCAAGACAACCAGCCAATTTAAGGAAAATCTGGATCAGGTCAACCAGGGAGGTTAGAATATGAGAGATCTACAGGAAAGCTTTGGAGATTGGGGTAGATACAAAAAAATGGTTTACGTCCCCTACAGAAAAAAAAAGCTGAGTTTACATGACAATTCTTGCCGTGGCTCAGGAGGGTTTAGGGTTATGGATGAAAAGAGAAGCAGGCTCACCCGATGCCCATGCCCTCATAACTTTCGAGAAGGAAAAGTCCTAAACGCAGCAACCTCAGTGCCCTTGGCATTGGCCAAAGTCTGGAACTCTGCTGTTTTCTGAGGCCCAGCCCAGCAAGGAAAGTACCGTGCCAGATGCAGTTGGCACCTTGGCATAGAACACCCCCAAGGTGCCCATGGGTCTGAGGCGCCCTCCCCCATAGAGAGGGGACAATCTGTTAAGTGAAAAAGTAGAAAGCTTGGGCTCTGCATCGAATAATACAGAGGTGGATTTATTTTATTTTATTATTTATTAATTATTTCTCCAAGGTGCTTGGGTTTTTCCAACCCCGTAAGTTGGAAACTACTGTTATTCCCATTTTTCAGGGGAGGAAACTGAGGCCTGAAAGGTTAAGCACGATGCCCAAGGTCATATGACTATAGATAGCGGCATGGGAATCTGTACCTCAGCTGTCTAAGGCCATACATTGGGCTGCTAACCTCTGCATTACACTGCCTCTCAGCAAAGTGGAAATGCATTTAAAAGTTTTATCCTGATACAAGAGGCAAAGAAGGAAGTGAATGAGGCTCCCATCAGCCAGATGTAACCGAGATATCTGTATGTCACTTGCCCTTCAGTGTCCGCTAAGGTCAGCTCCAACCTCTCCATCCCTCCTTCTATGGGAAGATTGACACCTTCAGCAGTTTTTCTAATAATTCAGACCCTAAAATTTTTCCCAGTTGCCTCCTACTCCAAAATCCGGAGTCCTGAACTCAGGGTTTCCGTTTTCTGTCTTAGAGCTATTTCTTTATTTCAACCCTGTGTTAAACTCAAATACTGGACATGATTCCTCCTCCTCGATTTTCCATTACATCTTAAATAGTATCACTTACAGTTGTGTGTACTTGAGTTTTATCAGGAAGTCAATGGTAACCAGAAGTTTATTCATATAAGAAACTGTGGTGAGAAACTGCAATATGGAAGTTCTTGCCAGGTGGATACCTCAAATGTAAATTAGATAAAACCGCCTTCAAAAACCCCATTGCCTAGTTACTAGACTCTGTTAAGAAGCTCAGCATTTTTCATAAAAAATATTTCTCATGAAAGAACTTGGCAAGCTTACTCTTATTAACTATAAATAAGCAAGCTAACAGTATTTTCTCTTCTGGGAAATTTGCATTTTTAAGAGGAGGTAATTCTTAAGCAAGGGGAGTAATCCCATAAGTGGTAGAATTTCAATCATCAGCAGGCAGGTGGAGAATTGTATTGTGTTCTTTTAGCCAGGAGGACCATAGCCATGTATCTGCATTTGACACGCAGGTCCACACACAGAAAGACATAAACACAAATAGTAACAAATGCATTCTCCAAAAACTGACATGGAGTCAAGGCCTGTTGACTGAGCAGCCTGCTGGTTTTCTTCCGGAGGATCAAGACTCCCAGGCAACAGGTGGAGAGGGCCAGGAAGGGGCCTGTCTCTGTCAGGCCCTCTGAGCTTGGTAATGTTAGTCAGCTGGACCAGCCCCTTTTTCCACAGGTTAGAGTTGGGATACCAGCTCTTATGTTCCAGGTAGTGGCCCTTCCAAAGGGTGACTTGTTGAGAGGGGAACCCTCTGCACTGTCCAACACAGGCAGGTATCCCTCTTCCAAGAAGAAATGCAGAAATGGTGGAGCTGCCCCGGCCCAGAGCATGCTGAGAGCATACACCTGTCTGGTAAATTATGGTGACTTTACTGCAAGTCCTAGTCCCACCCTCAAAAGCCTCAAGACTGAGGCATTAGCTCATGTTGTCCATCGCTCCTCAAATCATTTCAGTGGACACCTGTTGCTTTTGTCTATTCAGCACACAGTGACCCACCCTCTTTCCTATGGGAAACTCATGCCATATGGTTTTGGTAGGGCTGAACCACTAAAACCACTGTAGCCATAGAAATGAAACTGTGATTCAGGCTTGGATAGTCAAAGTCTCTTATTTCTGTGTCCACAGGGGTTGATTCAGAAATTGGTATGTGACTGAAGGCTCTTCATGTCCTCCTTGGGACTTATCCATCAGAGCTAGCGGGAGACACAGTTTCCCTCCACTAGGGTTGCTAGCTGCACGTCTGTGTGTCAGGGAAAATAAAAGATCCCATCTTCTGCTGCCAAGGAAGCATCTACCTTCTGAATATGGTCAAGAAATAGAGACACACAAAGCAAAGAGCAGGAGAGAGATGGTCCTGCCTCTCCTGGAACCACTCATAACTGAGCCAGCTTCTCCACTAGATTTCCCAGGACATTAGCCAATCGATTTCATTTTGCTTATATTAGTCTGAGCTGCGTGTATGTCACTTGTAATCAAAATTCTTTAAAATTGTGAATACAAAGCTTTCCTTATAACCCCATGACAAAACTTTGTGTTAAATCCAAGGATGCATTGGTTGGGAGACCAAAGACAGTAACAGGTTGCCTCCCTTTTCTACCGAGTAGGGCTCAAGGTGGCTTCCTGGCAGCATTCACAACAGTTATTCTCCTTTAATCTTTTTTTTTTTTTTTTAAGAGTCTTGCTGTGTTGCCCAGGCTGGAGTGCAGTGGTGTGATCTCAGCTAACTGCAACCTCCACCTCCCGGGTTCAGGCAATTCTTGTGCCTCAGCATCCCGAGTAGCTGGGACAACAGGCACGCGACACCACGCTTGGCTAATTTTTGTATTTTTAATAGAGATGGGGTTTGTCCACGTTGTCCAGGCTGGTCTGGAACTCCTGATCTCAGATGAACCACTTGCCTTGGCCTCCCAAAGTGCTGGGATTACAGGCATAATCCTCTACACTCGGCCTTCCTTAATTCTCTTTGTGAATCTGTTCAGTTGTCAAATGATAAAATAGAAAGACAATATGCACATACATACATGTAGAGAGTTTTCTCTTAAGACATTTCTTTAGATTACACTGGGGAGACAAAGAAGGGACCTAAAGTGAAAAATAGGCAGACTTATGATCAGAACTCTGATCTAAAGGCTTTGGAAGGGGCAGGATCCAGTTATGAGGCCTTCAGGACACCAGGATTCAGAATGGAAGATAAGAGGCAAGGCACAGAGCAAGACCTTGATCCACTGGCCACAGTCAAAGGGGTTCTCCATTACCCCTGGCATTGACCATGGCATGGGCCCCCCAACACGTGCCACCTTACTGCTACTATTATCATTTTTCCTGGATTAAATAAGCTACCATGGGTGTCTGACTTTAAAAATGGGGACCTATGGAAGCAGTCAGAACCAGGTCAGAATCCTTTGTGAACACGGGCAAGTATCTTAGCTTTTTCGGTCTCTGGTTTCCTCATCTTTAAAATAAAGATAATTGGCCTCTGAGGACCTTTGTAATGTCAGAGATAATGCATATAAAGTAGGCAGTAAATAAATAATTGCCATTATCATTTTTATTGTTCAACAGAGTAATGGGAAATTTGTACCATTACCATAGCATATAAAAAGCAAGGTTACATTTCTTTGGGGTATATATCTGGTAGTGAGATTGATGAATCTTATGGGGTTAGTTCTATTTTTAGTTTTTCAAGGAGCCTCCAAACTGTTCTCCATAGTGGTTTGTACTAATTTACATTCCCACCAACAGTGTACAATGGTTTCCTTTTCTCTGCATCCTTGCCTGCATTTGTTATTGCCTGTCTTTTGGATAAAAGGCATTTTAACCAGAGTGAGATGATAACTCATTATAGTTTTGATTTGTATTTCTCTGATAATCAGTGATGTTGAGCACCTTTTCATATACCTGTTTGCCACTTGTATGTCTTCTTTTGAAAAATGTCTATTCAGATCTTTTGCCCATTTCTAATGGAATTGTTAGATATTTTCCTATTGAATTGTTTGAGCTCTTTATATATTCTGGTTATTAGTTCCCTGTCAGATGTATAGTTTGCAAATATTTTTTCCCATTCTGTGGGCCGTCTCTTTACTTTGTTTATTGTTTCCTGAAGCTTTTTAACTTGATGTAATCCCATTTGCCCATTTTTGCTTTGGTTGCCTGTGCATGTAGGAGTATTAGTCAAGAAATCTTTGCCCAGACCAGTGTCCTAGAGTGTTTCTCCAATGCTTTCTTGTAGTGTGATAGGGTTTGGCTGTGTGTCCCCACCCAAATCTCATCTCGAATTGGAATTCCCACAATTCCCATTTGTCAAGGCAGGGACCTGGTGGGAGGTGATTAGATCTTGGGAGGAGTTTCTCCTATGCTACTTTTGTGATAGTGAGTGAGATCTAAGGGTTTTATAAGTGTTTGATGGTTCCTCGTTTACACCATCTCTCACCTACCACCATGTAAGATGTGACTGTTTCTCCTTCTGCCATGATTGTAAGTTTTCTGAGGCCTTCCTAGCCATGCAGAACTGTAAGTCAATTAAACTTCTTTCCTTTGTAAATTACCAAGTCCCAGGTATTTCTTTATAGCATGTGAAAATGGACTAATACATAGTAGTTTCAAAGTCTGGGTTCTTAGATTTAAGTCTTTAACCCATTTTGATTTGATTTTTTAATGGTGAGAAATTGGGGTCTAGTTTCATTCTTCTGTATATGGATATCCAGTTTTCCCCAGTGCCATTTATTGAAGATACTACCCTTTCCCCAGTGTATGTTCTTGGGACCTTTGTCAAAAATGAGTTCACTGTAGATGGATAGACTTATTTCTGTGTTTTCTGTTCTGTTCCATTGGTCTATGTGTCAGTTTTTATGCCAGTACCATGTTGTTTTGTTTATTATAGCTCTGTAGCATAATTTGAAGTTAGATAATGTTATTCTTCCAGTTCAGTTATTTTTGGTCAGAATAGCTTTGGCTATTCTGGGCCTTTTGTGATTTCATATACATTTTATGATTTTTTTTTCTATTTCTGTGAAAAATATCACTGGTATTTTGATAGGGATTGCACTGAATCTGTAGATTGCTTTGAGTAGTATGGACATTTTAATAATATTGACTTTCCTATTCATGAACATGGAATATCTTTCCTTGTTTTGTATCCCCTTCAATCACCACTAAGCATATACCCTAAAGAAAGGAAATCAGTATATTGAGAGATATCTGTACTCTCATGTTTGTTTCAGTAATATTCACAATAGCAAAGATTTGGAAGCAACCTAATGTCCACCAACAGATGAATGGATAAAGAAAATGTGGTACATCATATACAATGGAGTACTATTGAGCCATAAAAAAGAATGAGATCCTGTCATTGCAATGACATGGATGGAACTGGAGGACATTAAGTGAAATAGGCCAGGCAAAGAAAGACAAATTTCGCATGTTCTCATTTATTTGTGGGAGCTAAAAATTTTAAAAATTGAACTCATGGAGATAGAGAACAGAAAGATGGTAAGGCTGGAAAGGGTGGTGGGACAGGGGGAAAGTGGGGATGATTAATGAGTACAAAAATGTGGTTAGATAGAATGAATAAAGTCTAGTATTTGATAGCATAACAGGGTGACTACAGTCAACAATAACTTATTGTACATTTAAAAATAACCAAAAGGGTATATAGTTGGATGGTTTGTAACATAAAAAAGATAAATGCTTGAGGTGATGGATTTACCCTGATGTTATTATTATGCATTGTATGACTGTATCAAAATATCTTATGTACCCCATAAATACATGTGCCTATTATGCACCCACAACATTTTTTTTAAAAAAGCAAGGTTGAATCAAAGCAAAATGGGTACCTGGAATCAGCACTCTGTCCCATTTAAGTTTTTCTTCAGTTACAAGTAACATACCCAACTAGCAGGAGTTTAAACAATTAAGGGTGTGTTTTCCTTTTGTAATAAGATGTCCAGTGTACATGGCTGCTGGCATCAGTCCCGTTGCTTGGTGATGCCACTAGCAACTCAGGCTCTTGCTATCATCTGCTCTGGCACCCTTAAAATGTTGATTTGTCACCTGTGACTCTAACCTCATAGTCTCAAGATGATAGCTCATCTTCAGATGAGATAAGACAAGAGAAGGGGTGGCCCCAGTCACATTTCTCCTTTATGTCAAGAAAAGCTGGCCTGGCATGGTGGCTCATGCCTGTAATCTCAGCACTTTGGGAGCCTGAGGTGGGTGTATCACCTGAGGTCAGGAGTTCAAGACCAGCCTGGCCAATATGGTGAAACCCCGTCTCTACTAAAATTACAAAAAAATTAGCCAGGCATGGTGGCGTGCTCCTGTAAGCCCAACTACTCAGGAGGCTGAGGCAGGAGAATCACTTGAACCCAGGGAATGAAGGTTGCAGTGAGCTGAAATCATGCCATTGCACTCCAGCCTGGGCAACATGAGCAAAACTCTGTCTCAAAAAACAAACAAAAAAACTGAAAAGGTAAAGAACTATGTTTCTACTCCTAGATGCTTCTACGGCTAGTATTGTGGCCAAAAAAATGTGTTTTATAGCCACACTTAGCTGCTGGAGGGGCGGGCTAGGAAAGTGATTATTTACCCTTTTTTATTTATTTACCAGCTACTACTATGGAATGCACCAAGAAAAAGGAGATGGAACTGGATGCTGGGTAGGCCAGCTGGGGGCATCTGCCCCACCCTGAGGGTAGGAGAATAAATTAGTAGACTGTTTTCGAGGGCTATTTGGTAGCATTCTATTGAATTTTAAATATACATGTTCTTCAATGCAGGGATTCCATTTCTTGGAACTCTCCTAGAGACTGAGTAGCAGATGTTGCATTCGCAAAGAGCTTGGTAAATGAGAGCAACATGAGCGTAATAATGAGACAGATTGGAAAGAACCTAAATGTCTGTCACGTGGGAGTGATGGAGTATGAGATATTGAAACCATGGGTTGCCATCAGCATCAGAGAATGTCATAGGCATGGAAGGACTGACAGGGAAAGGTCTCAAAATCATATCGTTAATTGAAAAATGAAACCTTCAGGACAAGATGCACAATGATCACGTACTTGGAGAACAACAACAACAAAACCACACCTACATCTCATATGTTAAGATGCCACATCCAAAAGAATATGGAACGATACCACCAAACTGATTAGAGTGATTTTTTTGGGGAGAGGATGAGGTTGAGGAATGTGAAGGGGGAACTTCCTTTCTGCTTATATTGTTTGCATTTTAATTATAAAAGTGAATTCATGTGATATTTGTGTAATGTTTTAAATTATGGTGCATATATACAGTAGAATATTAAGTAACTATTAAGAACAATGAGTAGGCTGGGCGCTGTGGCTCACGCCTGTAATCCCAGCAATTTGGGAGGCCAAGGCGGGTGGATCATCTGAGGTCAGGAGTTCAAGACCAGCCTGGCCAACTTGGAGAAACCCCCGTCTCTACTGAAAATACAAAAATTAGCCAGGCGTGGTGACGCACACCTGTAATCCCAGCTACTCAGGAGGTTGAGGCATGAAAATTGCTTCAACCTGGAAGGTGGAGGCTGGAGTGAGCTGAGATTGTGCCACTGCACTCCAGCCTGGGTGACGGAGCAAGACTATCTCAAACAACAACGACGACGAGTCAAATCTTTTTTAGAAAATAGGTACCTTGTATTTGGATGAAGTCCTGGGTCATCTTTCCTGAGAACTTGTAGCAGGGTAGGCCCTGAGGGGTTTAGGGTAGAGGACTCCTGAGGCTTCCCACTGTCTGTGTTTCTACGGTTCTGTGATAAGGAAAGTTTGAGAGCAAGGAAATCTGCACTTCAGACTTTATTTGGTCATTTAATGAAGGGCAGCGGCAGGGAAGAGACCTTGGGTTGGACAGCCGGAGTGGCCTCCCCTACCATCAGTTAGGCCTTGGTCATCCAGACCAGAGGTTTTTCTAGAATAGCCTTAGGAGCAACCAGAGATCTGGAGTTTTTGCTGCCAGCATGCAGTTGAGAGGAGTCCACTTGGCTGAGAGGCACCGCACACAGATGCAGCCAGGCATCTTTGAGAGTGACTGCCTGCTAGTCCAACTCCCTCTGTGCCCAACAGAAGCTGCAAGCAACTGGCAAGTATAGAAGCAGGATCGTCCAGACTGCAGGCAGTTGGTTCTTTTCCTTCTCTCCTCTAAGTCTTTTTTCCCACCTTCCAAATCCTTCCTATGCCAGGGTTTTCCTTCCAATAGTAGATGATGGCAGACAAGGTGTACGATGCCCCATGCCCACTCCAGGTTCCAGTCCTCAGGGGCCAGTCAGTCCTCTGCCCAGGGACTGACTGGGGATATTCACTGAAGGTTTCTGCTTGTCCAGCCAAATGCCTGAAGCCTCACAGACATCAATCCTGGCCACAAAGCCTGCCAGATGTGACTTGGGAAAGTCAGTCAAGGAGATTGACAATATGGAGCTACCGAAACAAACAAGGTGAAGGCTGCTTTCTGAGTTCCAAGGCAGATGGAGACTCTAGGGAATCAGACAGAGTAAACAAACATCACATAAATAAAGTCCCTGTAATCCTAGCACTTTGGGAGGCTGAGGCAGGTGGATTGCTTGAGGTCAGGAGTTCAAGACCAACCTGACCAACATAGTAAAACCTGTCTCTACTAAAAATACAAATATTAATCAGGTGTGGTGGCAGGTGCCTGTAATCCCAGCTACTCAGGAGGCTGAGGCAGGAGAATCACTTGAACCTGTGAGGTGGAGATCACAGTTAGCCGAGATTGCACCACTGCACTCCAGCCTGGGCAATAGAGCGAGACTCTGTCTCAAAAATAAATAAATAAATAAATAAATAAAGCCTCATTTAGCTAAAACAACAAAACAAGAAGGTAAAACAAATGCATTACCTTCTTTTTGCGTGTGCATTTGAAAATTGTCATGATAGAAATTAACAAAATGGCCCTCGTCACAACACCCTTTGGTGCCCTTGTTTATGTAGTTTCTCTGACCTGGAAGGCTCTTCCTCTCCTACACCCCTTTTTTTTTTTTTTTTTGAGGCGGAGTCTCGCTCTGTCGCCCGGACTGGAGTGCAGTGGCCGAATCTCAGCTCACTGCAAGCTCCGCCTTCCGGGTTTACGCCATTCTCTTGCCTCAGCCTCCCAAGTAGCTGGGACCACAGGCGCCCGCCACCTCGCCCGGCTAGTTTTTGTATTTTTTTTTTTTTTTTTTAGTAGAGACGGGGTTTCACCGTGTTAGTCAGGATGGTCTCGATCTCCTGACCTCGTGATCCACCCGTCTCGGCCTCCCAAAGTGCTGGGATTACAGGCTTGAGCCACCGCGCCCGGCCCTACACCCCTTGTATAAATCTTACAGGTCCCACATGGCCCAATCCAAATACTTTCTCTAGGAAGCTTTCGCTGATTCCTCCTCCACCCTCCATTCCCAGTGAGAGCAATTATACCTTCCTCTGGTTTCTTATTTCATTTTGCTTATACTATTTTGAAAGAAGCTATAACATTCTCACTTTTAATGTCATTATCTACATGCTAATCCCATTGATCAGCCTAAGAGTATATTAAAGTCAGGGATTCTGGTTCATTAATCTGCCTATTCTCAGTACCTGACACATAGTATATGGTGATGAGAACTGATAAATGAATAAATAGATCCATTATTCATCCAATAAACATTAATGGGGCATCTGAATATAACAGGCACTGTACTAGGCAGCGATGTTAATAAGACAAATAAGACGGTAAACTCCTTAGCCCCATGGAGTCTGCAGTTTGGGTGATAGGGACAGCCATATAAGCAGATAATTACAGTAAAGAACCATTGGTATAATCATGAAAGTATACGCAAGGTAGAGGGGACGGTGTGAAAGAGAGAGAGTTCAATTCTACTTGAGGGAGGTTAAGAAGGGTTTTAAGAAAGAAGTGATGTTAACTTGGTACATTAGTTCGGGTTCACAGAAAAGCAGATGCAAAGAGAGGGTGCTATGGTTTGAACGTGCCCTCCAAAGTTCATGCGTTGGAAACTTGATCTCAATGCTGCAGTGGTGTTGGGATGTGGCACCTAGAAGGAAGGTTTTGGGTCATTGGGGCATTGCCCTTATGACTGGATTAATGCCAGCTATTATCTTAGGCTTGTTATCTCAGAGGTGGGTTCGTTATTAAAAAGATGACTTCACCCTTCCCCATCTCTCACCCATGTGATGCTTTCTGCCATGTTATGGTGTGGCAAGAAGGCCCTTACCAGATGCTTGTACCTAGATCTTGGAATTCCCAGCCTCCAGAACTGTAAGAAAATAAATTTCCGTTCTTTATAAATTACCCAGCCTGTGGTATTTTGTTACAGTAGCACAAAATGGACTAAGATAGAGGGTTACATACAAGAGATTCAATGAGGGAGGGAACAAAAGGCAGGGAGAGCCCTCAGACCATAATGCAGGCCTGATTCCTATCGAGGAAGAGAGGGATAAAGGAGGATAGGGTTGGTGAAGTCTCAGTTTGCAGTTCCAGGTAAGATTTGGCTAGACCAATGGAGAACCCTTGAGCCAAAGTCTCCCCCTGGAGGAATCTCATGTCTTGTTGGATGGGGCTGCCTTAGTACCCCGTTGTTCTCAGCCATTGGCTGGGAGCAGCCCACTGGCACCACAGCCTTGGTGTGAACATGGCAGCAGAACCAGAAGACCAACAACTGGAGGCACTGGCAGTTATGCTTTCTGCAGCAAGTGATCTGAGTGGCACACTTTCATGACCACTACACTTGGTCTTTATATTTAAGTATATATCAGCGGGCACATAGGTGAGAAAATGTGGGAGAAGACAAAAAGGAAACATTCCAGGATGAGGGATCTGCATTAGAAAACACACCAAAGCATGAGTCAATATAGCTCATTAATGGACCTGGAAGTAATTCTGCATGAATGGAGTGAGGGGAGGGACAACGCGGCAGGAGATGAGGTTGGCCGATTGGCAGCAGCTTGGCTATGGTAGGCATTGCGTGTGAGCAGTGGAGGGACATGGAAGGGCTAACATCAGGAAAGTGAAGCAGGTTTGGGCTTGGAAAATAGGCTCTGGAGGCATGTAGAGGAGGGCTCAGAAGAAGGCAGGCCAGAGAGGAGGACCCAGCAAGTATTTGGAATGATGTGCTGTGGAGTGCGCTAGATCAGTGGTGGTGGAAAGGGAGAGGAAGAAAGGGATGGATGAGTGGAAGGATGGGTGAGTGAAGGAATGAATGAGTAAATGCAAGTGGTCAGATGCGAACCAGCTGTACCTCTTTCAGGGACAGTTTCATTGTATTCAAATCGTGAATTCTGCTCTGTGTCTTGATGAAACTCATAACTCATTCCTGTTAGAGTTTCAT
This sequence comes from Colobus angolensis palliatus, assembly GCF_000951035.1. Taxonomy (NCBI): domain Eukaryota; kingdom Metazoa; phylum Chordata; class Mammalia; order Primates; family Cercopithecidae; genus Colobus; species Colobus angolensis. Next base: position 4,430,602 of record NW_012123487.1, read on the forward strand.
ATCCCGATACATTGTTAAGGGAAACAAGCACCTGTCCCAAACATCCTGCTCTACAAAAACACATCAGCACTTGCTGCCAACCCAGGCTGGTCTCAGGCGGGCATGAATGTAACTCTGCCTGGTTGGAGCAGGAATCCCCAGGAGGCAAGGCCTCCTTTTGTGCTCCATTCATTTTCAGGGCAGATGGTGTTTGCCTCATTGACTTTCATTGCTGATTTAGTCTTGTTTGCTGGTTTTTTACAAGTTGCTTCCCTATTTCAATTCATTTTTTCACTTGCCCCACTTTTGCGCTCTGCAGCACGTTCATCGAGATGGCAGGGAGACAACTGGAGCTCTCAGCAGGTGGAAGTTTTCAGGGAGCTGGCCAAACCTAGTTCCCACAGCTCAGCGCCCTGGCTCTGGGAAAACATTGTGCAGAGGGAGCTCTGAGAAAAAACAGTAAATACAGTTTCATTGAAAAACACTGTTGATTGAGCAAGATGGCAGAGCAACCAACAGCCATGACTGAAAGGATGCTTTCTGGTCCAAACTGCTTCCTTTTTCTGGCCTTTCTGTTACCATCTTGCATAAAGACTAAGTCTAAACAGCAGTTTCAGGGATGCTCACCATCCAGGTGCTCTCTGCTCCTGTAGCATCCTTGTTGGGTCACCAGCAAGGACAATCAGCTTATCCATCTGCTCACACCATGCCTCCCATCCTCAGATGCTTATCCCCAAATCAAAAGCTCCATTCTTTCTAGTCAAATGATATCCCCTTCCACCTTTTTTTTTTTTTTTTGAGACGGAGTCTCGTTCGGTCACCCAGGCTGGAGTGCTGTGGCGCAATCTTGGCTCAAGCTCTGCCTCCTGGGTTCATGCCATTCTCCTGCCTCAACTTCCCAAGTAGCTGGGACTACAGGCACCCGCCACCACGACCGGCTAATTTTTTGTAATTTATTTTTATTGGTTTTTTTTTTTTTTTACTAGAGACAGGGTTTCATCATGTTAGCCAGAATGGTCTCGATTTCCTGACCTTGTGATCCACCCACCTTGGTCTCCCAAAGTGCTGGGATTACAGGCATGAGCCACCGCGCCTGGGCTCCCTTTCGCCTTTAAAATTCAGTTCTACTTCCTGCTAGGATCAGTGTTTCCAGCATTCTCTGTTACTTATATCTACAGTCCCATCCCGTTGTGGCTAATTGTTGACTTTGTTTTGGTCTGAGTTCTTTAGAAAATTAGGTGTTTTGTTCTATCTTCCTCACTAGACTGTCAGACCCTCAAGAATGAGAATGAATCAAGTTGACAGATGAGCCATTTGAAAAAGCAAACAAATTTTTAAAATTAAAAATAAAAATAATGAGAATGGAGCCTCCTCCCTCTTTCCAGGCCTCCAAGTCTCTGGGGGAATGGCCTGTCACCATTGTGCAGTCGAGTGACGTGTGTCTCTGACTTGCAAGGCTTGGCTTCTAGTTCTGTCTTAGCTATGCTGTGAGTTTTAGGCCAGCACTTGTCCCTGCCCACTCAATGGAAAAACCAGCTTCTGCTCACCTACTGCATTATCTGGGTTTGGATGCAATGAGTGTGACCTAGAAAGTCTGAGATTCTACAAACAGATAGGACAAAGAGACCCATGGCTGTCTTTAGAAAGTGATCAACACTGTAACATTTTAAACAACATTGATAGCCTAACATTTTAAAAATGTATTATCACCACTCTTATGGACCTTGGTTCTTCTTATTTGGCTCTGTCATGTGCCTTTCTTGCTCCTCCTCCTTGCAAGTTTTTATGACATTGTGTAACTGCCTCACATTTGGATTTAATTGACTCTTAAGTGTATTGTTCCAAATTCTCTTTTTTTTTTTTTTTTTTTTGAGACGGAGTCTCGCTCTGTCACCCAGGCTGGAGTGCAGTGGCCAGATCTCAGCTCACTGCAAGCTCCGTCTCCCGGGTTTACGCCATTCTCCTGCCTCAGCCTCCCGAGTAGCTGGGACCACAGGCGCCCGCCACCTCACCCGGCTAGTTTTTTGTATTTTTTAGTAGAGACGGGGTTTCACCGGGTTAGCCAGGATGGTCTCGATCTCCTGACCTTGTGATCCGCCCGTCTCGGCCTCCCAAAGTGCTGGGATTACAGGCTTGAGCCACCGCGCCCGGCTGTTCCAAATTCTTTTACCGACTAGCGCATGGCTCCCTGGGCACAGACTCTGCACTTGTGTGGTAGCGGTGATGGTGTGTGTGTATGTGTGTGTGTCTGTGTGTGTGTGTATGTGTGTGAGTGGAACTGAGAGAAAGAAAGCAACTCAGCAAGTGCCAACTGGCAGCCTCTCTGGATCAATAATATTAACTATTTCAGAGACTTCCAAGGAGCTATTGCCAACTCTTTTGTGTTTTTTCAATACTATTATCACTATTACAAGGACACCCAAGGCCCTTTTACTTAAATACATAAGGGAATGACCCAAATGAGAGTACCATCAGTTTCTGTCTTCAAAAGCTGCAACCTCAATGCCTCCTACAAGATGAGTGGTTGGGGTTAGGCTTAATCTTAATTTTGAGGTCCAGGTTTCAGAGGGAGGGATGGCAGGATCTCCTGGGAGCTCATTTTGTGACTGGTACCCATGTGACCACGTACTCAGCCTTACCCTGAGAGTTTCCACCTGCCCTTATGAAGACGTGTTTATAGAAATCTAGGACCACATTGGCAAAACAAGGTAGTGTTTAAATGCGTAGGCCTTGGAAAAGGCATTCTGGTTCTACCCTCTGCTCTGTCATTTACAGATGTGTGATCTTCTCAAGGCCCTCCATCTCTCGAGGCTCCATTCTCTATTCTGTGGACTGTGGGACTGAGAGGTTGTCTAGTGGTGAATGACAACTGAGATTCTGTGGTGGTCATTCATTGCAGGGGTGGGAGAGCCAGAGGGAGGGCATGTAGCTTAAGTGAGAAGACAAAGGCCTGAGAACTCCATGGAAGCCTTTATTAATTAATGTACTTATTTATTTATTTATGTTAAAATATTTTCAAACTGACACATACTAATTGTACATATTAGTGAGGTACGTAGTAATGTTGCCATATGATATGGTTTGGCTGTGTCCCCACCCAAATCTCATCTTGAATTCCCACGTGCTGTGGAAGGAATCCAGCAGCAGGTGATTGAATTATGGGGATGGGTCTTTCCTGTGCTGTTCTCATTATGGTGAATAAATCTCATGAGATCTGATGGTTTTAAAAGGGGGAGTTTCCTTGCACAAGCTCTCTTCTCTTGTCTGCTGCCATGTGAGATGTGCCTTTCACCTTCCACCGAGGCCTCCCCAGCCATGTGGAAGTGTAAGTCCAATAAACCTCTTTCTTTTGTAAATTGCCCAGTCTTGGATATGTCTTTTTCAGCAGCGTGAAAACAGACTAATATACCATACATGTAAGGTATAGTGATCAGAACAGGCTAATTAGCATGTCCATCCTCTCAAACATTTATTATTTCTTTGTATTGAGAGCATTCAATATCCTTCTAGCTGTTCATTCACTTATTCAACATATGTTTCTGGAAGGCCTACTCTGTGTCAGGCAATGCTCTAGATTCTAGATAAGTGCTCTCCAACAGAAATTTAATGCAAGCCGCATAAGTACTTTTAAACTTACTTACTTTTTTTTTTTTTGATGCAGGGTCTTGCTCTGTCACCCAGGCTGGAGTGCAGTGGTACAATCATGGCTTACTGCAGCATCGACCTCCTGGGCTCAAGATATCCTCCTGTTTCAGTCTCCCAAGTACCTATATTGCCCAGGTTGGTCTCGAACCCCCAGGCTCAAGCAATCCTCCCACCATGGCCTCTCAAAATGCTTGAATTGCAGGTGTGAGCCATAGTGCCCAGCTGTAATTTTAAACTTTCTAGTAGCCACATTTAAAAAGTAAAACGGGTGAAATTAATTTTAATGATATTTTTATTTAATCCAATATATCCAAAATATTATCATTTCATTGTGTAATCAATATATAAAGTACCAGTAAGATATCATATGCTCCCTTGTTTATACCAAGACTTTGAAATCCAGTGTGTATTTCAGTAATACAACTTACAGCACATCTCAATTCCGGCCCCACACTGAGTGCTGGGTAGTCACAGCAGCTAGTGGCGATTGTATTGGACGACATCACTCCTGAACATTTCCTAGTGGGAATGGTGTTGATGAGTGAGGCTGTTTGAAAGGCCGAATGATAATGACGAAGGTGAGGAGCAGTGAAGGCACGGCACTCAAATAATAGCTACCTAGGCTTAAGCAGGGACTTGGATAACAGTTGTTATGGCTAACATTTATGGAAGTGTTCATTAGGAGAGAGGCATTACTCTAAGCACTTTTCAGACATTAACTAATTTTAACCTACAACACATCTAATAGGTGTTGCTTTTACACTTAGTTTATGAGATGAGGAAACAGAGGCCTAGAAACTCTAAGCAGCTCCAGACCATATGGCGGCTGAGTTGGTGAGCCAAGGAACCCGGTTTGCCTGATTCCATGCACTTGGGCATGTATTTACCATCCCGTTTATGGTGCCCCTTTGGGCAAGTCAGCCCATCTGAATCTGTTAATAGCATGTGGTTGCTTTTAGCTCACAAGGCTGTGGTGAGGGATAAGACGAAACTTGTAAATGGAATGAATTCTTTACCTCACCTAGAAAGCCAGGAATGGTCACATCCCTTTATTTCTTCCTATTTACGTTAAAGCTGCCCATAAGCAACTCGGCAGGAAGTTCAATGTCACATTTTTGTGGTCCTCCTTGTCCTTGGGACTTACAGGGTCTTAAAAAAACATCTGCCTGGCCAGGCACAGTGGCTCATGACTGTAGTCCCAGCACTTTAGGAGGCCAAGGCGGGTGAATCACAAGATTAGAAGTTCAAGACCAGCCTGACCAACATGGTGAAACCCCATCTCTACTAAAGATACAAAAAATTAGCCTGGCATGGTGGTGCGTGCCTGTAATCCCAGCTGCTTGGGAGGCTGAGACAGGAGAATCACTTCAACCTGGGAGGCGGAGGTTGCAGATCACACCACTGCACTCCAGCCTGGGTGATGGGGCGAGACTCTGTCACACACACACACACACACACACACACACACACACACACACACACACACACACACACACACACACATCTGCCTGACTCCATGACCACCTGCCACTGTTCCTGTGTGCCATGTAGGGTCATGTGGGGTACTGGGCCTCTCCCAGCTAGAATTGTTGGTTCACACTGAAGTCGACTGGAAGTAAAACCACAGGACACCATCCTCCCATAGTGGGTTCATCCCCCTGCAGTGGGTTCTTCAAGCTACCCCAAATCAAATCTAAAATATTGAGCTATTGAGCCCACATTTTTTAAAAAAGGGACATTTCACGTGAAATCTGAATGTATGGTTTCTCTAAAGAAAAATTTATTTGAGACATGGTCACATTCTGTCGCCCAGGCTGGAGTGCCATGGTGTGATCATGAGTCACTGCAGCCTCCACCTCTCAGGAGCTTAAGTGGTCTTCCCACCTCAGGTTCCCAAGTAGGTGAGACTACAGGCACACACCACCACATCAGCTAATTGTTTTAATTAATATTTTTTGTAGAGACAGGGTTTTTCCGTGTTGCCCAGGCTGGTCTCAAACTCCTGGGCTCAACTGATTCACCACCTTGGCCTTCCAAAGTGCTGGAACTACAGGCATGGACCACCATGCCTGGCCTACAAAAAAAATTTTTTTTAATCTGATGACATTAAATGCATATTCCCACATGGCTACCAAAAGCTGGCACTGAATAGCAGTTGTCTCTTCTAGAGGGGGCACAAGCTAAAGTTGGCCACAGTCCTCACTGCACCCCACTGCATCCTGGGTACTAAAGAAGATTACAGTTTCTGGCCAGGAGAGTGGCTCACGCCTGTAATCCCAGCACTTTGGGAGGCCAAGGTGGGCGGATCATTTGAGCTCAAGAGTTCGAGATGAGCCTGACTAACACAGTGAAACCCTGTCTCTACCAAAAATACAAAAATTAGCAGGGTGTGGTGGCACATGCCTGTAGTCCCAGCTACTCGGGAGGCCGAGGCACAAGAATCGCTTGAACCCAGGAGGCGGAAGTTGCAGTGAGCCAAGATTGGGCCACTGCAATCCAGCCTGGGTGACAGAGCGAGACTCCATCTCAAAATAAATAAATAAATAAATAAATAAATAAATAAATAAATAAAAGTTTCTGTCTATCATCACATGTGTGCCATTGCTTTTCATTGCAGAGACCTATGTCTCTGTATTCATGTCTCCTGAAGTCAGACCACACACAGTCAGGCTGTGTATTTCCTTGAGGCCAGCAGCTTTACTCCACTACTTGGCACCTTGAAAGGCCTGCCCAGTGCTCAGGGTCCACTCCTTCAGCCAAACACAAAGTCCTTCTCCTCTGAAGATCCATCTTTGCACCACAGCAGGTTTTGGCACCCATCCTGCAGATCCTGCAGTCTCTGTGCCTCTTTTCAGTTCTCAAGAGCCTTTGAAACCTTAAGCATTCATTCTGTTCTCCAACAACAGTTTAAGTGTGTGAATGCGCTTTTAAGGAGGCAAACCTTAAAAATGCCGGGGGTCCATTTTACCTTTGCTAAGGCTTGGGGAAACATCAGTCACACCTCACTGACAAGCTGTCTTTCTAAGGAGACCATGAAGTGAAGCGGCTAAGTGTACAGATTCGGAAGCCAGACTAAGCATATAAATCTGGCTTCTACCACCCACTACTCGTGTGAACTTGGAAAAGTTACTTGGTGTCCCTGTGTGCTTCATTTTCCCAAATCAGAATGCTAATCTATACAGCTGACCTTGAACAATATGAATTTGAACTGTGTGGGTCCACTTCTATGCAGATTTTTTCAACCAAACACAGTATTCACTGGATGTGAAACCTGTATATATAGAGGGCTACCTTTTGAATCCACAGGTTCCATTTCTGCAGGTTCCACAAGGCCTACTGTGGGACTTGAGTACGTGGCAATTTGGGTATACATACACAGAGGTCTGGGAGCCAATCCCCTGCACATACTGAGAGGCAGCTGTATAAGGTACTTATGATAGTATTTGGCACAGTTAGTGCTATTTAAGTGATGGCTATTATTCTTACGAAAAGACAAACCAAGTTTTCAGCAGGTCATCTCACTGGCCCATAGTAGGCAGAAAAATTGCCTATTTTCTCTCTTAGTACTATGGGTACAGAGTGTCAACTATGAAACATACTTCTTGTCTTAGAGAGTTTCTCATTTCATAGCAGGGACTAAGGGAACCTTGTCACTTTTCTACACCTGTAAATATTCATGATGATATGCTACCAGGAAATTAGGCCCAACAAAACAGCCCCTGTTTACTCTGCCTGCTCTTCAACAAAGAGGGAGATGTGTACCACAGAGGAGAGCAGTCATCTACAACTTTTCACACATGAGGAGGCCTAAGCCTCCTCCCTTGTGTGAACACACTTCAAGTGGGCAGCCTGGCTCCAAGCCCAATTACAGCCTGTAGCTCATGCTACAGCAGGAGATGGGGGTCTGGGCAAAGATATTCTTTCCATCCTCCCCGCATCTATAGAAGGGAAAAAGAGGGATTCTGCTGTGTGGAATGAAATGCAAATGCCAACCCAAAGGATGGGACTGGTGCAGCAGGGGAGCAAGGCCAACTGGTCACAGGGGAGGCTGCTTTGAGGGACCTGGGTGAGCAGGATGTAGACAGGGTTTTAGGCAGCCTGGAGGCATGGAATGAACAGGAGGCCTTGGCCTCAGGTCCACCTGTGCTGCCCACCAGCTGAGTAGCCTTAGGCAAGGCCTTCACCCTGCTGACCCTCAGAATCCTCAAGGAGAGGACAGGATCAGATATCCTCCACAGTCTCTTCTAGCTGTGATGCCCTTTGGCCATTGCCTGCCTCATACTTGAATGACCATGCTTGTGATAGGTTCCGTTTGTCCTAGTGCTGTTAGAGACATACTGCAATCCTCCAAAGGAAGAACTCAGTGCTGTCAGAGGCATAGTGCATCCTCCAAAGCAAGGATTTTGTCTATAACAAGATCTATGTTCCTATATCAGACGCTGCTTAGAACCTCACCCCCAAATTGGGCTCAATAAAAGCTTTTTGATTCACAGTTATGGCTTCCATGCTGTGCATTCATACTTATGCATTCATTCATCCATTCTTTCACTGAGCAACATTTATGAAACACTATCACACAGAACATGGTGCTGGCTCTGGGGAGAATGAATGAGACAACCCAGGAACATAAAATCCAGCAACTTGGCTCTGGAGAGGGGCTTCAAGATGGCTGACTAGATGCATCTGGTACTTGCCTCTTCCACAGAGAGGAACCAAAATAGTGCGTAGAAAATCACACTTTGAATAGATCATCTAAGAGAGAACACTGAAACTCAGCAGACAAGTGACGGGAGGCACCAAAAGCAAAGAAAGAGAGAGAGGTGAGGCAGCCTGCTCAGCCAGGATTGGTAGAGAGGCTGGAGTCTCCCTAATGCAGGGAAACAGTAGATGAGACACCTTCAGTGGTCCACATTCTCATCATGGGCTTCTACAATCCTAGCCACTGGAGAGCCCCTCAACCCTCACAGGCCCTGTGACTAACATAGGGAGCCACCTGGAGACCTTGCAATGGCATTACTCCGTGGAGGGAGCTCACATTGAATCCCATAACCCCCCGAGTCCCAAGCAGTTGCAGCCCGGCACCATTTTAAGAGCCCAACCTTCAACAGGCTGCATCCTACCCTGGGGCCCCAAAGCCCCTGCATCTTCACATCCTCACTGGAGCCCTACTGACACTCCCTGTCTGTAATGGCAGCCTCCAGGGCCGAGGCAGGAACCAGTAGCAGTGACCATCCCCCCAACAGAGGGGGTTCTGAGGACAAATTCCATTGCCCACAACCACCACAGCGAGTTGCTGTGAGGCGAAGGCACGAGCAAAGTTAATGTCCCCCCAGACACCTACCTATGGTTACTCCCACTGAAAGTAACCCCACGCTTTCCAGTAGCAAGGCTATAGCACAGCCACTGCTCCCCAGCCTAAGCATTTTCTTGGTCGCCTGGAGATCACCCTGCCCCCACCTACCACAGCCAGTGCCTGCATGCACCACTGGGGGTCCTGAGAGCAAGACCACCTAGCCCAGCTTTGCCCTCCCCCAGTACCTGAGCATGCTGCCTAGGAGGCTGGGAATCACTCAGCCTAGTCCACTGCTGTTAGCACCTGAGCATTCCTTCCAGGGTCTGAGGTTAGGCCCACCCGACCTGCCACTACCACCATAGTTGAAACCCACCCCCATGCACCACTTGTAATGCAGGCCTGGGGCCTGGCACGCCCTGCCTGCCACGGCCAGTGACAACATCAGTTTGGACTGCTTGGGTCTCAAAGGGCTGCCCCACCACTGCTATTGCCGTCATCCATACCATACCTGCTTCTCAAGAGATCAAGAACTGCCAACTCACCTAGCCCACTGCTGCCATTCCTGCACCTGAGCAAGCCACCTCAAGACCCAAGAATTGACCTGCCTGAACCTGCTCACACTGGTGCCAGTGTATGACACTCTGGGACTCAAGGACAGGCATGTTCATCCACTGCTGGCACCACTGGAGCCTGAAGACTGGCCTACCAGGCATCCCAATCCCCAGCAAAATTTCACCACAGCATCTACTAAAAACCACACCCTAAGCCACCAAGGAAATCACAGCACCACTAATGCTATTTTTAGCTAAAGAAAACATATGGAGACTACACTGTTGCATGTACCGAAAATCAAAGGCAAAGTGCCCTTCCCAGTCAATACCATAGTTACATCTTCACAAAAAACTCTTCCCCTACAATAGCAAATTCAAAACATGGGAAGAGTGACTGTTACATCAGTTGTGCAGATATCAGTGTAAGGACACAGGAAATATGAAAAAGCAAGGAAATAAAAACACCTCCAAAGTAACACAGTAAGTCTTCAATACAGATCCCAATCAAAAATAAATTTGTGAAAGCCCAGAAAAAGAATTTTAAAAATACTGATATTAAAGAAGTTCAGGAAAATACAAAAGAATACTGAAAAATAATACAAAGACATCAGAAAAACAATTCAGGATATGAATGAGAAGTTTGCCAAAGACAAATATCATAAAAAAAGAACTAAACAGCAATTCTAAACTGAAGAACTTATTGAATGAAATACAAAATGCATTTGAAAGCTCCAGCAATAGACTAACTAGATCAAGCAGAAGAAAGGATCTCAGAACTTGAAGACAGGTCTTTTGAAAAATGCAGACAAAAATAAAATAAAAAGAACAAAAAAGGAATAAACAAAGCCTACAATGACATATGAAACACCATAAAGCAACCAAATTTTTGAATTTTTGATGTCCCAGAGGGCAAAGAGAGAATGAAAGGGCTAGAAAACCTATTTAATGAAATAATAGATAAAAACTTCCCAAGTAGGCTGGGCACGGTGGCTCACGCCTGTAATCCCAGCACTTTGGGAGGCCAAGGCAGGAGGATCACGAGGTCAGGAGTTGAAGACAAGCCTGGCCAACATAGTGAAATTCCACCTCTACTAAAAATACAAAAAAATTAGCCAGGTATGGTGGCAGGTGCCTGTAATCCCAGCTACTTGGGAGGCTGAGGCAGGAGAATCACTTGAACCCAGGAGGCGGAGGTTGCAGTGGGTGGAGATCATGCCACTGCATTCCAGCCTGGGTGACAGACTACATCTCAAAAAGCAAAACAAAACAAAACAAAACAAAATTCCAAAGTATAGCAGGAAATTTAGACATCCAGACACAGGAGGCCCAGAGATTCCCAAACAGAGACAATTCAAAAAGGTCTTCTCCACAGCACATTATAGTTAAAATATAAAATATCAAAGGCAAAGAGAGAATTCTAAAAACAGCTAGTAACCTAGTCACTTATCCAGGAAACCCCATTGGACTCACAGTGGATTTCTCAACAGAAACCTTATAGGCCAGGAGAGAATGAAATACTATATTCAAAGTGCTGGAAGAAAAACAAACAAAAACCTGTCATCCAAGAATACTATACCCAGCAAAGTTATCCTTCATAAACAAAACAGAAAGTATTTCACAGACTAGCAAAAGCTGAGAGAATTCATCACCACTAAACTGTCCCTAAAAGAAATGCTTAAGGGAGTCTTATACCCAGAAGTAAAAGAACAATATCTACCATTATAAAAATACACAAAAATATAAAAGCCTCTGGTAGAGGAAATATACAAACAAGGAAAAGACCAGACTCAAATGTTACCACTACAGAAAACCACCAAACCACTTTCTTTCTCTTATTAAGCAATAATAATTATTGCTTAATTATTTCTTTTATTAAGCAATAAGAGAAAGAAAGAACAGGCCAGACACAGTAGCTCACACCTGTAATCCCAGCACTTTGGGAGGTTGAGGTGGGCGGATCACCTAAGGTCAGGAGCTCGAGACCAGCCTAGCCAACATGGTGAAACCCTGTCTCTACTCAAAATACAAAAATTAGCTGGGTCCGGTGGCAGGCACCTATAGTCCCAGCTACTAGGGAGGCTGAGGCAGGAGAATTGCTCCAACCTGGGAGGTGGAGATTGCAGTGAGCCAAGATCACGCCACTGCACTCCAGACTAAGTGATAGAGTGTGACCCAGTCTCAAAATAATAATAATTATAATAACAACAACAATAATAATAATAATGGAAAGAATAAAACACATGCAAAGCAATCAGAAGTCAATTAATGAAATGAGAGGAATAAGCCTCACATATCAATGAAAACCTTGAATGTAAATGGATTAAACTTTCCATTTAAAAGATATAGACTGGTTGAATATATACAAAAAATAAAAATTAAAAAACACATAAGGCATGGCCCATATACATGCCACTTACAAGAAACTTGTCTCACCTGTAAAGACACATATAGACTGAAAGTAAAGGGATAGCAAAAGATATTCCATGCAAACAAAAACTAAAAGCAAGCAGGAGTAGCTACCTTTATAGCAGGCAAACAGATTTTAAGTCAAAAATAGTAAAAAGAGGAGAAAGTCATTCTATAATGATAAAGGAATCGATTCAGTAAGAGGATATAAAAATATGAAACATATATGCACTCAACACTGGAGTATCCAGATATTTAAAGCAAATATTATTAGATCTAAAGGGAGAGACAGATTCTAATACAATAATAATTGAGGACTTCATCTCTCAGCATTAGACAGATCATCTAGGCAGAAAATTAACAAAGAAATGTTGGATTTAAACTCTACATTAGACCAAATGAACCTAATAGATATTTACAGACCATTTTATCCAACAGCTGCAGAATATATATTTGTCTCATCAGCACATAGAACATTCTCTAGGATAGACCACACGTTAGGATACAAAACAAGTCTCAAAATTTTTTTTAAAATTGAAGTCATATCAAATGTCTTCTCAGGCCACAGTGGAATAAAACTTTGGAAACTATACAAATACATGGAAATTAAAATACCTTATTTTGAATGACCATTGGGTTAAGAAAGAAATTTAAGGAAGAAATTAAAAACATTTCTTGAAACAAATGAAAATGGGGACATGATATACCAAAACCTATGGGATACAGAAAAAGCAGTGCTAAGAGGGAAGTTTATAGCAATAAATGCTTACATCAATAAAGTAGAAAGAATTCAAGTAAACAATCTTAGCAATGCATCTGAAGGAACTGAGAAAGCAAGAACAAACCAAACAAAATTTGTTGAAGGAAAGAAACATGTAAGATTATAGCAGAACTAAATGAAATAGAGGCTAAAAAAAATACAAAGATCAATGATATCAAAAGTTTTTTTAAAAGATAGATAAAATTTATAAATCACTTACTAACCAAGAAAAAAAGAGAAAAACCCAAATAAAACCAGAAATGAAAAAGAAGACATTATGACTGACATCATAGAAATATAAAAGATCACCAGGAACTATTATAAATAGTTGTTCATAATGTGCTAGAAACAAACTGGAAAACCTAGAGGAAACAGATACATTCCTGGACACATACAACCACTAACATTGAATCAAGAAGAAACAGAAGGCCTGAACAGACCAATAACAAGTAATGAAACTGAATCAGTAATAAAGTCTCCCAACAAAGAAAAGTGCAGAACTAGACAGCTTTTCTGCCAAATTCTACCAAACTTTCAAAGAAGAACTAACACCAATTCTCCTCAAATTATTCCAAAAACTGAGGAGGAGGAACTTCTTCCTAACTCATTCCATGAGGCCAATATTACCTTGCTATCAAAACCAGATGTGGACACAACAACAAAAAAGAAAATGACAGGCTAATTGTCTTGATAAACATAGATGCAAAAGTCCTCAACAAAACATTAGCAAACCAAATCCAACAGCAAAACAAACAAACAAACAAACAAACCGCCATGACCAAGTGGGATTTATCCCAGGGATGCAAGGGATACACAATAAACATAATACATCACACTGACACAATGAAAGGGAAAAACCATATGATCATCTCGATAGACACAGAAAAAGTATTTGATAAACTCCAACATCACTTCATAATAAAAAGTCTCAACAAACTAGGGTATAAAAGGAACATACCTCAGCATAATAAAGGCTCTAAATGACAAACCCGCAGTTAGCATCACACTGAATGAGGAAATGCTGAAAGCCTCTAAGAATTTGAACAAGGATGCCTGCTTTCACCACTCCCATTCCTAGCCAGAGGAGCCAGGCAAGAGAAAGAAATAAAAGGAATCTAAACAAAAAAATAAAAAAGAAAAGGAAAAAAAAGTCCCTTTTTACTGATGTTATTATCTTATATCTAGAAATACCTAAAGGCTCCACACACACACACACACAAAACCCACACAAACTCTTAGATCTGATAAATAAATTCAGTAAAGTTGCAGATCCCACATAACCAAAGCAATCCTGAAAAAAAAGAGCAAAGCTGAAGGTACCACACTATCTCCCTTCAAAATATATTACAAGGCTATTGTAACCAAACCAGTGTGGTACTGGTATAGAAACAGACACATAGACCAAAGGAACAGAGTAGAGAATCCATAAATAAATCCACATATTTACAGCTAAATGATTTTTGACAAAGGCATCAAGAACATACATTGGGGAAAGGATACTCTCTTCAATAAATAGTGCTGGGAAAATTGGATATCTATATGCAGAAAAATGAAAATGGATCCCAATGTCTCCCCATATACAAAACTCGAGATGAATTAAAGACTTAAATGTAAGACCCCAAACTATAAAACTACTAGAAGAAAACAGGGAAAACACTGCAGGCTATTGGCCTAGGCAAAGAATTTATGTCTAAGACCTCAAAAGCAGACAAGAAAAATACACAAATTGGGCTCAACAAATTAAAAAGCTATCTTCTGCATTCCATATCATCTAGTGGTTAGAAAGAAAGAAGAAAAAAAAAGCTTATGCCTAACAAAGGAAACAACAGAGTGAAAAGAAGACTTGATAAATACTCAAGGTGATGGATACCCTAAATATCCTGACGTGATCATTCTACACTCTATGCATGTAACAAAACAACAAGTGTACCCCATAAACACATAAAATATCATATCAATTTTTAAAACCAACAACTTTGCATAGGGGACAACGCATGACCTCTATGAGCTGATGAGTCCAAGCATCTTGCCATGCACCTGCTTTAAGAATACATGCTATGGGCTGGGCGCGGTGGCTCATGCCTGTAATCCCAGCACTTTGGGAGGCCAAGGTGGGTGGATCACGAGGTCAGGAGTTCAAGACCAGCCTGGCCAAGGTGGTGAAACCCCGTCTCGACTAAAAATACAAAAAAACTAGCTGGGTGTGGTGGTGAGCACCTGTAACCTCAGCTACTCAGGAGGCTGGGGCAGAGAACTGCTTGAACTCGGAAAGTGGAGGTTGCAGTAAGCTGAAATTGCACCACTGCACTCCAGCCTGGGGGAGAGAGTGAGACTCTGTCTCAAATAATAATAATAATAATAATAATAATAATACATGCCATGTGTTACCCTAACTTCATGAGTCAGGTGAGTGCCAGGGATACCAGAGAGCCAGGCTATCTCTAGCACCATCTAAGAAACTGTGATATCAAGACCTCTTCTTCCAGCCTGAGCCACAATCTTTTTCCACACCTTCCCTATGAAAGGTATAAAGTCAAGGTATTTCCAGAGATTTTTCCAAACCGTATGTATCCTGGGCTCTGGCATCAGGAGTCCTTCTTCTTTTCCCAGAAGCCTGGACAACCTCCCACTGACAGAGCCTGATAATAAATGAGTTCATTTCCAGGCTGCTGGGGCCCATGACAGCCCATCTGCTGGCATGATTAATTAAAACTTTGGCGATGGAGGTGCCATCTCAGGGTCGGAAAGCAATTAATTTGAGTGTTATCCAGACTATTATTTCTGTTGGATTCTAGAATGACCAATGACAGAGAGCAAGGTCTATGTGAGTCAGTTTCAGTCTCATTGGCTTACTCTCCTTTTGTTTTTAAGATAGAGTCTCACTCTGTTGCCCAGGCTGTAGTACAGTGGAGCGGTCATGGCTCACTGCAATCTGAACCTCCTGGGCTCAATCAATCCTCCCAACTCAGCCTCCTGAGTAGTTGGGACTACAAGTGTGCACCACCATTGTGTAGCTCATTTTCGTATTATTATTATTCTTGTAGAGACAGGATCTCGCCATGTTGTCCAGGCTGGTCTCCAACTCCTGGGCTCAAGTCTCCAACTCCTGGGCTCAAGCAATCCACCTACCTTGGCTTCCCAAAGTGCAGGGATTACAGCGATGCCATTTTTCACAGAAATAGAAAAACCATATCTAAAATTAATATGGAACCAAAAAAGAGCTCAAATCACCACCACACCTGGCCTCCTTACTCTATATTTCTTGCAGAGTCTCCTGCCCCAGGCAAGCCCACCCTAATGAAGCAGAGACAGATTGGTGGGAACCGGATCCTCAGATCCTCTAAGTGGGGCAGGAGGATCATCCTCTTAGGGCTTTCAACTCCTCCCAGGAGTGGCGAGTATTGGGATTCAAAAGAGGGTTTCACTCTGTTTTCTTGACTCTTGTGAAAAGCAAACTCATCATTTTACGTATTTGTATTTGTCAGGTTTCCCCAGAAAACAGAACCAATAGGAGATACATATACATATATATATATATTACATATATTAATTATAGGAACTGGCTCACATGATTATGGAGGCTGAGAAGGCCCATGATTTGCTATCTGCAAGTTGGAGAACCCGGAAAGCCAGTGGTGTAATTATCTGAAAGCCTGAGAACCAGGAGTGCCAATGTCTGAGGGCAGAAGATGGATGTCTCAGCTCCAACAGGATAGAGAACAAATTCACCCTTCCTCTGCCTTTTGTTCTATCCAGGCTCTCAACTGATTGGATGATGGCCACCTACATGGGTGAGGGTAGATCTTCATTACTACTGATTCAAATGCTCACCTCTTCCAGACACACTCTCACAGGTACTCTGAGAAACCTTTATAGCTGTCTGGGCATCACTTAACCCAGTCAATAATTATGGATATATAATTAACCATCACAGTCTTGATATAGCGATCTTCCCATCACTCTCTCTGAGTTCTGCCAGTGAGCTGCAAAGCTGCTAGGTAAGGCCTCAGGCCCAAGCAGTGCTCTTCAGCCCATAGAACCAGAAGCCCTGCATTTGGGAGAAGCTAGGGGATTTCCTGGCCATAAATAAGGTTGTGGTTTCAGTCCCCCACTGGCTATGATCATGGTTTGCTTATCTCTGTAGTGAGAACACAGAGGGGAAAGAAGGACTCAGACTCTGGGAATAAACCCTGCCACCTCTGGAAACACACAGGAGAGGCACCACACTTCTTTTTTGCGCAGCCCACAGCTCCTGGCACATCACAGTGAGTTCCAACGTGGATGTCTCACTGGAATGAAGTCACAGGAAATGATTAGGTACTTTTTTGTGCCCTCACAACCCAAAAAAGCTGTCAGGGTTGCCTTTGGTCTAAACAAATTCTGTGTCTGTTTCTGTATCACCCCTTCTGCCCATCTCAGTCCCCACACTCTTCTACTACACTTGAAACAAAATGTAACCCTGATCCATCATTCACCCCGAGATATAAATAGCTGATTACAGTTAAACTATTACTCTTATTAGGAGCATGGCCTCTTCTCCTTTTCTAAGACAGCATCTCGCCCTGTTGACCAGGCTGGACTGCAGTGGTGCGATCTCAGCTCACAGCAGCCTTGACCTCCAGGGCTCAAGTGATCCTCCTACCTCAGCCTCCTGGGTATCTGGGACTACAGGTGCGCAGCCCACATATCTGGTTAATTTTTCTATTTTTTTGTAGAGATGGGGTTTTGCTGTGTTGCCAAGGCTGGTCTCAAACTTCTGGACTCAAGCAATCTGCCTCAGCCTCCCAAAGTGCTGGGATTACAGGCATTAGCACCCACATATGGTCAAGGAGCCATATATTAACAAGGATCAAAGCCTTGAGCTATGGGAATGAGATAGGTGCAGTTTTAGAACAATGAGTGAAGGAAGGGAGCTTTGCAGTCTTTGGGACCTCCTAGAAATGACTTTTCATGTTAGCCAGTCCTCTTTTTCTGTATCCCTAATACTACCTCTTATCGAAGTTAGCATGATTTTACCACGTTATCACCAGGAAGAAAGTGAGGTGCTGCATTCCTCATCTGGCTGGGCTGGTCACATGAGACTCATAATCATAGGAATGAAGATGGAGATGTCTTGGATTAAGTAGGACCTTGAATGAGCTCATGTGCGTATTCTAGTTAGGCTGTTGTGCTTCTGCTAGGTGATTGTGCTTTTTGGTACCATGAAGGAAAGAGGAAATGACTCAGACAAAAATGGGAGGAGTCAGGCTGCAGGAGTATGACACAAGTACAGCTAGGAGAGGACAGGACAGGCAGGACATTGGGGTCACCCCTGTAGGACACTGAGTCACACCAAGAGATGACTAAAGAGTTCAAGTTCAAGGGAGAGACTAAAGGAAGAATTTCTGCCTTGTCCTCTTGAACCCTGAGCTGTATAGAGTCCACTTGCCTCCAAGCTATATAGGAAGGAGCATCCAGACAGCCTTTCTGCCCGTCTCACTCCACACAGATATTTAGAGCTACATATTGCAAGAGTAGGAGGGAAACACCAGGACATGGTTCCCAAATTTGGCTGTATACTGGAATTAGCTAGGGATAGTTCAACAATATTTATTGTTGCCTGGCTCCTACATTCTGATTTAATTTGCAGGGCCTGTGACCGGACGCTGGGAGTTTTCACAGGTCCTCAGGCGAGGTGAATGTGCAGCAAAGATTACACCAGGAGCAGGTCTGCAGCCCTGCGTGAGCCTGCCAGTGACCAGCTTCCATGATGCTTACCCCACTTCTCAAAAAGCGTGGCTTCTAGGGACAGGACAGAGTTGCAGGATGCTCAGTCAGTGCTCTGAGTGCATGAAGGTGGGGGCCAGCATGCCCGCAGCACTGGGAAGATAGTGCTTACTTTGTCTGCCTCCTCCATAGGGCACACAGGTAAAGATGACACAAGGTGAGAGCTTTGCGGAAGTAGGTTGCAAAGAACTACTTCCTAAGTAGTAGGAAGTTTGCGTGACTAAGCAAACTGCAAGCACTTTCCTGAAAAGGGGGAAATGGTCAGAGGGGGATGTGGCTGAGGCAGGACAGGTGTGCCATGGTGGAGCAGTGAGTAGGGCAGGTGGCTTGCTCTGAGAGGAGAGGGGAGGGCTGGGGTGGGGTGGGGGACAAGCTGACCCAGTCTGACATGTGGGCCGAGGGAGCATATGGGCACATGCTATTGATACTGGGGCACCTTTTCCCCAGAATCTCAGGACAGGGCTCTCCACTCTCTTGGGGCTGCCCTGGCTAGTACCTCATTCTCTTCCAAGCGATGTCAACTGCATCTGAATTGTTCTCCTTGCATCCTGCCTCTTCAGTGCCTCTCCATCCTATCTGCACATTGCTGTCAGAATGATGCTGCTGAAGTGCCCATCTGATTGTATCTGTCTCCAAACACAGAGTTTCTCCCAGCATAACTGCCCTAACCTATCTTTGTCATCTAACTGCTCACCATTTTCCATCATGCACCTGACCTCCCAGCAAACCGAACCAGCTTTCCTGCATCTGGTCTGAACTCTGCTGTGTCCTCTGTTTGAACGTCCTGGTCCTTTCCATTAAATTCTTGCTCCATTCGTGGTTCATCTTAAATGCCACCAACTCCAGAAAGCATGAATCTCTTCTCAGTGGCTCTGAAACTCTTCTCAGCTCTTTTATAGCCCTTCTCACATGTAGATTCTGGTTGTTTGCGACCTCCTCTCTCTACTGGACCATGAACTTCTGGGAGACAACGAATGTGTGTTCTTCAAACTCTAGTCTTCCAGAGTGCCCAGGAGAGCTTTGCATATAGCAGGTGCTCAATACATTATTTATTAAATGGAATTTTATAGTCAAGACACCCAGGACACATGTCAGAGAATGAGTAGGCACATACCTGCTTGTGGGGCAGCTGGAATATCAATAAAGCAACTCTTCCTGCTAGGCATGGTGTTGGATAAGATCCCTGAGATCCACGTAATGCCCGTGAGGACAAACATAAAAAGACAAGGCCGCATGCCTGGGACCCGGTGTTGTGCTGAACCCCTATTAAACTCAATAGGGAAGGCATAAGGTTCAAGAAGCCAAAGAAGAGACCCAGAGCCAGCAAAAGAGACGTGGGGTTTTATTGAGGGCTTACATACAGGGGAGGGAGTCCAGAGGTGGTGGGCTGGACAGAACTGCCTTACATACAGAAGTGGTCCTGTAGTGTTGGGCTGGACAACATATCTGCATGGCCCAGTGGTGGCAGGCTGGGCAGGAAAACCGCAACTGCCTGCAAACATCATGTAGTTTATACAGCATTTTCACTTAACCCCCTTTCCCTAATGACCGACACCTGGCAACTGTCATTTAACCCAAAACTTAAGGCCTCAATCCTCTCTACAGCCTGGGTTTCATGGGATAGGCCAGGGGCTCAGATGTTTATTATAGATAAGAAACGAATCTCCGGTTGGCCACTCCCAGATTTTCTAGCTTGAAACACACATTCAGGTGCATCTGCCATACAGGGTCATTATAAAGGTGTGCTTAAGTTATTGCTATCAGGTGCATTTACCCTATACCGGGTAAGACACCGATCACATGGACTCTTTCTTCATAACGCGCAAGAATTCATGAATAAAAGGACACAAAGACACATAATACCTAATAACAGCAAACATTTATAGAATACTTGCAGCTTGTTTCATATTCACATTCTCAACAAATGCAGAGAGATTATGTCTTCACAATTTAGTCTGACCCTTTCCACCTATATAACATAGACAAATGTTTATCACCTCCTAACACAGCAAGAACATCTAGCACACATGCACACAAACACATTTATAGAAAGAAGGGGACTAAAATGGTTGAGCCCCATATTTCAGGTGCTGTTCTAGGTATCTGATATAAAACACACTCCCCAAAGTCCTGCTCATGTGTCTGTGTGTGTCTAGTTCAATCCCCTCCCTCCCCTTTTACCCTTGCCTTCCCACCCCTCGTACCACATGTATCTTCCTTTTAACTCCACACATTTGTGCTCTGGAGACATAATAATCTCAGTGGCTGTTATGGGTTGAATTATGATCCCCCAAAAAGCTGTGTTGAAGTCCCAACCCTCAGTGCTTCTGAATGTGACCTTATTAGGAAATACAGTCTTTCCTAATGTAATTGGTTGATAAGCTCAGATGAGTGGGGTGGGCACCTCATACCACTGGTGTCCTTATAAGATGCCCTAGGAAACCAGTACAGTGGCCTAGGAGGGGAATGTGTGCGTGTATGCATGAGCGCTGGGCGCTGGGATTATGCCTTGTGTGTGGAGTAACAGTGTATATGTGTATGTGTGTGAGAGAAGGTTTGAGTCTGTGTGCCCATGCAATATGCATGGGAAGCCAAGGGATGATTTTGGCATTTACCATCACACACACACATACATAAACACACACACACACACACTCTTCAGTCGTGAAGTTCTGAGTGTCCTCTCTGCTTGGACTATTAATTAGAATCATGTATTTCCCCTGCCTCCCTTTGCCAGGGGGCAGATGGCAGTTTCTGAGCAGTGACTAAGCCTCTATCAGGACACTAATGCAAGTGGCCCATAAAAGGCATCTAACCCTGACACTGCTGGAGGATCCAGGGCCCAGGAAATTGGAAAGAGGGAAAGAAAATCTTTAAACAAAGGAGCCAGGTGAAGCGACATACCGCAGTGTGACTGACCTGCTGAGATTCCAAGACCTGAAACACAAACATACACGCGCATGCACTCCTCCTCCCATCTAGAACCCAACTGTTTTTGAGTTTTCTTCTCTTAATGGGCTTTCCATTCCTCCAACATTCTCTGAGAGGCAGTTCTCCATTTTGTAGGAGAAAATATGGTCTGTTTGAGTGATGCACACTGGATCACAGAGCAAGTTACGGACAAAGATGAAACTGAGTGTCATTACTTATTTGCTAAACCACATAGGGCTGGGGGTATCCCTTCCTAAAAAGCAGAGCAGGATATTTTAAAGCCAGATTGGAGGGCGGGGGGTGGGCTGTGTAGAGAAGGAAGAAAAATAGAATTGGAAGGACTGATAATGGAAATACTTACTGTACACTTACTATACACCAAACATTTTATGTTGTTCATACTCATTTAATCCTGATAGCCCTGAAAGTTAACATAAATCCTGTTTGACAGCTGCAGAAACTGAGACTGAGAATGGTCAAGCAACTTGGCTGAGGTCACAAAGCCAGGATATAGAGGCAGATTTTGAAAAACGCAGTTTGATTCCAGGCTGAGCTCTGATAATATTGAGTGGGCATTAAAAAGCAGGCTTCCGGGAGAGATGGAAAAGGAGTTGTGGAATCATCAAATGGCATGGATGTTGTACATAACTGAAGCCCTGGATTACAGATTTAAAATTCCGTGTCTGTACTCCTCCCTCCCGCTCCCGCTCCACAGTTGGCAAGCGTGGGCCAGCCCAAGGCTACTGGTGGTGGGAGGAATAGCTTCATGTCCTCAAAGCACTCACCTAAATTCTGGTGTAGGGAGAGCTTAAAGGCTGTGGAAGAGACCCAGCATGCCTTTCCAAGTAGGTCCTAGGTTAGAAAGATTGGGGAGGCCTGTGTGTTAAAAGAGATGGCAGGAAATGATCCAGATCTATATCTGTAAAATCTCTGGCAATGACAGGATGTGAGGAAAGACAGGAGGATCAGGAGGGCTGGGGGCGGGGGGCGAATGAAATGTACTGACACTGACTGCAAACTAAAAATAAAATCCTAGGCCCCCTCCACCAACCGGAATAGAAACCCTCTTGGCCAAGAGGAGCCCAGAAAAACCTTAGAAACTGAGTTCCCAGCCATGACAGGACAGGTCAGACACGCCTCGTTATACTCTCCTCCCTTTTATGGTTTAGACACAATTGACCAGTATTAATGTCAAAATAGAGGTCATAAGACTGACCAAACACACTCTTTGTGGTAACAAGATACCAAATTATAAACAGGACCAAAGGCCATGCCAGGCAAGGGTTAAGCCATGCAGCCCTACACTTAAGTAATAAACTATGTTCTAACTGCCACAAGGTTTTTCCTTTTCTCTAGCAGCTAAATAAGCACTGGCCTCTAAATAAACAATACTAAAACACTTGCAGCTCCACCAGGTACTGACTAGCTGAACTCCACCAGCCATAACAACAGCTTTGATTGGACAAGAGTGATTTCGGTAACTTCCTCCTGGTAAGAAGCCCACTGACCATGACTGGTTCTAGCGGGTTTACAGAGAAGGCACACTTGAGTGCCTTCATGTCCTGAAAAGACCTTTTGACAAATAGGGCCTGATTGTAATATTTAAATACTAAGTCTTCACCCCAAGGTGAACATGGGTCATATGTAACATGCATGTTTAATATGCATGCATCAGGGCCACTTTCATTAATATTCATAGCTCCTCCTGTAACCTGTTGAATTTCGTGTTCAGCCAACCCATTCAGCATAAAAGCATAAAGCTCGTATCCCAACCCCTCCTCCTTGGAAGTGCCTGTCTCTGGGCTTCTGCTGGAGAAGGCTGTGCTTCCCAGCCTGCAGGATGGCCACCTGGCAGGCAGTCACCCTTAAGAAATAGTCTCCATTTTTCTAAATTTATATCTTATGACTTTTTTAAGTTAACATATCTGGCAAAGATGGGATTCTGAAGCAGCCCATGAATTCCTTTTCCTGTGTCACCCAGGACACCAGGTACAGCCAAGGTCACTTTGAAAAAGTCCAGTTGTTCCTGACCATGCTGGGAAAGGATCTGGCTCCCACTTTTAGGTTGCAGACTTGATTTCTTCTCTTAGGCCCCCTCCATCTGCGAAACTCCGGAGGAGACCCTCCTGCTGGCCTTGGGTTTGGGAGGGCATTCCTAGTTCTTTCAGTCCTTTCTGGTTCCTTCCATCCATGGACCCCAGAGGGAACATCTCTCCTGGCCTTGGGTTTGGAGGAGGCCTTCCTGATTCCCTCCATCCAAGGGCCCTGGAGAAAATGCCTTTGTGGGCTCCGGGCTTATGGAGAGGCATTCAGGTTGGACTCAACTGGTCCAGAAGGTTTGTGGGGATGCTCACACTAAGGGCACTGCAAGATTTGTCTTCATAAAGTCAGTGCAATGGGTAACTTACCCACTAGGGGCAGGAACTCCTGCAGAAGTTCAAAGGCATGTCAGGTTTTCTAGCACTTCAGCTAGCTACATATGGCCTGTTCTTGTGCACATTTTTAAACTCAAAGGGCAAATTACAGCAAGGAAAATTCAGAGCTCAAACGCCCAACCTGCAACTACACAATTAAAATGTAGAGTTTGCTAAAGCTATCTATTTCTTTTTTCTTTTCAGCTGGCTTTGAATTTGCTGTTATTAAGCTACTGCTGTTAAGATAAACTCACTGTTTATGATATTACTAATTCAATGCTACTTGGAGATTTGTTCTTATACAGCTCAGCCCATTGTAGCTAAAATGCAAACACTGAAAACTCATTTGAAACTTCAGAAAAAAAGAAAAATGGGTAAAAGGTTTTTAAAAATAAAACTGCCATGAAAACTACTTTTCCCAAGACTTTGGTCCATAGCCTTCACTGGATTACCTACTGGGACAAAGTTTAGCCATGCGAACAGGTCCTAATTTTATCAGAAATAATTTGGATCCAGCTGCCTTTTGTAAAGTGGTGAGTTTGTGTTACTATCTTGTGGCTAAGGTTCCAAAGTAAAAGCTGTTAAGGTCTTTGTGTGTATGTGTTTAAATGTTTGTACATGTACATGTATCATGTTGTGTTGTGTCTAGCAATGGTACCAATCTGGCTTGTAAGTAAATTATACTTATAAACTAAGTAAGTCCAAATACTTTTTAGATTCTTGTGAACTTAGTAATCTGGTAAATAAAAATGGTTTTAAAATTATTGGTAAAATAAAACTAGAAATGTCTTCAGAATTGTCAGCATACTTTTTTTGGTCTGGGTTTACTGACTATTTTATATTTGCCTCTGCTAGATGTTTTAAGGTATCAGGGTTTGGTACAAAAGTTTATAAGACTATAAACCCAGTCAAAAAGAGAATGATCTTTGTGTGCTTTTTTTTTGACAAGACTAATTTAATATTGTTGGTTCAATGAAAACAGCTAAGTTGTTAGCTGTTTTGTTAGCTTCCGAGTTGTTGGCAAAAATATCCACATGTTTAAGGTTCTTAACTTACATGAACATCTGATATTCACAGGCTACAAAAATGGTTAACAGGGCATACAGGCTACTAAACAGCTGATGACTTATCACATAGAACTTACAGATAAGTCACTGTTGTAACCTTGCTTTTTGGCTTTTATGTTGCTCAAGTTTTTTTTTTTTTGAGACGTAGTCTCGCTCTGTTGCCCAGGCTGGAGTGCAGTGGCGCGATCTCGGCTCACTGCAAGCTCCGCCTCCTGCGTTCACGCCATTCTCCTGCCTCAGCCTCCCGAGTAACTGGGACTATAGGCGTCCACCACTAGTGGCTAGTTTTTCATATTTTTAGTAGAGATGGGGTTTCACTGTGTTAGCCAGGATGGTCTCGATCTCCTAACCTCGTGATTCACCCACCTTGGCCTCCTAAAGTGCTGGGATTAGAGGTGTGAGCCACCATGCCCGGCCGCTCAAAGAATACTTATGAAAAGCATTTTGTGTGGAATTAAGTTGGCTGTAATTAAATTATTTCTGAAAGTCTTTCTAAATTTTGGTCCCTTATTTTAAAAGAAAGTTGTCTTAAAATATTGATTTACTCTTAATTAAAAGAGATTTTGATTTTTAATTCTAAACCTGTTTCTTTTTGAAAACTTCTCAGATTCCTATCTTGGAAGTTCAACTTTCGCTGTGTCTTGCTACTTTGCTTTTTTCCCCCTTTGAGAAAGCCTGAGATGATAACTTTCCCCTTCGACTGTTTTGCCAGCTCCTGTAACTTTTTTCCTCGGGTCCTAACAGACATTGTGGCCAGATGCTAAAATGTTTTATCTTGAAGGTCTAGAAAAGCAATGTTTTCCTACAGTATAACTTGATTCTGTATTCTTGGCTTTTCCTGATGTCTGAATTGTTCCACATAACCAGAAAACTTCCCATGCTGTTACTAAGAGTCATGTATTCCCTTGTTCAAGGTACAGTTTTCTAGTTTCCTGTTTCCTCTGTAATACAGAGTTCATTCATGAGCCCAGACACACTCTTCCTGTGTCTGATTAATTCAAGTAACTTTTTCCAGTTTGATTTCCAAGTTATCTAAATGGGCTTCTCATAGGAAAAGCAACCACACTCTAGGTTTTTCTTTGCCTTTTTGGTAACTGGCCTAAGAACCAAAGATTTTACATTTTATCAAGATAATTCCCATGTTTTCTTTATTAGATTTTTGATTACTTAGGAAAACTGAGCTTTAAAAAAGGGTTAAGGTTTTTACATCCATGTGACTTTCTATATTGCATTTAAAGTCTTTTGATTATTACTCTTGGTTAGATGAATAACTATTACAATGACCTGTAATTCCATTTTGATCAAATGTTTTGAGCCTCTGAACATCTTTGACAAATGCCCTCAAAATCAAATAAACATTGCTAATTCTTCATGTTTTGCTTTTCAGAATCAATAAAATCTTTTTTCTTTTAAACTATTTACAGCTTACAGAAATTGGGTAAAACAATGAAGATTACATTTCTCTCTACCTAGTATCTCTAGAATTTGAAAACTATTCAATCCCCCTAGGCCAATCTGCTTTCCACTGCCAAGGCACTGCTGCTAGAGCACAATACAGTATCAAGCACCCTCCCAGCAGGCCCACGGACTATCACAGAAGGGGTGGCAATGAGATTGTAAGGGCCAGTTTCAAGGGATAAAATTAGTTCAGACCCTCCAAATTAAAGATGGGCATACAGATTACCAAACAGTTCATGGCTCAACACATGGAACTTATAGACAAGTCACTTTTGTAACACTGCTTTTTGTTTCTTACGTTGCTCAAAAGGTTTTTAAGGGTTAATGAGTGCCTGTGAACCTCCATCCTCATCTGGCCTCCAATGTTTAATTAGTTATAAGTCTTTTGGTTCCAAGTCCCTTGGCCATAGGGATCCCACCAAAGAACAGAATGAGCCTGGGGCAGGTAACCACACCACCCTGGCAGTGACATGAGACAAAATAAATGTTTGGTCATCAATGTTGCCTCTGGCACATCTTGGCTAAAAGGGGAGAATGTCAACTAAAAATAAAATTCAAAGACTCCTCCCCTACAGATTGAATGGACCCCCTGTTGGCCAAGGGGACCCAGAAAATTCTTAAAAAGTTATCCATTGACCTCTTTTTGAGACGGAGTCTTGCTCTGTTGCCCAGGCTGGAGTGCAGTAACAGGACAGGAGGTTATGACAGGACAGGAGGTTACGACATGTCCTGTCCCAGCCATGACAGGACAGGAGGTTAGACACACCTTGTTATACTCCCTTCCCTTTTATGGTTTACAGACAATTGACGCGCATTAAAGTTAAAATAGAGATCCTAAGATTGACAGAACAGATTCTTTGTGGCAACAACATAACAAATTATCATGCCAGGCAAGGGTTATGTACCCCAATGTTTGACTCATGCGAGGCAAGGGTTAAGTTAAGCACCCCTACGCTTAGAGAATAAACTGGGTTCTAACTGCCACAAGGCTTCTTTCTCTCTAGCAGCTAAACAAGCAATGTCCTCACCATCAACACTACTAAAACGCTTGCAGCCCCACCAGATGCTGACTAACTGAACTCTACCAGCCATAACTACAGCTTTGACTGGACAAGAGAGTGATTTCAGTAACTTTCTCCTGTTAAGAAGCCCACTGACCATGGACTGGTTCTAGTGGGTTTACAGAGATTGCGTACTTCAGTGCCTTCCTGTCCTGAAAAACCTTTTGATGTACTGGGTCTGACTGTAATATTTAAATGTCAAGTCTTCCCTGTGAGTTGAACATGGGTCACATGTAACATGCTTGTTAAATATGCATGCATCAGGACCACCTTCATGAACATTCACAGCTCCTCCTGTAACCTACTGAATATGTATATTGAGACAACTTGTTCAGCATAAAGCTCCTAACCCAATCCCTCCTCCTTTCAAGTGCCTGTCTCTGGGCTTCTGCTCGAGGAGGCTGTGCTTTCCAGCTTGCAAGATAACCTGACAGGCTATAACTCTTCAGAAGTAATAGTTTCCTCTCTCCTTTTCCAAACTTACGGATTTGTGATATTAAAAAGTTAACAAGGCTTACTTCATTGTGAGTGTTACTTAAATGAACTGATTTTAAATCTCAAAACACACACACCAATTACCACATATATGGTAAAACTGAAGTCTATGAGGGTAAAGCAATTTCTCCGAGTTTCCACAGTAAGAGAAGGAGCTTCAAACTGCCATGCCGTTCATCAACTTTGGACGCTCTGCAAGTGGAGATTTCTCCCTCAGGCAGTGGCAGGAAGAGACTCTGCTCATCTTACTTCTGCCCACTTGATACAATGGTATGGGATTATTTCTCCTCTTTTTCCACAAAAGAACATCAGGAGTGGATTGCTATGTTTCTCTATTACTGTGCATGCGTCTCACTCCTCAGCTTTTTCCAGTACAAGGTAGACTCTAATCTCAGAGGTGAGCACATTCTATTCTATTCATCTCCTCTAGAACACAAGCCACAGGAAGTTAGCGTTGACAAAGATGGTTCTTGGTGTTGCTAAAGCTGCAGAAATGACAGGAAGGACTCAGGAGAGCTTCTGCTGTTTTTGTTTTGTTTTTTTTCAGCTCCTATCAGACATTCCCAGGTGGAGCTGGGAGATGGGAATATTGTACCATCTGGCTTCAGAAATGCCCTAAGACTCCCTTTTACTCCTACCATCTGCCAACTTCTGTCAACACAAACTGATAAGA
The DNA here is from genome assembly GCF_000951035.1 of Colobus angolensis palliatus. Classification (NCBI taxonomy): domain Eukaryota; kingdom Metazoa; phylum Chordata; class Mammalia; order Primates; family Cercopithecidae; genus Colobus; species Colobus angolensis. The sequence goes on from NW_012123487.1 coordinate 4,459,101, forward strand.
AAGGAAACCTATTTTTCAGCCTAGCATTCTTACTATGGCAGAGACAGAGAAAAGTCACGCACATATGACGTAAGATTGTCAAGATCTGCCAGGGATTCACCCTCGGCCTCTGAGCAAGACTGTTTCTAATGGGAGTCAGAAGATACCAGAGAAAGGAGAGAGAAATCGTTTCCTGTTTTCAACATCTCCAGAGCAGATCCCTCAGCCAAGAAGAGTCTTAACCCCAGTAACAGACACAGCACCCTTGAAACAAACAACAAAAGTGATGTAGCCACATGGATATGTGTTTAATTATTTGACGGTGTCTTTGATCTTGCCCCAGTTTTGCCTCACTTAATCAAACTCAAATCCAACAGCTTGGAATGCAAGTTTAAAATTCTGGGCAATGGCAAATGTCTCACACATGCTACCTTTAGTGCTTTCCTGGCCAAGCTATTATCCGCAGTTATTTTCAAGAATAGAGTTCATTTTTGTTCTTACTTCTAAATGGGGAATGACACGAGGCTTGCTTTTGGCCACAGGGGAGGCATGGAGGTTCAACCTAAGGAGGAGCAGAGTTTGCTATCACCTACATTTGATGATTTCAGGTCGAAACAGCAAGGCATGCACATAATCCAAAGATGACCAGACTCTCTGGGCAGCCTGTTTTCACCCTTGCCCTCCTTGAAACAGGTCACATTCACAGCACTTATATGCATCCCCTAAAAATACCAACTCCCAGCACATTAGTGAAATGCATGTTGCACTGAATACTCAGTGGGGAGATGAAAATTCACTCAACCCACACAGGATAGCTTAAGACTAGGACGCCTATGGACATTTGTGCTTCCCCAAGCCCCTAAAGCTGCCCTCCCCTGCAGCTGTCCATCGCTGTTGTCTTCACCCACTTCCATCTCTAAAATTCTCCCCTTATTTAAAGATAATCTTTATCAACACCAAAGCCAGTAAGCAGCCAGAACATCTCCCCTACCACCAAGTTCCCCCAGAGTGCCATCTTCCTTCTGCTTTCCTCTATCTTGGTGCCACTGCAATCCCTCAAGTAGTTCATCAACGTATTTATCCAACAAACCAGATCTGTTCCTAAGGGAAATTCTGCTGCAAAATAAATTTTAGTTTTCATCCTATTTTGCCAAGCTATTAATATATGCTATTAGCAGTATGTGCTCATTAATCTTAACAATAACCCTGTAAGCTGTTTTAATTCCCAGCATACTGAAAAGGTAACAGGGAGGGGTGTAGAGAAATTCAGACTTACCCATGCTAAGACCCCCATTCCAGGTCTGCCAGGGTCCTTACCCACAACACAAGCTGCAGTGCAAAGGTGAGTGGCCCTGGGCAATGTAAAATGGAAGGCTGTGAACAGGGCCTGGGTCTGGAGCTGCTTTCTCAACACTCCAAGCAGTACTCGTTCGCATATTCAAGCAGCTCCTGTGAGTTCCCTTTGGCTGAGAACGTCCTGTCTTCTCCTGGGCCACCCTGCCCACAGATAAAATGCAAGTGATTTATTTTGTTGCTTACAAAGGTTAAGGGACTTGCGAAGGTCACATAACTGTTAAATGCTATTGACATCTGGATTTAATAAACCTAAAAGTATCTAACATCCATGGCTATTTAAAGCACTATGTCATTATGCCTCTTGAAAGGAAATCTAGTCCTGGGTTATGTTTAAATGAAGGAGCATTTCTTTCCTTTCCAAATTGACTGCAGAAAGCCAACTATCTAAGCAGGGATTAGCAATTCTACTTCTGATCGGGGAACTGACCTATATGGGGTAAAACTGCAGGGTGGGGGAAGCCCTATTTCCCCATCGCCTTCCTAATATTCCCCTGCCTGCTATAGGTAGGACTTACAAAAATGGCTGGAGACTGAGCTAGATTTATTACAGGTCGTTAAAATCCCTAATAGGTTGTTTAAACATCATATACATTTCCACTTCCTGCTCCATGCTGTCAACCAGGCATAAGCACCACGGCCTACCTTTTTATTGAGATGGGTGTCTTGCTCTCTTGCCCAGGCTGGAGTACAGTGGCATGATATCGGCTCACTGCAACCTCCGCCTCCCAGGGTCAAGTGATTCTCCTGCCTCAGCCTCCTGAATAGCAGGTATTACAGGTGCCTGCCACCATGCCCAGCTAATTTTTTTTGTATTTTTAGTAGAGATGGGGTTTCGCCATGTTGGCCAGGCTGTTCTTGAACTCCTGACCTCTAGTGATCCACCCACCTCTGCCTCCCAAAGTGCTGGGATTACAGGCATGAGTCACCGCGCCCAAGGGCCCACTCTTTCCAAGCAGGCCCAATGAGCTGTTCTTCCCTGTCTCAGGCTTGGCACTCAGTTGGTGGTAAGACGTGGATGTAGGAGGCAGATGACAAACCTAAGCCATGAGCCACAACCTAGCTGTTCCAAAGATCTCTGAAATTAGCTAATACAAAGCAGTATGTTGATTTCCATTTTGCTGTCTGCTCCTTGTGCATTTAGCTCCAGGAGGGAGTTAATAGGAGAGGGGTGGGTGGCAAGGCAGGATATGGCCATTCCTTGGGCCCTGGTTGTGATACTAACTTAATATAATCAAAACCTAGGGTGACCATATAATCTATAATCCATACCAGGACAATTTTGAGAGTGAAAAAGAGCACTATTAATTATGCTAGGTCAACAATCCATCCTCCGTAAGCTGGAATGCATGGTCACCATGTTAAAAGAAAGAAAACCTACCCTGGGTCCTACTCTTACCTTTGATCACATGGAGACTTTAATTTTTATGTATAACTAAGAAAATCTAAGTCTAATAACAATAGATGATTACAAAGAAAACAGCACTGGAATACTCAAGGTTTTAGAAGAAATAAGGTTAAAACAAAAAAACAGCAGCAGATCTATTTAAAAGTTGTTATGTGGCTGGGTGCAGAGGCTCTTGCCTATGATCCAAGCACTTGGGGAGGCTGAGGTGGGCAGGTCATTTAAGGCCAGGAGTTTGAATCCAGCCTGGCCAACATGGAGAAACCCCGTCTCTACTAAAAATAAAAAAATTAGCCAGGCTTGGCAGTGCATGCCTGTAATCCCAGCTACTTGGGAGGAGAAGCGCTTGAACCTGGTCAGTGGAGGTTGTAGTGAGCCAAGATCGAGCCACTTGCACTCCAGCCTTGGTGACAGAGTGATACTCTGTCTCAAAAAAAAAAAAAAAAAAAAAAAGAGTTATATTCTGCCCAGGCCCTGGATTTGGAGTTTTCATGAAACCATCTCATTTGTGGAAAGCATTTTAGGTTACAGTACTTCTATGGGCATGCTCTTACTAAGTCTGTGAGGCAGGTCACAGGTTTAGCGCCGTGACAGAAGCCATGCAGCAAGCAGCAGAGGCAGGACTCAAGTCCAGTATCTGGGTTAGCCCAGTGTTTCCTCCTGGACTCATGCTGTGTCCCCTCATGGCATCTGCTCTGCATGGGCCACAAGCTTGTGTCCTGAACTTAGAATATCTGGGGGAAGGCAGAGGACAACATGAAATGACGCCCACGGGAGACAGGGAACCAAAGAGAACATCTGTTGCCTGAATCAAAATTAACCGCAAAGCCAGTCATTAGCACTGCACATCATCAAAACAGGAGGAGAGAGCTGTGTCTATTTATCTTCAAAGTCATCCTGGACTTGGGGGAAAAAAAATGCTGCCTAATCCCAACACGATTTTCCAATTAGTTTTCCAAGATTCTAAATCTTTTATGTAAATTAACTGGCAGAGGATTAAAACCCAACATTTAAAATAGTGATACTTAATGAGGGACAGCACATACTGTCAAGGGGGCACTTGGAAATGAATGTCATCTGAGTTATGACTTGGGTGGGGGGGGTCACAAAGAGGATGACTCCTTTTCAAGTCAACAAATTTTAGTGACATAGAAGAAAAAGGTGACAGGGAACATAGTCAGTGACTTGCAATTACAGACAAGCCTATCATTTGTGGGATTATTGGGCTTCTGAGGGTCAGCGCATGGCAGATTGAGGACAATACAGCACTTGCTGTCCTCCAAGGCTACACTCAGCCGAACACCTGGGAGTTCTGTAGATCTGCCCATCTCATTTCAGGGACAGGACTTTCATGTGTTCATGCAAAACATGCTGTCCCTCCTCAAAACAGTATGCTCTGATGAAGTCTACATAGCACATATACTGTGCCTGTATGAAATAGATTTGTAAAGTACATGACTCATTTAGTTCTTTCTCTCCTTAGCCTGTGAAACTAATTTCTTCCTTGAGGTATTCAGATTTAGGTGAAACAGGCTTAGAAAAGCACAAATAATCCTGCTACATTCAAACCAAGTCAAAAAGTATCAGAAGATCTAAAGGACCAAGTTGATTGAAACTTTTCCTGGCATGACAAAAAGACGGATGTTTCCAAAAAGAAATTCCCCAAACTGCCAAAGACAGGGGCTGCTGACAGAGCCATACTTACTGAGCTGATTCATATTGCTGGGAGGATCTGATGAGAGTAATGAAGATTTCAGAGATCAAAGTTTCTACTCTGTGGTTCTAAGAATGTCTCAGTTTTGTCCAAGTCACAAACAACCCCTAGGCTTTAACTATCTAACCAGAAACTATGATGTCATCCTCTGTTGGGGTTACTTTAAATGGGCACCTGTATGTCAAGTTTGATGCAAGTGTGTATAGTATTGACAGGATGGCCTACAAGCCCAAAGTAAAGCACTCCTTTCTCTCCTCAGCTAAATGAATGATGTTCTACCTTGCAGATCCATTTTCAATCAATGGATAAGGGTGTTCAATTCTCAGCAGAGCACTGAAGAAGTCTTTTGCAGACAATAATTAGCAGCAATTCACAGAGAAATGAGTCATTTATGCCTTTAATGTTACATGTACAAAATAGTGTATTAGCGACCACCTAAGAGGGTGCTGAAGACAGAGGTGATTGGGCACCAAGTAGTCTGTACGCCAAGCAAAGAGGAACTGGAACTCAAGGCAAGAATGAGGACAAGAAAAAAAGAGAATAAGGGCTTTGTTATTTTCTTATTTAGTAAAGGAGACATCATCCAGAAAGATGAAAGCTGACTTAGGTAGAAATGGGAAAGATTAAAAAGTTACCTAAGTGTTTTAATATAACGAAACTTTCTCTCTTTGAGGCTTGCAAGTAGAGAATCGTAAAGTGATATAATTCTAACTATTGTAGTAAATTTCTCAGTTTTTGAGTTTTTAAAGGTTTACTGATATGGCAGAGACTGGGCCAAAAGAAGGTCTTTTCTTCATGAGACCACCATCATAACTCACTGCTTAAAAGGAGTATGAAGGGAAATTGTGCTCTCCTTCCCACCCCACTTAAAGAAAACCACCTATATATAGAGCCAGAGTAATGTGGTAACTAAGAGGCCTCAACTAAAAAGAGAAGTGAGTCCGTCGTTACCCATGGTTTTCCTAACCCAGCTGCTCGTTGGGAGGAAGCAAATGCTATTGCTTGCTCAACATCAGTTGTGACAGCTGTTGGAGGATCAGGCAAAGGACGATTCTGGAAAGGGTTAAGAAACTCATCAATAACGGTGCCATGGTTCCACATGAGACACTAATCACATCACAAGAGCTGCAATTGTCACCAATATACTAGGGCAAGAAGATAACTACTTTCCAGAAACTTCAAAGCATGTATGTAATATACAAAGATCAGTAAGACCATAGAAGAAATAATACACCAACCAGAAAATAACAATGACTCTTTATAAACTTGTATGGGGGTCTAAATTATCCCTTGTAATATATATGTGTGTATTCATTCCACAGAGAATTAGGTGATCCGCCTTCGGGTAACCTGCTGGGAATTTCTTGAGCTTCTGGCTCCCCTTGAATGGCTGCATCCAACTTGTTTTGTTAGAACTCCCAGCATCACAGCGATGGCAGCTCTCTTAGATTCCCCATACATCCACAACCTATATCATGTCCAACTGTAAACAAGAACAACACACTTAGAAAGGAACCAGGACAATTTCATACCACTGCTTCTCTGGTGAGAGAGGGTTTAATGAAAATGACTCTCTACATTGGAAGACATGCATGTACTTGCTCATTTATTCACTGCTCACTATTTTGGGAGTTAAACATCCAGGTATCCACTCATTTTAGTAATGAGAATAGCTCTAAAAAAGGTTGACATCTAAAAAAGGTTGACATCATAGTACGTAGTGTTTGTTGGACAGTTGTCATATGAAGCTTAAAGGTGGGAAGTTTCTAAACATTAAGGATAGATATAAAAGACAATATTTACTGCACAGCTTCTCAGGCATCAATAACATGGTGTTAACGGGGTCCAGAAATCCTCAACTGCCTATCGGTCTATTTTGTTTACATTAAGTTAATTGAGAACATTTAAGAAGTAGCCTTTTTAAAGGCTGTTTTTATTTGTCAACCCACACAAACTGCATGTTGTATTACTTATTTTTGGCTAAGAGCAATTTCAATGAATTATAACAGTTTGCTACTAATGGAATAGCCTCCCTAGTTCTTTTTCAGCTCTTCAAGGGAGAGGATTAATCTGAATGAACAATGTAGCTGACACCATGAAACACAGCAATTTCCATGACGAAATTACCTATCTGATTAAATGTATAATGGCAATTAATAATGGTGTAGGGAGCTTCTGATGTATTGAAAATTAAAACACAAATAAGCAATAAGTCTATAACAATCAGCCTTTGTGGCTGTATTTACAGCTCAGGCGACTTCGATCACAGAACACCAGATGCATATTAAAAGTACTTACTAAATCGTCCACATCACCACCTTCTTCAAACACAGCTGCTGCGTCTCCACTTGGCTTGTCTTTGGGGGCCAGGAACTGTAAATAGAAAGTCAGTTATCATACCAAAATGGTATTTTTGCCCCTTTGAAGGAGGGAACAATCTGCTAGCATTGCCCCAGGGAAACCTAAGGCAGCCTCCTTAGCAAAGTCTCACTGCAAACCGCCCAAAAGAAACATCATCCTGGTGTACGTTCCTTTATTTGGCTTTGGGTGAGAGGCCCAGTTTTGAGGTTCAAGTAATCGATACTAACTTATCACTAGAGAAAGTGCTCATGAAGAGGGAGGAAATGACATGGCTTGTCAAGACAGTGACTATGTGTAGGGTCCTGTATAAGCATGGTGGACATCTGCTATTTCCAGTTCTGCTTCCACAGGAAATAAGTTGGCTTGCTAAGGTTAAGAAAATAACCAACCATCCCAAACTAGTATGCTCTTTTGAAAGGAGCATGAGAATCAAGTCAAAATTAGAATAATCTCAAGTTGAATGATGAAGAATCAGGGAAAAAAAAAAAAAATTAGAATAATCTATTCTTAAATTCCACTGTGGACAAAAGCAGTACAAGGGGGACTTCTTATGAGAAATGGATGAGAAAACCGTTCAGCACCACTGTTCAAGATGTGGAGCTTCTGAAAGGCAGATACATAATAAAACAGCAAAGTCCAGGAAGTGAAGTCTGTGAGGATCTAGGAATGACATTCAGATTTTAAAAGGGTAGTCAGGTGAGTGCCCTTGAAACTTATCTGAACACTCTTTTCCATCCTGTCCCTCCAAGGGATAGCAGTGGGGAGCCTTTTCCTTCAAGGCATGTGGCAGCTGCCTCTAAGAACTGGGTTCTAGCAATGCGTATCTATCCCAACACGAGAAGGTGATCTTCTGGTAGCATGCCTGCCTGTAGGAGTGAGTGTTTTAGAGGGGGCAGTGGAAGGTGGGGCACTTCTACTTTTCATCTGGGGGCCAGACACAGTAAAGAGAGTCAGTTATGGTATCACAACTGGCTGGCCCCGAGAGGCATTCTGGCATTCCTCAGGGTGAGAGTGCATGGAGCAGGCACGTGGTAAGCGAACCTTTCAGCCCACTCATGCTCTCCTGTAGTTGCTTCCACCCAAGAGGAAAAAGTATAGTTATACTTTCCTCACTCTCACAACATGAAAAAATGGTAAGAACTGCCATTCTCTACATTCCTGTTATTTTTATGGTACAATGGACACAATCATGACCTCTGAAACCTAAGACCTATAAATAAACTAAAATATGTCTCTTTAAAAAGTCAAACCGCCGGGCGCGGTGGCTCAAGCCTGTAATCCCAGCACTTTGGGAGGCTGAGACGGGCGGATCACGAGGTCAGGAGATCGAGACCATCCTGGCTAACACGGTGAAACCCCGTCTCCACTAAAAAATACAAAAAACTAGCCGGGCGACGTCGTGGGCGCCTGTAGTCCCAGCTACTCGGGAGGCTGAGGCAGGAGAATGGCGTGAACCTGGGAGGCGGAGCTTGCAGTGAGCTGAGGTAACAAAGTGGTAACAATGGAGGTCATGTCTGCACTCCAGCCTGGGTGACAGCGAGACTCCAAAAAAAAAAAAAAAAAAAAGTCAAACCAAAGTCAACCATGAAATATGAGGCTGCATGCAGCAAGTTTCAGGAAGCAAGAAAGCTCTGCCTGTCCTTCCATTCCTGATATACAAAAACACACACAGGTAACAAAGTGGTAACAATGGAGGTCATGTCTGCCTTAAGGTACAGGGCCTTCGTCAGCACCATGGACATAATTGTTTGTTGACTCAACCACTCTCTTGGACTTTGTTTTCCCTCAGTTAAAACTACCTCACTATTCATTAACTTCTTTTTTGACTGAGCGAATAAAGAATTTATCTTCTTTTAAGGACATTTGTGGATCTTTCCATAGTCCTTTGTTGACCCTAAACTGGGCCATGTGCAAGACTGAGAATCAATGATGTAAGGGACAGAAAATCCCAGCAATGGGGGCAGACAATCTGTAAGGAAGCTTCTGTTTCATTCATTCTATTTATTCTGGGTGATTATGAATAAAGATATCTGAGAGCCAAATACAGATAAATGAATAAAAAATTCTATACATTCACTGGCATATGATTTATGTGTAATGGTTAAATAAACTGTACTTTATCCTAGATACTGAAATTGGTTTTAATTTGGGGTTTTCTGGGTTATTATCATACTTTTTATGTTGTACCTCACCTCTCCTATTCATTATCATTAACCCCTGCAGGACTTTTGTGATATCAGGACTATATGGCTACAGGATAAGACTTATCCAGTTGAGGCAAGAGAATAAAAAGCAGAGCTGCATCCGGCCATAAATCCTTGTGGGGCCACAAATGACCAGTATCTTCCAAACACCTGAAAAACTCCATGGGCTCAATGGTTCTGTAGTCCACTACACCTTGTATGACCCCCTTACTTAAGGACTTATTGATGAATCTAGAAAATCCCTGATGTGTTCTGGCACTCAGCCAAATTTAGAATTTGCGATTCTAAAATCTCAAATTCCCACTCCCTACCAACCTGCAAAGCCCCCTTCACACTGCAATTAAAGAATAAGTTAACACAGGACTGTTGGCACAGTATGACCACGGTAGATAGACTTAAGCACAAATGGTATATCTCTGAGACTCGGCCAAATTCCTAGGAAGAAAGGAGCAGCAGCAAAAATCCTACATTTTCATCAAGTGCTAAGTATCGTCTGCAACTGATTTGCCTGACAGATCTGCTTCACATTTCTGTGTAAGCAAATTATGTTTAAAAGCTGGGCTGCCATCCATTATCCTTTCCAATGCCCCAGGCAAGGCTGATCTCTTCCACATATCACTCCTCATCATCAGTGTTTGCAACTGTAAGTAATTCCAGCCAATGTAGTGACAGGGAAGCAAGATAGAGCAGAGAACTCGATGACTGGCCTGCTTTCTCAATAAAAGCAAGAGATTCTCAGAATCTCTTCTGCAGAAAGGGGTAGGAGTCAACTCTCATCTTTTTTCATGTGTTCCTTCCCTCTGCAACATGCTGAGAAAGTAGAGAACAGATAGAAAGGGCATGTGTGTGACATATTCCTTCTTCCTCAAAACACCATCACTTACCCGGGGTTACCATTAAAATGCCTCCTTACCTGGAGAACTTTATGAAATGGATAACCTACTACTTTTCAAGTACACTGAAATATAATCCTGGCCACAAGCAGAGAAATGAAATCAATAACCTCTATATAGAAACTGCCAGTCCCATCCCCCCATAAGATTAAAAAACTAACTATCATCTTGTGCTCAGACCCTTACCAACCCCCAAAGTAAAAACACATGACTTCCACTGGGTTGTTTCCAGCACCATCAGGTGATTCCTAAGGATTACTCACAATCTAGATGTGTAAAAAAGCATCAAAAGTCAGTTTGCATGTACTTTGCCTAAAATGACATATATTTGGGTTTCATTAATGCCACTAGTAGCTTAATGGATGCTATAAACACTAACATGGTGCAAGAGGGAAATCCTGTAGCCTAGTGTGGAGAACACAACCCTGTCAGTTTCTCAGGAACCCTAGGCAAGCCACCTGACCTTTTCATAACTAATTTCCCTCAAAAATAAAACGTGACTACTACTACTTACCATACCTATCTTAGGGGTTGTATGAGTCTCAGATAAAATAAAGTATGAAAAACGTATTTACGGTGTTGTAAGTTTTATGTTCTAATTCCTAGGAATACACTTAACATATGTCCACCAAGTGATATGTACAAGAATATCCACAGCATCTTTATTCATAAAGCCAAAGGATAAACAAGCAAATGTCCATCATTAGGAGAATGGATGAAAAAATTGTGGTAAAACCATAAAAGGGACACTACATAGCTATAATCACATAATTGATGAAAAAAGGCATGATTCCAATTATATGAAGGTCAAAAACAGGCCAGACGACTCTCAAGTGACAGAAGTCAGAACAGTGGTTCCCTCGAGGGATGGGGCTTCTGACTGGGAAGGTACCAGGGAGCCTTATGGGGTGATGGAAATGTTCTATTATTTTGATCTGGGTGGTGAGCACCCAGGTATATGAATGTGTAAGAATTCATCAAGTTGCACAGTTAAGATCTGTGCATTTACTATACACATGTTCTACCTCAATAAAAAATTCAGTATCGTATCTTAAATAAATAATGGGTAACACTGTGATATTTTCATTATTACTTTTCTTGTACTAGCAAACTACACCAGATAATTAAGGCAGAAAATGAAAGCAGAAAAGAGCAAAGAAAAATGTCATAGGGTCCAACAGGGGCCAGCAGTTTGACAATTCCTGTGCACTCTCACACACAGAACTGGATGTACTCTTGACAGAGGGAGCATGGGCATCCTTTCTCTAGGTAGATGTGGTCAGTGGCAGTATAAGTTGAAGGCGTGAAGAGCTGGCACCCTGGTGTGGTGATAAGGTGACTGTAGCGGGCATCTGGGGGTCTGGATTCCAGTCAATTCTGCTGGCCACTAGCTTGCTGTGAGGCACTGAGCCAGAAACGTTACCTCTCTAGACAGGGGTGTTGGTCAAACGGCCACACTGCTATCTATTAATGTCTGTGATACTAAGGTGGAAAATCCATAAATGTCAACAATAAAGAAGGATAAATTAGGCAGTTACAAGAAAAACAAGTGCTAAAATAATAATAATTTTTTTTCATAGAGCTATCATATAGCTTACATCAAATAATTATTTAGACATAGCTCAGCCTCTTGGAATCTGGTTAAAAAAAAAAAAAATGATCCCAATGCCATGGAGATAAATCCTCTTTCTTCACTGCTTTCTCAATACTAAAGGATAATGAAGGACTAGGGCAGTGCTGGAACTAGATTCCAGGCCAGTGACTTACTGTGAGCTCTCAGACACACCACTCAACCTCTTCTACCCACTACAGAGCTGGGAGAACTGACAGATGAAGGGCATACAAAGGCTATACAAAGATTCTACCAAACAGCAAATGCTAATGCCGTATCTCATCATACAAACTAGAAACAGAAAAGGTGGATGAACTGACAGCTTATAACGATAATAAAAATGAACATTAAAGAAAGATAACATTTATGCCTAGGTTTCAAAATGAAATGAGAGGTACCAGGAAACTTAAAAGAAAGTGACTGTCTAAACTTATGCCATGGAAAAACTTTCTATTTCTGTAGCAGAGCTGACTTCCTTCTATTTCTCAAAGGATCATACAATCCACATATTTCTAGAACACACTGGAGGGTAACAGCTCTTAAGATGTTATACAAATGTAAAGTTGTAATTTAATTTTCACTTAAAATGAACATCCCTGGATAATTACTTCCTTTCAAATGTCAACATTTAATAGCAAGAATGTGACAGCTTGCTAACTTTAAATAACTTATGGGAAATACCTCAAAAGAATTTAAATGGACTGTGAGGATTGTTCTTTAACCTCACTGATTATAGTCAAGTTTCCTTAAATGATTATTTGGGAAGTGACCAAATTGAACATTTGAAGGCAATATAAATGAATATTTCAGTGCATGGTCAAAAGGGATTGTACTTCTCTCACTTGGCTAAGAGAAATAGCTTAAACATGTCTCTTCTATTAAAACCACAAGGAATCAGCTTCCGTGAGCCAGAATCTTCCTTCGCAATTCTCCCCATTATCATCTACATGTATACTCTTTTTTCTACACTTCTCTCCCAAAATCAACAGATGCCATTTAAACGCATTTTCAGGCCAGGAATGGCTGGTATTACATGCCTGTAATCCCAGCACTTTGGGAAGCCAAGGTGGGCAGATCACTTGAGGTCAAGAGTTTGAGAACAGCCTTGCCAACATGGTAAAACCCCGTCTCTACTAAAAATACAAAAATTAGCCAGGTAGGGTGGTGAGCACTTGTAATCCCAGCTACTCGGGAGGCTGAGGCACAACTGCTTGAACCCGGGAGGCAGAGGTTGCAGTGAGCTGAGACCATGCCACTACACTCCAGCTTGGGCGACAGAGCGAGACTCTGTCTCTAAATAAATAAATAAAAGCATTTTTAATACAAAAGATCAAGTTTTCACTTTGTAAAACAAAATAAAGGGTTCATGTGATATTAAAGCAGACACAAAAGCATAATCTCACAGTCAGGCACGATACAGTAACGGGGGGGTACTCACCACTACACTAACAAGAACTGACAGACATAATACAGTGCACACTGAAGGTGAGTCAAAATTACAGGGTCTACTCTATGACTTTCCAGGTTATTCTAACCACCACCTGGTTCTAGGCCCAGAAAGTCATCTGTTGAAATAAAGCAGACAGGGACTACTGTATTTTAGAAATGACTGGTCCAAGGTTCCACTTATAAAACTTAATCCACTTGAAAATGAAGGTCTGGTGTGGTGCACAGGAACATGCATTTTAATCCTCTTGCTACCTCTGTGAGCTCAAAGTGTAACCTTTACCTTTCTGGGGCTTGGCTTCCCAGTGGTAACAGGGATGGTAGTTCCTGCTCTTGGTAATTCTTAGCAGATAACTGTGAGGATCACAGAGATAATACTGGGCTCTTTGGTTCGGGAATTGAATAAAAGTAAAATTCTACTACTCTTATTTTCTACCATTATCTAGATATGATGTATGTAGTGTTCTAGGTACACACCATACAAAAACAGTTCTTTAGAAGTGAAAGAGTTATATAAATACCTGGCATACATACTACATTGGCTGAAACACTGATAAATATGGGGAAAAAAAAAAAAGGAAATGACATTTTCTAGATGTGAAAGAGAGTCTGCTACGTGAATGTGCAATGTACTTCTTTTGGAGGCTATGAGATAATATATATCTAAGTGCTTAGCACAGAGCTGGTACTCAATACATTTTTGTTGAATTTCCAAACTTCTTATCTGCCATGACAGTGAAGTTCAGTTTTGCTGGTAGTACTGGAAGCATACTCTCTGTGCCTTACTATCGAAACACTATGCTCTAAAGAAAGAAGAGGCCAGTCAGAGCCAGGCAACCCACGGCTGAAGTAGAAGAGATTCTCTCCACTTGTTTTTTATGATGTTCTCTCTATTCAAAGATGGTGACGTTTTGAGAGTTTTTTTTTTTTCCTTTTTTGGAGACTGAGTTTTGCTCTTGTTGCCCAGGCTGGAGTGCAATAGCGCGATCTCAGTTTACCCAACCTCCGCCTCCCGGGTTCAAGCGACTCTCCTGCTCCAGAAGAGTTGTCTTAAACTACAACTGACATCAGTTCTGGTGATAGCAGAATTATCTAAGGACACCATCTTATACCTACCCGGTCATTAACTGAAATTTCTCTCTATAGCTTCACCATCAGACATTAAAATTTCTCATGCTTAGGCTCAGTGCCTTTACATTTCAAGGAAGACATCCTATTTGCATTATAGAATAAGCCTTGCACAATTTGCAAGTGCATCATCCGCTTTCAGATTTCTTTCCTGTCTAATACTCTGGGTTAACTTTGGCTAAGATGTGCTGCTGGGAGGAAACACAAGCTTTTTTAGGTCACGGCTCCTCACTTCTTCCAAAAACTCTAATATGTACCCAATTGTCACCTGGATAACAAATTTTCTTAATGTAATAACAACAAAAAATATTTTTTCTGATTTACTTGTTTAGCAAAAATTGATAGGTCTTCACGCCATGTGACAATTAATATTATGTGTCAACTTGCCTAGGGTATGGTCCCCAGTTGTTCCATCAAACACTACGCTAGATGTTGCTGTGAGGGTATTTTGTAGATGTGATTAACATTTACAATTAGCTGATTTTAAGCAAAGATTCTCTTAATAATACTTGTAGGTCTCATCCAATCAAGTGAAGGCCTTAAGAGCAAAAGCTGAGGTTTCTGCTTCAGGACTGTAACATAGAAATCCTGCCTGAGTTTCCAACCTGCTAGCCTGGTCCTACAAATTTCAGACTTGCCAACCCTACAATCACACGAGCCAATTTCTTAAATTCAGCTAATAAATCTCTCTCTCTCTCTCTCTATGTGTGTGTGTGTGTGTGTGTGTATGTGCACACACACATGCACACATGTATGTTCTCTTGGTTCTATTTCTCTGGAGAACCTTGACTGAAACAGCCCAGTTCAAGGAGGAGATATTATCAAACACTGTATAAAGTGACAAACAGAAATAAAACCAAACAGTTAAATGGCATACTCAAGCCCATGGTGCTCAGTACTGACTGTGGCAGAGGGTACAGACACTATGGAATCCCTTCTGAGATACAATCACCACCTTACAGTATGCTTTGAAAATTCCAGGATCCTACTGCCTGAAAGTAGGGATGACATCTGTTTTTGTTTTTGTTAACAAAAATCTTTTGCTAGGCAAAGTGCTTAATAAAAATTCTTATATATTTTAATTTATCTTTCAAACCATACTATGGTTTCTGCCAAATGCCTTACTTAGTTGAAAATTGAAGATATTTAAATTTTGGCCTGAATTTAGCGTCCGATTAACAACATTTCCACCTTTGCGTCTGTCACTTCCGTAACAGATTCCTATTCGCCAGCCACAGACCAAGCTCTCCCTTAGTGTGTATAGTTATTTTCTGAGTCTCCGTTGTTTCCCTCTGCTCCATTTTAACTGCCTGAGCTTCTAGAGGACAGGGGTGCTGTCTTATCATCCAGCACAGTGCCTAGCGCATTGTAGAAGCTTAGTAACTGAGAGCTGTCAGTGCCAGCAGGACTACATCAGTGACTGTAACTGAAACTGAATGTTATGAAGTACATACTTCTGAGCTATTCAACTTAATTCATTAAAATTTCATCACAATCTTGAGGTACAATGAAGGATTACTGAACTAAATAACTACATGTATTTGACTCATGGCTGAATCAGATTCAATACACACCTAACAAGGAGGCCTAGGCCTAACAATGTGTGTGAATAAAAAGTTCATGGGGATTGCACAGGGTCTTTTACTGAAAATACCTGGACGTCCCTTAGGCTAGAATACTAGTGTTTCTCTATTCACTTATAATACAATTACCGGAGGAGTTTGAAAATGCAAACAAACCAGCTGTGCTCAAGACCCATCTCAGACTAACAGAACATCTAGAGTAATTCTAATTTTTAATCAGTATTAACAAAAACAGCAACAAAAAGAGGGAGGGAGGGAAGGAGGGCTCACCAAGTGACTAATGTGTGGCCTGGGTGGGAATCACTGTGGATTTCATAGCCTTTACCAGGGCTGAGGCTACGTTTGTGCACTATGGAGTTCAACAGCATGCTGTAGAGGTACTGAAGCTGGGATTACAGATGAGTTCCAGAAATATAACCACAGCCTACAGGAAACTGAGTAAGATTATAATTTCTCCCATGAGGATGCTGTGATTGAAGCAATTTACATACTGAATACAAAATGAGTACATTCATTTAGTTACCCATAAAATTTAACTTCTTCGAGGGCATCAAGAAAATAAAGTCCACTATAATAATTCAACTGAAGACAAAGAGTTACCCCTCAATACCTTTTTGGCTTCGTCAGCTGTGACAGAACTTCCAGAGGCTTCCTCTTTGGTGATCAGAGTAATTCCATCTAAAAAGTAATTCAGAGAAGCATCTAAACTCAAAGAAACAACCCCAATCCCATTTTCCTTTCCACACCTCCTCCCACCTTTGAGTTGGAGATTTCTTTTTTTTAAAATAGAGACAGGGTCCCACTATGTTGCCCAGGCTGGTCTCGAACTCCTGGGCTCAAGTGATCCTCCCAAGGAACAAAAGTAGGTCCTTGAATAATGTTGTTTCATTAAAACATTGATGAGAAAAAAAAATGGTTTCATTATGTGTCATTTTGCTTAAAGTCAGAATTTTCAAGAACCTATGGACAATGTTAAGGGAGGACTTACTGTAGCACATAGCAGAAGTTCAATAAATAAATGATAATTAAATGATTGTATGCTTTTGTTCAAACCATCAGGCGCCCAATATGGAACTATGCATACATTTTGTCTTGTGGCCATGTTACTGGCTATTGATAGAGTGGCCAGAGGACTAGGGAGGAAGAAAACATGGTCTTCACCAAGGGGCATGTCTATCATTTAGGATAGTTCCTCAATTTTAGCTCAGTAAGAGCAAATCAAGGGTAGAAAATCTACTCTTTAGTTTGCTCTTCTTCTTAAGATATTTTCCTACATCAAATGGCTGATACCTGACATACTGTCTGAAAAGCATATGTATTTAACATCCATTTGTACCTATGAATGGCCTTGGTCATCTGTATTCTGTCAGTGGCATATAAGCTATCAGAAAATATGGATTTTGCACATGTCCTATAAGTTTCTTTTCAGCAAATATGCTATAGGCATTCAATAAATACCAAAACCAATCTCCTTCATTTACTGGGTCAACAGCAGAGACACAAAAGTGATCTGAGTAAGCACCCTTCACTACCCATTCCAATTCCTTTTGTTCTCCAGTGCAGAAGTGAAAGGGCTGAAAAATTAACTGTCAGAAAAACGGTTACCTGTGTGATGAAGAGTTACCCATTAGAAGGTGGATAGATAGGTATGCAACTCTTTTTATACAGAATTTGCACACAAAGAGAGATTGAAACAAATTTTGCATCTCTAGTATAAGTGAAAAGTTTCTCTGTCTCATAAACATCATCATATTCATAATATGTATTTTAAACAAGAAATATCTTATACTTGGGTTCTAAAAGAAAATCAGGTCATGTTCTAAAAAAGGTGGGGCAAAGGGCATGAAAAAAAGCAAAGATCAAGCTTAACACTGAAAGAATGTGTGCTGTCTTCTTTCTGGGTTTAATTTGCATTAGTTGCTGTGCAAGTGAGGAACTGAATGGTTTTGGTGCATGAAGATGCTGGTTCGCTGAAATGGAAAGTCCAAGAACACAGTAACTGAAAAGTAGCAGGGAGATAAAATGTGGGTGAGGTCAACCAAAGGGCTGTGGATCCAGCAGGAGTGAAATGGCCTAAGGATCTGAGAAACGGGATAATGTTCACCCACACAGCTGCTCCATTCAACAAACAGAAAGGCACAGCCCTGAAATAGGTCACACTGAGTAAAGAGTCTAAGATGGAACTTACATGTTTATTTATTATTTATCACTTTGTATTTATGCTTATTAAGGGAGAGTTTGAGTTCACTGAACACTGAGCATTTCCCAAAGCCATGTAGAAAGTCATCATGTTTCCCACGTAACTCATTATACAATATAGTTTATATTTAGAATTTATATTTATATTTAGAATAAAATAGCCTAAGTATTTGCAGAAAAAGACAAATGACAACTTACCCTGAACAACAATTTCCCAGAAATGATTTAACTGTTTAATTTCCACTTTCTCTCGAAGGGCTTTCAGGAAGTTGTTAAAGCGTTGCTCTTCTGAAAACTGTGGTAGCAAGTTGGGGTAGAGGAGGCGGCAAGTCAGAGCAAACACAAAAACAAATTCAGCCCCAGACCAAACAAAGTACTGTATATTCTGAATCACCTTACTTATTACAAAAAAAAAAATGTTTTTCTTTGGTACATGGGAAGCTGGCATTCCAAACTGAGGTGTGTTCACTGGGGACCAGAAATTCTTCCATCTGTGGAAGGTACAGAGCTTCCCAGAGTCAGTTTTTTTGTAGTGGCCTAGCCCTTTGTTCTTAACATTCAATGTAGAAAATCTCAAACAAAAACAGAGAACAATTTTGTGAGTGCTCACACACTCATAACCCAGCTTCAATAATTATCAACTCAAGCTGGGCATGGTGGTTCATGCCTGTAATCCCAGCACTCTGGGAGGACAAGGTGGACGGATAACCTGCGGTCAGGAGTTCAAGACTGGCCTGGCCAACATGGTGAAACCCCGTCTCTACTAAAAATACAAAAATTAGCTGGGCGTGGTGGCAAGCCCTGTAATCCCAGCTACCCGGGAGGCTGAGGCAGGAGAATCACTTGAGCCTGGGAAGCAGAGGTTGCAGTGAGCCAAGATCTATCACTGCACACCAGACTGGGCGACAAGAGCCAGATTCCGTCTCAAGAAAAAAAAAAAAGAAAAGACAAAAAGAAAAAATAATCATCTCTCCATTAAGATTGAATGATATGTCACTGAAGTCTCTTCTGCTCCTCTTCTCTCTCTCTCATTTTTTTAAGAAATACAATGTGACCTGGTGGTATTTTTAAGGACACTGGGTGGCAACCATGCACAGAGAAAGTGTTGTAAGACACCCCATCTAGCCTGGGTAGAGCTTTAAAAAAAATACACTTTTACTATCTCTCTCCATCTAACCAAATCTTTCTCTACCCAACGGAATCATCTGCAGGCTTGTCCTGACTCTACTTTTCCAAAATTTGTCTTTATCTGAAGAGTATTCAGGTTATCTACTTCTGAATCTTTTATTGTAATCTAATTTTAATGAATTTTCTATTTTCTTGTCACTCTTTGTAAACATCTAAATTATGTAAGCATTAATTAATTCATACGTTCAGCAAATATTTAATAAGTACCCACACAGGAACATACACTACAACTGTGCCCACTTTAAAAATACACTTTCTAATTTAAACTTGCTCACTTCTTACCTAGATATACAAAAGCCTATACAAAATTTGGAAAATGTTTAGAAATATTCTCTAAAAATTCCTAATAAAACAATCAAACAGACAAAACCCACACAAAAGGCATGGGAGGAACTTAACGCTCAGTGTTCTTTTTTTTCCTGACATTTAGATCCCTACTCCTGTCTTCATAAAATCTTTCTCAATAATTATACCAATATATATTTTCCATCAATTTCCCTAAAATACCCTTTCCTTTACAATAATGAGCAGGCCACCAGAGGTTATAATGGAAATTTCCTTGGCTCCCTAAATAGGAACAGAAAGCAAAGGCCAGGGCTTCAGTATAATAAAAAGCCAACTTTCAGGGATAAAACATCCTACCTACTCATCTTTATTCCACCTCAGAAATGACAGTGATAGTAATATGAGTTTAAGTCATTTCTAGTTCCATTGGCATACACTGCTATTCACATTAAGAATGATAATTTCCACGGCCCAGGCTCATTTCTGGGATGCTGTATGCCTCTTTCCCTATGATAGTGGTCAACTGTTTAGGAAGAAAAGAGATGCAAGGATAACAATACCTTAATGGCTTCTTCCCGGAAGGCTCGGATGCAGTCCATGCTCTTCATAAAATACGGTGTTTCGTTAGTATCCAAAAACTGTTCGATGTGATTTATGAGCTGGTTACTCGCTAAAACATAAGACAACACATTTTCTTAGATTTGAGTGATGCTTGACAGAGGGTATGCTTCTGTGTTTGTGCCTATAAGCATGTATTATAGTTCACAAGACTCACGGTCAGCAAGTACAATTGCCATACTTCCTTTAGGAGAGAGAGGGGATGCAAAATCCTGATTTCAAAACTCTGTATTTGAGAAGTCTGAATAATACCTATCGATATTTGTCAATAAATTAATTTCTAAAATGCTGAGAATTACAGTTGAAATACTCCTTTTTGGGATGTCAGAACCTAGGTTGTAGATGTTTTTAAAATTGTTGTTGTTATTTTATTTTGCCCCCGGAATTTAGGGGCCATTTGGATAATTCAAAACTGCCTTTCCTATTGTATTCACAGAAAACAGATCCTCTAGTCCCTCCCCTAATTCTACTCAGGATAACTGTCGAACAGTGCTGGGCAGTGAAAAACAACGAGCCAGGAACACCCCATCTTCTACCAATCCAAGGTTAAATTAGGAAAGATCAGCCCCAGTCTTAACAAAATATCCCTTTTGAATGAGAAATCATTACTATCTATCTTATGCCCTTAGCTGGACCTGAATATTCTCCCTATTGCTCACCACTCCAAAAGTCACAAATACTTAATAAACAGTAACTGTCAGCAAGCAATGTCATAAATGCTACAGAAGGAGAAAATGCATTCACAGTGTTATCATTTCCAAAGTAGGTTACAACTTATAAAGAAACAAAAAATTATTCAGTATGAAAAGCAGAGGAAAACGGAAATCTAAAAGTCATGAGGAAGCTTAATTTGCTGTGCAGATCAAAACAGACCCTTAAGATCTGTGTGGAAGAACAAATCAGGGAGATGTGGGTATTCATGCCTAAAGGCTCCCTCTCCTGTGTCCCCTCAAAGCATTCACTAGCTGTGGCTGTTTGACAACTTATGCTGAATGTTCAAGATATTCTATGACTGCATGTTTCCCCAAATCACAGCCTCCTGTGAGCATTCTAGCACACAGGAGGTGTGTGTGCACAGTGCTAAAGAAAACTACTTTCAAGCTTTGCCAATAAAGACCCCAGGCCACTAACTCTGTGAATCACAGTGACCTGAACATTACTCAACGCCTTCCTTATTAAAAACATGAAATCAGTGCTAAGAATCTACTTATTTCCTAAGGACCACACAGCATATAGAAATGATTACAAAACTGGATGAAGTATTTTTTAATACAGCAATTTTCCAGCAAGGGAAAAATATCCCCAGTAACCGTTTCATCCCTTCTACCAACTCGGAGATTACGATCTCCGTTATAAGAAAGCACTTAACAAACTTGAGGGATTAAAGAAACATTTCCCTGCAATTTCAGAAATCTTTACCAACGTATCCCGCAGCAGGGAATTAATATCCAACTACAATTCAAAGTAGAGAATGTTCAGATGAATCTTTTTAAACAAGGTAAATAATACAACCCTGATTAGTAGGCAGAGCAGAAAACCATCAACAAAAGCTCAAAGCAAACAGAAGTTATCTCCCCTTTTCAGCTTGAAAAGCAAAATAACAGAAATGTTCGATAACAGAAAGTGGTGTACTTTCCCAGACCATGTGATAGAAAGTTCACTCGAAGTTACATATCTGGGCACAAATAAAAACCTTTACAGGCCAAGGACAATAATCCCAGAGACTCTAAATTCTCCGTTTCTTTTGAAATGAGAATAGTAAATCTTAGGAAGCTATAATGTAAACGTTTCACTTTGTTTGATAGTATATACTTATTGTATGACTACTATGTTATGTTCTGTGGGAGACAGAATTAAGCTGAAGATAAGGCCCTTGCCTTTGAGGAGTTTGCAGTTGAATAGGGGATATAATGCATTAACATAAAATTAACACTGGGAAATAATGTGAAGAGAGCTATGAGTTTTCAGGAATTATATTAATTGGTTTGAATTTTTAAAAAATCTTTGGTGATTACAGAAAGTTTCACAAATCAATATGGCTTTTTAGTTAGGCAATGAAAAACAGAATCTGGCAATTACACAGCAGGAAGCAGAATCAGCCTAAGTATGAAGAAGAAAACACAAGGTGTGTGTGGAGAAAAGCAAATGGCCTCATACATGGACAGAAATAGGGGAAGAAAAAAGAGTGAGGACTAGATAGAAAATGGCTGGAGGAAAGGGAGTTCCAAGAAGACAGAGTATATGTGAGAGTCCTGAGGTAGGGGGTAGAGCTTGGCTCCTTAGAAAGTGTAGAAGAAATAAGAAATTTTAGTGGTTGGATAGTGGAAAGGGAGCTGAAGAAGGCGGCTAAGAAGAATTAGTCAGAGAGAGAGAGAGAGAGAAAGAGTTGTCTGCTGTGTCCAAACTATCGCAAAAAGACTACAAGGAAAAGAATATAAAGAGCATAGGTAATTAAGGGTAAAAACATAGGGAATCCTAAGAGCTTGGAGCCCATGAAGTGACTACACAGGTACTAAACTGCTTTGCAAAAAACCAAAGCAAAACAAAAAAACAAAACAAACAACCAGCTTCCTGACTCATTTTATCCTGAACTATGATAGAACACACACACACACACACGCACGTACACACACACTATCTTACAGAGAAAAATATTCAAAAGAAACAAAAATAAAGCAAATACCCAAGCCAACAATCCATTTGCAATGATACAGTAAACAAGGTAGTCCAGTCTGCTGTAACTTCTTTGTAAAAGGCAGTAGCAGGAGTCTCAATACCCAGTTTCTTTGTAAAAAATGAAGTCCTAATGTATCTGTGGGCCTATTTGGATTTAATTTTTCTTATTTACACGTTAGACTGTTCTGCTCCTTCCTCCAGAGGGTTCAGAAACACAGATGGATAAACATATCCAAACTTCCAATAAACCCAGTGAAAACAAAGAACCAGATTTTGGCCTTCTAGGAATACTCAGTTACATGGCTTGTAAGTCTGGTCCATGATTCTAAATTCTGTCCCGCTACCCAGACTACTTCTGTGGATCACTGACTATGACGAACCATTTAACACCAGGGAATAGCTGTGATGGATAATGTTTGAATATACTGAGTATCAAAAGGGGTGTAGACAAGAGACTTCCCTTCCAAAGTTTTGTGGCAGTTCACATTTCCCTGCCATTTTTATTAAAAGTAAAATGCAGAAATGGCTAACAAAAATAATATTCTACTCTGGCTGGATTACGCTTTTGACTCGCCTGCCCCACATAAAGGAAACGCTGATCATCAGGATGCTTTTCTCTGCTCTACATCAATTACAGGGCTAAGGAACAGCTTATCAGTCTTCAAATTCAGTAAATCACAGCCCCAATTATAATTCACCAAAATGTTCTTCAAAATTAGTCAGTGACTCAATAATACTCATTAGTAGCTAAAATAAAAAATGGCCATTGGCAGGGCCATCCATCTTAGGATACTAAGTCAGGCAAATGGCTGTTATTTATTTCCAGGATTACTTCAAATGTCTGTTTTGGATTTTGAGGTTTTAGATATGGGCATCATATACTAACCCAGTATCTCACGAGTACAGATGTTGATAACCAAAATTAATCTCAATACTTTAGTATCATATTCAAAATGTTATCCAGATTTAGAAATGTTACAGAAGAGGAAAATGGCAAAGTTTTCTTGTTTAATCTGAAATACACATTCTTCTTCTCTACTGAAAACATTCTCCACCACCCAAAGTCCCATAAAATGGACTACACCTCCCTTCTCATTGCAGTCACCAAGGTCAAAACACCCAGGGCCATGTGCATGCCTGCCTCTGACTTTACATTTACTCACTACCTCTGTTCTTTGCAAAGATGCTTCCAGCAAAGTGAAAGGAAGTCATTTATTGTGGGATTTTCTCCTCCATCTGACAGAGCTCAAAAAGCAGTAGGTTCCCTCATCTGTCACAGATTATATATAAAAGACTGTGAAGACACCTCAAACAATTTGGCTGAACTCAGCCATCATTTAGGATATTTCCCAATTTAATTCTTCTCACTTTCTCAATGCCTCATGTAAATGTTACTTATTGAAATGCTGTACATTTTGCAAATGTCAGCAGTTAAATAACTTTTAAATGTTAAGAACAAATTTATGGCTGGTCGCGATGGCTCAAGTCTGTAACCCTAGCACTTTGGGAGGCCAAGGAGGATGGATCACTTGAGATCAGAAGTTCAAGACCAGCCTGGCCAACATCGTGAAACCCTGTCTCTACTAAAAATACAAAAATTAGCTGGAAACCGCTTGAACCCAGGAGGCGGAGGTTGCAGTGAGCCGAGATCATGCCACTGCACTCCAACATGGGCAACAGAGTGAGATTCCATCTCAAAAAAAAGAAGAAAGGAAAGAAAAAAACAAATTTATATAGCCAATGACAATCGCATCTTTATAACACAAAATTAAAAGTGACAATAAAAATCAAGCACTTAAATCAAAATAAGTATAAGGACAGGTAATTCATTATTAAGAGAATAAAAAGGAGTAACGCCCATCAGCAAATAAAACTCCAAGCAAGCAGTCCAGTCTACCATAAATTAAATCCACATGTAAATTATAATCATTGTTTAAGCCAGAAACTTATACAAGATATTTGCCTGATAAGAAAGAAAGCCTGTTTTAACACAGGCAATTTAAGAAACATATCAAAAACAGGCTTTCTTTATGCCTCTTTACTATCAGATATAAATTGGCCACTGTGGGTAGAGGCAGTATGTACATCAGTCAGGGTCCAACACAAACAATATAAATCATTCCAAATATTTAACACAGGACATTTAAGACAGGCAATTGTTTCTCAGGTTAGGAAGTGTGTTAAAGCCAACTGAAAATGGTGCTGTAAACCCAGGGACTGGTAACAGCAAGAAACCCTTAGCATCCCTTGGTACACAGGAAATAGAAAAGAAAGGGTATAAATAGAGCTCTGAGGATCAAAGATGCTACCCAACACAGAAAGGGAGGAAGAGATACCCTGGTTTCTCCCTCCCTACTTCCCACCAGTATCTCTCATGCTGAACCCAGTACGAAGTCTTTAGACACGGGAGCCTGGAAAATGCAACCTACAGGAGCCAGCTCTGCCCACATCTCCCTCAGATGCAGGGCATACAAAAGAAGGGAGGGGGAGGAGGGGATCTAAGGGCACAGTGTGTTATGAACTCACAAGAGGATGGCCCGTTTTATGAACTGGATATTTCCAGGAGACAGAAATGCAAGGGATCAGGCTGGGCCCAGTGGCTCACGCCTGTAATCCCAGCACTTTGGGAGGCCAAGTCGGGTGGATCACCTGAGGTCAGGAGTTCAAGACCAGCCTGGCCAATATGGTGAAACTCTGTCTCTACTAAAAATACAAAAATTAGCTGGGTGTGGTGGCGCATGCCTGTAATCCCAGCTACTCAGGAGGCTGAGGCAGGGGAATCATCTAAGCCTGGGAGGCAGAGGTTGCAGTGGGCCAAGATCTCACCACTGTACTCCAGCCTGGGCCACAGAGTGAGACTCCATTTCAAAAACACAGAAATTAGCAAGGCATCATTTAAATTATAAGGGAAGCTAAAATTTGCAGGTTTCTTTCTTTCTAGCAAGGTAGGATACAATGAAATTCAATTAAAAGTTACTGAAGAAGTTCAAAAGCATATTTAAAGCTTTTCTCAGCCATTTTAATTTTTTTAAAAAGCTGTATTTCTGTAAAAAACAAATTACGTAAAAAAAAATTGTTTTCACTTCTACTTGAAACATCTTTAGAGCTACATACATTTCCTTTCCTTTGGGTCTAACATGGTTGTGATATGCAACTGTGTGGACCATGACAATAAACAAGAGGTACTGGATGCAACTGAGCATTTCCCATGGCATTCTGGTCCTCTCAGAAATCAAATGTACTTCTGAAATTTTAAGTACAAAAAGAAGGTATCTTAAATATTTTTTCTCTAAATCACACACACACAGACACAAAATGCTGACTTATTTCTTAAACACCCTTCTTTCTGCTTCCACTTCTAAAGAGTTCGGACTGAAGAGTGCTCTTTGCTCTTCGTATTCTTTGTTTTTTAGTTGTATGGTCTTTAATGAAATATTCTTATTAAGGAAAAATAAATCACTGGATGGCAACAAAAGAGAACTAGGAAAAAAGCATAAGCTTGAGTAACCTGAAAATGACATTGAAATCTGTCATCTTTTTTAAGCAGCTGGACTAAGAAGCAGACATAGCTCTGCTCTTTGCCTTAGCCTGCCCTTCTTCCACCTTCTAGAAACTATTCTGTAAGCTCTTTGCCCCATACTTCCTCAATCTAACAAAAAAGAAGTTCCCTGTCCCCCTTCAGAACAGAAAAATCAGTAGATATGACAGAGAAAACACCACAGACATAATATTATGCGTGACCAGTGGCACAGGAAATTGGACTAAGGTATGCAAAGTGCTGACCACCTCAACACACAGATGCAGTCCTGTATTTTTAAATTATTATTACTATTCTTACCAATAACTAAAAAACTCAATTAAAACCTCACCATTTAAGTTCCATAAGTTCAGTCAGAGCCCATTTTTTCATGCTTAACGATTTTCTCATTAAGTGCAGTAATTTCTTACAAATTGCAGTAATAAAAGTCCGGCTGGGTGTATTCCCCCCTTTTTAAATGCTGCCTCTTCATTGATGTGTTAAATTAAAACCCCAGGCACAAGGAACAGAGTAAATGCAAGGTCTTTATTGTCAGAATCCATTCCTGCAGACTATGAGATCTCTCTCCTTTTATTTCTGTTTTTATTTGAGCTAGCTGTGAATCCTACTTTGTAGCCACAGGAAGAATGATATGGAAGGTCTCTTGGCCTTAGCTCACTCTGTATAATAAATATGGTAGTGGGAGCTAATGAGAAACTAGAAAAATGATATCCAGTTAGCCCACTGGCTGTAAGCTCATTTTATGTAAGACAGCATTATGATATAACATTTTTATTGTGAATGAGTAATAGTTCTCATTTTAAATAGCCTGGGTTATGACCAGATCTGTTACCAGGTCAGCTGGCAAATTTTAAGTTTCCTGGTAAGTGGAACGGTTCTGTGGCATTCTACGGTCTTGTAATTTTTTATTAAAAATATTCAGTTTAACCATTAAAAAAACACTAAACATATCCCACAAATCCTGAAGGTCATCAATTAATATTTACAGGGCATACAACAGTTAACTAAAGACCAAAGAACATGCACTGCCTAGTGTAACTAATTTTCCCCAATTCTACAAAGCAGTGCACTTAAAGCAGAATATTGAGACATTATGCTAACATAAGAAAGAAACTAAAGGAAGACTTTCTCATTAAATGAGGAAATATCTTTCAGCTTTTTAGGAAATATATATGTCACATGCCTGAAGGAATGTGTTGTGGTGGGGAGTGAAGGCTAGGGAAGGCAGAGAAAGAGGGTCTCCACAATTTTCCAAGGTCCTAGAATTCTAAAACTCGGCAATGCTTACTAGAATTGATAGAGAAGAATTAAGAACCTTATCACCATGCTTGATTCCATTCCAAATGAGCAGTAGGGGAAAGGAAAAATGCAAGATAATAGTGATAGGTACTCTAGCAAATTTATAGTATCTATCTAGCTTCATACCTGAGTAAATGTCATCAAACTAATATAGGAAGTAAGCAGAAGACACCAAGTAGTCATAGTAACAGTGCAGCCAAGAGGAAACAGGAACGCAAAACCAATCTGGCAATGGGATCCAATTAAAAGTTGGTAATTGAACGGAACTGAAACACAAGTATCAGTTGAAGAGACAGAGTGAGTGATGAGTCAGACTCCTCACCAAGGAGAGAAACAGGCAGCCATTGTTGAATGTGCTTTTGGGGAAGTTGGACAATGGGGAGGCAGCACACAAGTCTTCTAGGATGCCTCAAGAATTTCAGTCTTTTTTGAAAGGAAATACTAGGTACCAGAAATTTTAGAAAGACAGTATTCTATCTGAAAACTCCTTCTAAAAACTGATAAATAATGTCTTGTGTTTATATGGTATCTTTCCTTAGGGACCTCTCAGATTCTTCTTTCTTTCCATTTTCCCCCCTCTATCCTTTCTGATTGTATGAAGGAAGTGTTACAATATTCTAGAGGTCAAAATACAGACATATTAGATTCTCTACTTCTTCTTTGATGGGGCTAAGACTTAGGAACTGATCCAAAGAACCAGAGAAGTAAATCTGCTACAATTCAAAAATTCAAATCATTATTACTCCCAAGCACTGTTTTATTAAAGTCGGCAATGGAAAACAAAAAAGCCAGATGAAGGTCATTTTGTCTCACTGATGGTAGAGCACCAGCAGTATCTAAGATAATGAATCATACTACAATAAAAATACAACACGGCATTGGGATCCAAAGATATACTGGTTCTCAAATCACAGATATCTCTTTAGAGTAGGATTTGGGGGTAAATACAAGAACGGTCATTTTTAATAAACAGTTAATCAGCTTTAGAAAGCCGATGCTGCAAGGGCATTAGTAGGAATATGGTTTGAATACAAGGTTCATAGAGGGAATCTGTATAAGAATGGGTCAGGAGAGGCAGAATGGGACCAGATTGTGGCAAGTCTTGAATGGGGGACTGAATGGGAGTAATTAATAATGGTTGACGCAGAATAAAATCTGTGCTATAAGAAGTTAAATCTGTACAAACATATGGGCAGGAATGAAGGAGAACTTTGAAGGTTATTAATGAAGGATGCTGGGACTGTCCAATGACAAAATTATGAAAGCCTGAATTAGGGTAGTGATAGGATGGAAAGGAAGAGACAGACCTGAGAAGTAAATTAGAAGACAATTAGAAAGCAGAAGAGAAATGGATACAAAGTTGTCAGAAATGCTCATTAAACTCAAGGCCAGCCATGGTGGCTGATGCCTGTAATCCCAGCACTTTGGGAGGCCGAGGCGGGCAGATGATCTGAGGTCGAGAGTTCGAGACCAGCCTGACCAACACAAAGAAACCCTGTCTCTACTAAAAATACAAAATTAGCCGGGTGTGGTGGTGCATGCCCGTAATCCCAGTTACTCAGAAAGGCCGAGGCAGGAGGATTGTTTGAACCTGGGAGGTGGAGGTTGCGGTGCGCCGAGATCACGCCATTGCACTCCAGTCTGGGCAACGAGAGTGAAACTCCGGCACACACACACACACACACACAAAAAGATACTCAAGGGGCAAAACAACAGCAACAACACTGCTTATTTCTGGAAAGTCCCATTAATAGCACATCAGGACACGCCATCGCTTAGGTGGTTGCCTTCCTTAGAATGCCCTTCTTTAGGCCCTCTCCTATCCACCTGTACCATAATGGACCAGGTTATGCCAACCTCCTCCAGGAATTATTTTTAAGACAGAGTCTTGCTCTGTTGCCTAGGCTGGAGTGCACTGGCATGATGTCAGCTCACCGCAACCTCCCACCTTCCAGGTTTAAGCAATTCTTGTGCCTCAGCCTCCCGAGTAGCTGGGACTACAGGCCCACGCCATCATGCCTGGCTAATTTTTGTATTTTTAGTAGAGATGGGGTTTTGCCATGTTGGCTAGGCTGGTCTTGAATTCTTGGCTTCAAGTGATCCACCCGCCTTGGTATGCCAAAGTGCTGGGATTACAGGCGTGAACCACTGTACCCGGTCCCTCCACGAATTCTTCTTCAAAGGAGTCACCTACCCGCATTTGCACCCATATATCCTGCCTTTCGTCCTATTGCCTTTGCTGAACTGTGTGTTATCTAAGTTACCCCTTCCCCCTGTGCCCTAGATCCCATGCCTCTCCACTACTCAAGGATTTCTTCCAGTCTCATGTCTTATAGTCTCTATGGCGCCTTCTCCATGATTTATACATACAACTCAGACCTTTTTCCTGAAGTCCAGACCTGTGTGACCATCTTCCCCTTCTCTGCAAATGGCAATTCGTCCAGTTGCTGAGACTAAAAATCTTGGAAGCTATTTTTAACCTCTTTCTCTCTCACACACTCTACATTCAAATGATCAGCAAAACTTGACAATTCTACCATCAAAACAGGTAAAAAATCGGATCTCTTCTTATTACCTCCTGTCGCGTGGATTAACGTCAAAGCCTTCTAACTCATCTGCCTACCTTAACCTTGACCTTTTCCTCAACATGGTAGAAATATAAAATCAGATCATCCGCTACTTCAAACTCTTCAGTGGTTTCGTATTTCACACAGAGAAAAGCAAAAGGTCTAGGAGGCCTTATGTGATTATGTACCCCAGCCAGCTCTCTGATCTCAGCTCCTACTTTCTTTGCTCCAGCCACACAGGCCTCCCTGATGCTTCTAGCCAAGCACCTTCATCTTGAGCTTTTCAAGAACATGCTGCTCCCTCTGTCTGCAAAGCTCTCCCCACAGATATCCACTAGGTTCTCTCTCTCACTATCCTCAATTCTCAGTTCAACAGTGAGGACTTCCCTGATCCTCTACATAAAATTATAAGCCCATTTCAACCCAGCATTCCCTATTCCACTATCCTGCTTTAACTTTTCTCTATAGTGCTGTCACGGGTTGAACAGTATCCCCACCCCGCCCCCACATTCCTGTCCTTTCCAAAACCTCACGTGACCTTATTTGGAAAGAGGGTCCTTGCAGATGTGTGATCAAATTAAGATAAGGTCACTAGGAAAGGCCCTAATCCTTTCCTTATAAGAGGCAAATTTGGATACAGACATACAAGAACTCCCTGTTAAGAGAGAAGCAGAGATAAGAGTAATGTACCTACAAGCCAAGGGATGCAAGAATTGCCACCTGTCACCAAAGGCTACGAGAGAGCACTGAACAGATTCTCCCTCACACCTCTCAGAAGGAAGCAGTCCTGTGATTTTGGACTTTAGTCTCCAGAACTGCAAGGATAAACTTCTACTGCTTTAAGGCACTCAGTTTGTGGTACTCCATTACTGCAGCACTAGGACACTAACACAAGCGCTTATCACCATTTGACATATATTTTCTTATTTGTTTACTGTCTGTATCTTGGTATGCCTGGCACACAGTAGGCATTCAACAAATAACTGTTGAAGGGATGAACAAATGGTGTAGGCCTCACAGGTTTACTCCTCTAAAAGCCTAAGGAATGAACATGTCTTTTTGTTGTTTGTTCAATTTAAACCCGTAGGCTGTGTATTTAGTACTGGCTGCCCCTTAGGGGAGTAGACAGTCTAGCACTCTCTTTTATCCCCTCCCCACCCTTAATTTTACAGAGATGGAAATAGTTACAATAAAGCTCTACTGAAGGGGGAAATGCAGAAAGAGTAACAGGCTATGTAAGAGATATATGCAGATGCACAGGGAGGAGATATCACATCCAACATTATCATGATTATATGCATGAAGACATCTTGGCTTTTTATTGTTGCTTACTAAGTATGCCTCATCTCATCTTGGTGTACACCTTTTTCTTTTCTTAGCTCAAGCTGCTTGATGCCACCGGGAATGGAGAGTCCTCCCAAAATGTACTGTCTCTGACTATATCCCCAATTTATTATACCCCAAAACAATCAACCGTCTTGATCACAATACAGGGCATTAGTAGGGATGAAGAGGGTTATTCCTATGAAGAGAGAGAATGTGGGTATGGGCAGAGTTTCAAAGGGAGGGAGACAATAAAGAAGATGTCCACTTTTTAACTTTACTTTTTAACTTTATATGCTATTATATTACTATTTGCCTTTTCCCTCATAAAAGCATGTACTTATTCTTAATGACAAGCCTAAGGAGCAAGTAAATCATCTCGAAACAGTTAAGAGATTGTCATACAAGGAGACAATAAACAATTGTTTCTATTTCTAGTGAGCTCTCAACAAGAAGACAATTTTCATGGGGTGACACTTAGGATACTTCTATTTCACTGATGCTTTTCTTTCTTTTTTTGTTTTATTCTTTTTGTTTTATTCTTTCTGAACCAAATACTTTGTTCTTTTCATTTATTACTCATATACTTAAAGAGCAGTGGTAAAAAAGGCCCTTAGAAATAATTTCATCTACTGTCCTCAGGAAATTTGAAGCAGGTCTGCAGGCATATCTTATCTTCGGTTTGTGGCTTCTACCCTCCTTACAATCCCATACATTTAAAATTCCTATGTATACATCTTGCTGGCTTCATTACAATCCACCTAAGAATAATCAGACACAGGGCAAATTGTGGGAATAATCCAACCTTAGTTATATTTTCTTCTCAGTCCATGAGACAATAAAGGAGTCAAAATAAATACATGCTTGACAAAAATGGGACAAAAGAACAAATGAAAGGAATAATGAACCTATAAATTTTCTTTTCTTTTCTTTTTTTTTTTTGAGACGGAGTCTCGCTCTATCGCCCAGGCTGGAGTGCAGTGGCCGGATCTCAGCTCACTGCAAGCTCCGCCTCCCGGGTTTACGCCATTCTCCTGCCTCAGCCTCCCGAGTAGCTGGGATTACAGGCGCCCACCACCTCGCCCGGCTAGTTTTTTGTATTTTTTAGTAGAGACGGGGTTTCACAGTGTTAGCCAGGATGGTCTCGATCTCCTGACCTCGTGATCCACCCGTCTCGGCCTCCCAAAGTGCTGGGATTACAGGCTTGAGCCACCGCGCCCGGCCGAACCTATAAATTTTCAAAATCTATAAACATCGATCTAAGACTTGATGTACTTGATATACCTGTTGCCACTAAAATTGATTTTCATTTCTCACAACTAATCACTTTTCTGCTCCAACAAGTTCCTAAAATCTACACAATTTTTCCAGTACTAAGTAAACTTATCCTCTACTAATATAAATTAATTTTTCCTTGAAGCAAAGGATTCAGAAACACACACAAACTTGCAGCACAGATAGCTAAGTTTATTTTTCTTAAAACGCCAATACCTGAAGACCTGTATTTAAAATATACTCTATTACCTGTACTGACAATGTTTTCTTTAGTGTTACCCTGTAAAAATTCACTAGGATCTCATGACCTAAGCTGGTTTAGCTAGGTGAGACAAAAATCATAAAGGTCTCACTAGCACACAAGGTCTCAAGGTGAATAACTTACAATACTCAAAACATCACAGAAAACAATTAGAGAATCAAAAGACAGATTTGAACAAACTATCAACCAAATTGCCCTGACATTTCCAGCACACTTCACCGAGTAACAGGAGAATACACATACTTTTTAAGGCCACAGGGAACAACTGTCAGAACAGACTATATGTGAGACCACATAAGAACAAGTCTGAATAAATTCAGAAGGACTGAAGCCACTCAAAGTATGATTTCCAATCACAATAGAATTAAACATCAACAACAGGAAGAAACTGGGAAATTTTCAATATTTGGAATTTAAGAACACATTTAAATAACCTAAGAGTCAAAGAAACAATCATGAAAGACATCAGAATATATTTAACCTGAATGAAAACAAAAACATAACACATCGCAATTTATGGTGTGCAACTAGAAAACTGCTTAGCAGGAAATGTATAGCTTTAAATGCCTATATTAGAAAAGAGGTTTCAAATCAATAATCTAAGCTTCCCTCCACCTTAAGAAATAAGAAAAAGAAAAGCGAACTACAGCCAAACTAAGAAAAAGGAATGGAATAATAAAGATCAGAGCAGAAATTAATTAAATGAGAACGGAGAAATCAATAAAACCAATTAAAAGCTGGGATCTTAAAAAGATAAAATCCATAAGCCTTTACCTAGAC
Organism: Colobus angolensis palliatus; assembly: GCF_000951035.1. Taxonomy (NCBI): domain Eukaryota; kingdom Metazoa; phylum Chordata; class Mammalia; order Primates; family Cercopithecidae; genus Colobus; species Colobus angolensis. Next base: position 4,492,789 of record NW_012123487.1, read on the forward strand.
TGACCAAGAAGATACAAAATCCCCAAATCAGAAATAAAGAATAGATCTCAAAAATATTATTTTAAGGGAATAATAATCAATGTTATACTAACAAATTAGGCGAAAGGAAAAATTCTTATAAAGACATATTACTAAAACTGATTCAAGAAGAAATTTTAAAACTGACCAGATTTATTAGTTGAAAAATTGGGCCTGGAGCAGCGGCTCATGCCTGTAATCCCAGCACTTTGGGAGGCCAAGGTAAGTGGATCACTTGAGGTCAGGAGTTCGAGACTAGCCTAGCCAACATGGTGAAATCTCGTCTCCACTAAAAATACAAAAATTTGCTGGGTGTGGTGGCAGGTGCCTGTCATCCCAGCTGCTTGGGAGGCTGAGGCAGGAGAATGGCTTGAACCTGGGAAACGGAGGTTGCAGTGAGCCAAGATCATGCCACTGCACTCCAGCCTGGGCAACAGAGTGAGACCCCGTATCCAAAAAAAGAAAAAAAAAATTGAATTAGTAATAAAAAGCTTCCCACAACCTCTTCCTCACAGTTCCATACTGAACTTGAGTTGGAGGAGGCAAGTCTAGTCTTAAAATGCAGGTAAAACCACTACCCGGTCGCCCCTAGGCTGGCTTCGGCCATTGTCACTGCTGCTGCCACCAAGAGGAGGGAAGCCATGATCCAAAGGAACCCAGCGCGGTTGAGAAAATTGTTTATCGGTGGTCTGAGTTTTAAAACTACAGATGGGTTAAGAGAACATTTTGAGAAAGGCGGCACGCTCACAGATTGTGTGGTAATGAGAGAACCCCAAGCAAACATTCCAGGGGCTTTGGTTTTGTGGCTTACTCTTGTGTTGAAGAGGTAGATACAGCAATGTGTGCTTGACCACACAAGGTTGATGGGTGTGGAGTGGAACCAAAGACAGTTGTTTCTAAAGAGGATTCTGTAAAGCCCAGTGCCCATCTGACAGTGAAGAAAATTTTTGTTGGTAGTATTAAAGGAGATACAGTTTGAGAAACTACTCTGAAAACTATAGCAAGACTGAAACTATACAAGTTATGGATGACAGGCAGAGTGGAAAAAGAATGTACACTTTTAACTTTTGATGATCATGATACAATTGATACAACTGTTTGGAAACACCACACTATTAACAAGCACAACTGTAAAGTGAAAAGGATCCTTTCTAAACAAGAGATGCAGTCTGCCGGATCACAGAGGTGATGGAGGTGGATCTGACAACTTTATGGGTTGCGGAGGAAACTCTGGAAGTGGTGCAAGTAATTTTGGCTGTGGTGGAAACTTTGGTGGAAGAGGAGGCTCTGCTGGTGGAGGTAGAGGTGGTGGCAGCAGAGGTGGTTATGGAGGATATAATAGTGGATATAATGGATGTGGAGGTGATGGTGGCAACAACGGTGGTAGGCCTGCCTACAGCAGTAGTGGAGGCTATGCAGACTGTGGACCAAGATATGAAAACCACGATGGCGGGTATGGTGATAGTGGTAAAGGATATGATGGTTACAATGAAGGAGAAAATTCTGGCAGTGGCAACTATTGTGGTGGTGGGAACTACAATGATTCTGGAAATTTTAGTAGACAAAAACCATCAAATTATGAACCCATTAAAGGGTACAGTTTTGGTGGAAGAAGCTCGGGTAGTTCCTGTTGTGGTGGTTATGGATCTGGCGGTAGACGTGATGGATATGGTAGCAGAAGGTTCCAAAAACAGCAGAGAGGGGCTACATTTCTTAGCAGGAGAAAGAACAAGGAGTTGTCAGAAAAGTTGCAGGTTATTTGAGATAGTCATCCCAAATGCATTAGAGGAACTATAAAAATCTGCCGCAGAAGGAATGATGATCCATAGTCAGAAAAGTCATTGCAGCTTAAACAGAAATCTCTTCTTGTGCAGGACTGTCATAGTCAGTTTGCAAAAGTATAGCTATTAATGAATGCAATATAGTGTCAATTAGATGTACATTCCGGAGTTCTTTTATCTGTTGTAGTTTTTTGTTTCTTCTTCATTACGTCAAGTATATCGCCCTGTAAATTGTGGTAGTGATACCAGGAATAAAAAAATTAAGGAATTTTAAACTTTTCAGTATTTGTGTAGTTTTTCTTTATTTTAGTACAGAAACTTTAATAAAATGCAGTTTTGAAGGTATTTTCTTTTGAATTAACAAGTAGATTATTGTTAATTACTATTTTGTATAAATTTTGCTAAAGTTAATTATAAAGAAACATATGCTGACTTGCAGCTTAAGGGGAATCTACTGTCCCCATTTCCAAACCATGACATGAATGGGCACTGACATGTGAAGAGAAGAGATATTTGTATGTTTGCAATGTGTGTTTCAGATACACAGGATTTGGTATTTAAATTAGCATATTTGTGAATTTAAGAGCATCAAGAGGTGACCTTCAAATGAAACAATCTCAAAATTCAAAAAACAAAACAAAACAAAAGCTCCCCACAAAGAACTCAGATGCCTTCACTGGTAAATTATATGAAATATGTAAAGAATAAATAATAGAAATCTTGAAGAGAAGGAAACTTCCTAACTCATTATGAGCCCAGTATTTTCCTGTCACCAAAGCCAGACAAAGACATCACACAAAACAAGAAAACTACAAACAATATCCCAACAAAATATAAGCTGTCTTAGTCTATTTTGTGCTGCTGTAACAGAATACCCAAGACTGGGTAATTTATAAAGAACAGATATTTATTTAGCTCACAGTTCTGGTGGCTGGGAAGTCTAAGAGCATGGCACCAGCAGCTGGAGGAGGTCACCCCACATCAGAAGGTAGAAGCAAGCCAGAGACAGAGAAGAAATGAGGCCGAACTCATCCTTTTTACAACTAACCCACTCTGGTGATAAGGGCCTGAATCCTTCCATGAGAATGACGCCTCCACGATGTAATCACTTCTTAAAGGTCCCACCTCTCAGCACCGTTAGAATGGGGATTAACTTTCCAACACATTGACTTTGGGGGACATTATTCAAACTGCAGCATTAGCTAAATGAATTCAGTATATACAAAAAGGATTTTTTAGAGTGACTGGATTTTACACTTGGAAAGCAAGGTTGATTTAGCAACTGTAAGTCAATTAATATATTAGCAGAAGAATAAAAATCACAGTCATCTTAACAGAGGCTGAAAATGCACCTAACAAAACCCAACATCTACTCATAATAAAAACTTTCAACCAATTAGAAATAGAAGGAAACTTTCCCAAGCTCACAAAGGAAATCTGGGTAAAACTTACAACTAACATTATACTAACAGTGAAAGACACAGTTTTTTCCTTAAGATCAGGAACAGAGCAAGGATGTTCACGCTTATTTCTATTCAACACTGTGCCAGAAGTTCCACCCAGCACAATAATTAAAAAGAAAAGAAAAGAAAAACATAGAAGTTAAAAAAGAAGTAAAGCCTTCTTTATTTGCAGACATGATCCTGTATGTAGAGAATCCTAAGAAGTATATTTTAAAAAACCACAAGAACTAATAAGTTTAATAAGGTTGCAAGCTATAAGGTCAATAAACAAACAAATAATTTCATTTCTATATACCAGCAACAAATCCAAAAATGAAATTAAAAAACAATTCCATTTACAACATTACCAAAAAGAATACTTGGCAATAAATTTAATAAAAGAGGTGTACGGCTTGTACACTAAAAACTATAAAACATTATGGAGAAAAAGATCTAAATCAATGAATACCTATTCCATGTTCATGGATAACTCAGTATTATTAAAATGGCAATTTTCCCTTAATTCTTCTATAGACTCAATAAAATCCCTATCAAAATACCAGTGGGCTTTTTCATATAAATTGAAAAGCTGGGCTGGGCACGGCAGCTCACGCCTGTAATCCCAAAACTTGGAGGCCAAGGCAGGTGGATCACCTCAGGTCAGAGCTCGACCAGCCTGGTCAACATGGCGAAATTCCGTCTCTACTAAAAAAATACAAAAATTAGCCAGGCGTAGTGGCTCATGCTTGTAATCCCAGCTACTCAGGAGGCTGAGGCACGAGAATCACTTGAACCCGGGAGGCGGAGGCTACAGCGAGGCAGGATCATACCACTGCACTCCAGCCTGGGTGACAGAGTGAGACTTTGTCTCAAAAAAAAAAGAAAAGAAAAGAAAAGCTGATGCTAAAGTTTACATGGGAAATGCAAATGACATAGAGTAGTTAAAACATTTTTAGAAAAGAACAAACTTGGAGTGTATCTAAGTACTCTATTTTTTAGTCCTTTTTTCTTAAACTTTTCCTTCTTAGGCTCTTTGTATTAACTTTTTAGTTACGAAGTAACAACCTTTACTCTCCTCCCTTCCACCAGATACTCCCTTGCATTGCTAGCTTGTCTAATTCTGTTTGCTTAGACGTTCCAGAGACAATCCAGGTATCCGTAGAATGTTCCACCACCAGGCGACTGCAGCTAATTTGAAACTAACTGGACACGCCCAAGACAGCGCTAGCCCATTCAACAGATGGGGCAATAACTCAAGATTATCAGAACAAATCATGTAGTGCGGCATCACCTTGCAACCTCCCCCCACCTGTGTGCACTCCCGACCCAAACTGACTATGAAAAGGTCCCAGGGATTTCTGGGTGTGAGGGAAATGTTCTTTGAACTATGGTGATAATTTTACAATTCTATAATTTACAAAAGATCATCAAATTATACCTACCTGTATATTTTATGTAGAAAATTTTACTTCAATAAAGCTATTTTAAAAAGTAGAGTAAGTGCAATTTAAGAGACTTGTAGAGATTTATCATAGAAGAGAGAAACTAGATGTTTCTATCACAGAATAAGTATGAAAACTTAGCATAAGTTACTCTCAATGCCCCAAGAAAACATTATCGGATTCCAAGAGCAAGGGAATTTTAAAAAAGTAGTTCTTATATGAGCAATGGCTCCTCTGACTTCAATGGCTACCAATGAAATACAGTAATTATCCTGAGTGTTATGGCTGAGCCTCATTACCACTAAGAGACATGAACAGATAACTACAGATTTCAGTAGTTTAATCTGACACAGGAAAATGAAAACGGACCTTTAATTATAACTATTAACTGAAGATTTTTTCTCCAACTGTCCATAAGGAACCTCTAAAAACAAGTTAAATTTTCTCCAATTTCCAAAAACATCTAAGCTGGTAATATTCTTCAGCCCTGCTGAAACTGTTCTATAAAGGAATTAAACTCCCTTCCCTTTTCTGGCCAAAGAAGCAAGCATGACATTTTTCTAGGTTTTATGTAGACACGCATGGATCTGACAGGCTAACTGCACCAAATTACACTTGCCACTTCTTTGTGTGTCAGCATATTTTTTGCCTTGGGCATGCAATTTGAAAGGGGAGGACCCAAACACTTTTATTACATTTAAGTGGAACTCTTAGCTGTGTCTTGGCTCCTCTTAACACATTTCAGTTGATTAGTGACTATTTTAACAAAAGCCTAACATCCTTTCCTAAATATTTTAATTGGTTAAGAGCTTCTGTTGTTTGCCACTAAAATTGGAGGAGACAATTTTCCCCAAAGACCACCTGAAGTCATTGATTAAAACAGTCTGCACATCAGCACAATCTGAAATCAGTTTCCTTTTTCAACCAGCTGGGCTTATGGAGCAATCTTGAAGACAGCCCAATTCAAAGAGAACCAAGTGCAATACCCTATATGACAATGATCTACCACAGAAAGAACTGCAGAATCTATAGAAGGTGGGAAGAAAGAACCAGATTGCCATGAATAAGTACTTGAACTGCTCTCTGCCTCACAAATCATACTCATTAGCACTTACTGCAAGGGTGAACTCTAACAGCAAGCTGGATGCTCACGGCTCACTGCAACCTCTGCCTCCCGGGCTACAGGTGCACGCCACCATGCCCAGCTAATTTTTTTTTTTTTTTTTTTTGGTAGAGACGGCATTTCACCATGTTGGCCAGGATAGTCTCAATCTCTTGACCTTGTGATCCGCCCCCATCAGTCTCCCAAAGTGCTGGGATTACAGGTGTGAGCCACTGTGCCCAGCCAGGTGCATCTCATTATACCCTTCTTTTTGGCAGTTTAGACACAATCTTCCAAACCCTCCTTCATAGTGCCTGTCTCTGGGCTTTGGCTGGAAGCCATGTTTCCCAGCCTTTGAATAGACTAGGACTAGCCTTTCCCAGTCTTTCATCAAAAGTCCTATCAATAGGCACAAGGTTTCAGATACATGACCCTATAATGTTATTTCAACAAGTGTAGGAAAAGAAGGCATTAGGAATTAAAAGAAACAGTATGGCTAAGTAAAAAATCCAGTATTTGAAAGAGACAAGTGTTTGAATTCCTATGTGGTCTTTGGGGAAAACTGTCACCTCCAATTTTAGTTTATCCATCAGTAAAATGGGGGTATTAATACTTACTGTAACTTACATGTGATCTAGGGTCCACTTGGCCTTGCTATTTCCACCTTGCAAGCTGTAACCCTTTATAAGAAATAAAGCTCTCTTTTTCTAAATTTATAGATCTTGTGATTTTTTTCAGTAACAGAATGTAACTACAGCAAACATGCTTTCATTTTTATGGTACCAGACATTTCTCTTTCTTAATGGATAGCCAGGCTACATTTTACAAGAGCTATATCCTGTAATTAGGGATATTCTGATACAGATTGACAGAAACTTAAAAGGATTTTAAAAGCTGGGTAAGAACAGATGAAAGCCTTTTAGGAAGAGTCGCTGAAAAATGAAAATACTTAAAATTATTATGTGTGTATAATGGTCTTTAGTTTCTATGTCATGTGTTTATTTTTTCTTTTCATCTTTATTTCAATGATTCCATTTAATTATTTGGCTGCCGAGTTTCATTATATTAAGATGTAAACTTCAGGGTGGTGCTGTGCCATCCAATGAAATATACACAACCAGTAAAAAGGTTTAAGCCACAGAGGCCGAGAACTGGCTCTCTGGAATTTGATCCAGAATCTTCCACATATTTGCAATTATCCGTTAAAAGTCATCCTAACTACTCTGGGCCTCAGGCCGCCCACATGGAAGATGAACAACACTTTAAAGGCCAATGGTGCATAATTACTATGTCAGATAACACACCCTTTCAGCAAGTATTCTCTACAATTCCAGACTGATTTTTGTGTTACAATGAGACCACTTGTCTTGATAAATGAGGCATAAAATAACCCTGGATCATCAAGTTCTGAGGTTGAACAACTTAAAATGAGTCAAGAAGAAAACCAGTGAAAAACAAGTGAGATATTTAATAAAAATACAAAGTACAGACTAAACCTCTAGAATCCTAAATCATGAATTTCTCATGACTAGATGGTATCAATGCTCTTTGGAGACAGGCCTAAAAAAAGTATATCAAATTCTTTAAGGAAAAAAACTTGTATAGGGCTAAAGATGTTTAAAATTTTAGTGACTGTATGTATTTTAGTATCTTTCCTTTTAAGATGCTCAAGGTATTTGAAATAGCTTATTTTTCTTAAATTTACCAGCGCTGTGTAGAAAAACACCATATTTTTGTCTTCTTATCTATCTGGGCAGAGTATAGTTGATTATACAATTCATACCCAAGATTACATAAATCAGGATCAATTAAAAAAAAAAAATCACCCCCCCACAAAACCACACCAACACGAGAGAGATTTCTGCTAGATCACAACTCTCTAGGGTTCATTATTTAGGGCTTGACTCCTGGCAGAAAATCACATAACGTATGTAAGTAAACAGCTATGCAAAGGCATAGTGCTACACCACACAAAAACAACACTGAAAACTATTTGGCTTTGATGAATATATTATTACTAATTGTACCATATTCTATCTAGTGCTGAAATTGCTTGGAAAAGTGAATTTTAGGAAATATCTTTTAAAAATGAAAGGATGTTTCTGATAAGTGAGATTAAAGAAGGTTGAAGAAAAAGGGCAAAAAGACTCTAGGATGAGATGTAATCCAAATAAAGTGAAAGGGAAAAAAAAATGAAGTGATCACCTTCTAATCAAATGGACAAGTACATATTACTGCTCTCTTGTACCTAAGTCAAATGTTAAGGCTGTTTGGGGCCTGTACTATTTCTACTTAGGTCTTCTCTTGACAGACTATTTTTTAAACCAGTTATGCTCGTGTGAATTCCATTTGGTAACATGGAGCTCTGCCACCCTGTCACTACACGCAAGCCTAATACAGAACCTACAATCTCAGTGGCAAAAACAAGGTCCCTGAAAGAGAGAATCATCTCATTATAAAGTTAAGTTACATTCCATCCTTTTATCTGTCCCCATATATCTATCCTTTCTGGCTCTTAAGGTCCTCAAAAAACCTGTTTTTGACACACCAAGAACATTGAAGCTATTTTACATTATCTCCCATACTCAGTGGGAATTTATAAATTCAGACATAATCGCACAGGAATTGTCTGGAGGAAAGAAGTAATGTGGCTTTTCCTTCTCGAACCTGCTGTCTATCTTATGACATTTCATTATTTTATTTTAGCATTCTTCCTAAGTTGGGAAAGGGCAAGGAGTTGAAAATCATGGCATTCCTCCTTAGCAGCTCTGTTGATTAGCTGGGTGGAAGATGTCCAAACAAGTGGATAAAAATGTAAAGAGCCCCTGGAGACTCTGTGAAACCCACAACTACAGATAACAAATCCCAGATGATGGCATGATGTGCTCATGAATAGCGTATGTAGGGAAACAACCCTACTTTCACAACTGATAGATGATTATTATATATACAGCTGTGGTCAAAATTTTTTCTGAGCTGGGCTTGGTGGCTCACACCTGTAATCCCAGCACTTTGGGAGACCAAGGCAGGTGGATCGCTTGAGCTCATGAGTTCAGAACCAGTCTGGGTAACATGGCGAAACCTCAACTCTACAAAAACTACAAAAATTAGCCTGGTGTGGTAGTATGCACCTGCAGCTCCAGGTACTTGGTCGGGGGGCTGAGGTGGCAGAATCACTTGAGCCCAGGAGGTTGAGGCTGCAGTGAGCCGTGATCATGCTACTGCACTCCAGTCTGGCCGACAGAGTGAGACCCTCTCACAAAAAAGGAAAAGAGAAAAAAAATTGTTTTCTATTCTAACACTGTAGTGATAGGTAGGGAGAATGGAGGAAAGGGGCTGGGAAAAGGGCAGCCAGAAAGAACATGCTTCCTGGGGTTCAGGGCATTGGTTCTCTCCTCTGTGCCAGTAAGCTTAGAACAAGATACATCCCTCACACTGAAAATCAGAAGTTAAGAAAACGTGCAGCTGCCTACTATAGAAAAATGCCGACTGCTGATGTCGGGGAGAGAATCACAAGACTCTCAGTTTGACTATGCTACTATTAGGCCTGCGAAAAGTAACTATGTCCATATTTTAATTTATAATGATAGGTAAAACAGCCAAGTTCTACCTAAGGGTCAAATAATCTTACCAACCATCTATCGCTGATCACCCTTTTGACACCTGAATTTTAAAAAATAAATTTACTGGAGAAAAGGGCAAGGGATTCCTGTCTCCCCACTCTGGACAGAAATCTCTCTAAAAGAAGATCACTACGAGGGAGGGAGAACTCTTTGGGCTTACAAGAGAAGTGAGTCTCTGCTTATAAAGGGCCTTAGTAAAAAGATGCCCTAGGGGAAGAACAAACAAACAAGATGCCCAAAACAAAGAACAGGACATTAACAAAGAGGCAGAATTTCTGGAGCTGGCACCAAGAATGGCAAAAGGGATAAAAGGGAAGCCAAGTTAGAACCACGAGGAGAACTAGTTGCTAAGAAGCAGTCCCATTTTCCAACAGCTCTGTGGAGAGTCTGGTTTTGTGACAACACTAGAGGGCTCTGATTTACCAAGTCTTAGACGGAAGTCAGAGGGACATCTTTTGTCGAAATACTAGCAACATGCTGGGTCTCAAAGTCACATTCAATATAAAAGGACAGTCTATTCATCAAAAGTACTATCAGTAGGCACAAGGTTTCAGATACATGACCTTAAAATGTTGTTTAAAAAGCGCAGGAAAGGAAGGCATTAGGAATCAAAATAAACAGTATGGCTAAGTAAAAAATCCAGTATTTGAAAGAGACATGTGTTTGAATTCCTGTGATCTTTGGAAAAATGCATCCTCTCCAGTTTTACAGTTTATCCATCAGTAAAATGGAGATAACTGATACTGTTACTAATTGTAACTTACATGCTATCTAGGGTCCACTTGCCCTTGCTATTTTCACAAGACTGCTGTGAGTCCCCAATCCCGTGGCCAGGGGTAAGACATATTTTCCTAAGATGTGAGTAGATTCTCAGGAACTGACTCTCCTAGTCTTTTCAGACTCTGGCCTCGTGTGTGCTCAGGCGCTTTCTCTGCTCTGCATGAAACAATGCAAACTGCCAGTTTCCCCAAATACAGCACTTAAACCTGGCATTTCCAGAGTTTTACTGACAGAGTAATTTGTGGTCATGAGTTTGAAACGTATCGAGGAGGCCGTGACTGTGCGTAAATTCACCCACATTGTCTCCCTGCCTCTTTCCTCTTCTTCTAAGTCCCTCCTCTCCTCAACTAGCTCCAGTTACTTATATGATGCTGAGGAACTTCCCTTTCCTCTGAAGCCTATGGACTGGCCAAAGAAGTTTGGGGATGGAGACTCATTCTCTACCCTAAACACTTATCAAAGTTATTTTCCCAAGTAAAGCAATCCTCTCAAAAAATTCTGGCAAAAGCTGTTAAAGCTCTAACATTTTCTTCATTTCTTCACAAGATTTTGCAGAACTGCTAGTGCAGGGTAATTAAAATAACATAATAAAGTGCTAGCACAATGCCTTGAACATAGTAAATATGAAACCGCTAGTGGCTGCCATATAATGGTGATGACAGCTAGAGTCAGTCCCTGAAAAGACCATACCTACACCAACCACAGAGTCCAATCACTTCCAAACGGGGGACCTTGGACTTTGGCTGAGGTAATTTGACGACATACAACTGAAAGACAGGAAAGTCTCAATTTTCCTTCAAAAATACGATAATCTTGATAAACAAGAGTTCACTGACTTGTCACAGCAGCATCTCTGGCCCTTTCCAAACACCCTGTAACAATATACAGCTGAACAGACAACAGGTATAATACTGTGAAAGTCTCTTGATCACTTCAATACATTAAAGACAGAAATTCTGAAGTACTGTTTTCACCAGTACTAGAAAATTGTCACTTAGAACTTTAGATTTCCTTCTGTTTACATGAGGTTTTGTTTTGTGCTAAAACTCAAAGTTTTTCTCCTATATGGCAACTTTTAGCAGGACAAAAAGCTCTTCTTCCATCTCAAAACCGAAAACATATACACCCCACTTAAGAGACTGCAGATTACTATGATAACGAAGCTGTTCTTCCTCTGGAGATTCTCACGGGTTTGGCCTTTGGCATTCCTGCTGACAGGATTTAGCCTGGTAGACTGTAAGCTCTCTCTGAGGCTCAGCTGCTCATGCTTGCCTCTGGGCAACAGCACAGTAGATCTGGGGATCTTGCCAGGATTCCTAGACTCTAAGTAGTAAGGTACATTAGACCTACTGCAGGCAGTAGTGCTTCTAGGCATTTAACTCTCATTTTTGGGCCGGGCACGGTGGCTCATGCCTGTAATTCCAGCACTTTGGGAGGCCAAGGTTGGCGGATCAGTTGAGGTCAAGAGTTTGACCAGCCTGGCCAACGTAACGAAACCCCATCTCTGCTAAAAATACAAAAATTAGCCAGGCATAGTGGTATGCACCTGTAGTTCCAGCTACTCGGGAGGCTGAGGCATGAGAATTGCTTGAACTCAGGGTGAAGGCTGCAGTGAGCTGAGATCTCACCACTACACTCCAGTCTGAGCAACAGAGCAAGACTCTGTCTCCCCCAAAAAAAGAAAAAGAAAAAGAAGTAATTTTTGGCCAGGCATGGTGACTTACACATGTAATCTCAGAGCTTTGGGAGGCTGAGGTGGGAGGATCACTTGAGGCTAGGAGTTCTAAACCAGCCTGGGCAACATAGTGAGACCCCATCTCTACAAAAACAAATTTAAAAATTAGCCAGGCATGGTGACATGCGCCTTTAGTCCTGGCTACTCAGGAGGTGAGGAGGAAGGATTACTTGAGCCCAGAGGTCCAACATTACAGTGAGCTATGATCCTGCCACTGCACTCCAGCCTGGGTGACACAGAGCGAGACCCTGTCACTAAAAAAAAAAGTCATTCCCCTGCCCCTGGCAGGATGTTGGAAGAGAAAGTTCTATACACACATGAACAAACATAAACACTCACATACATAGAAGTCAGCTCGCAGACAGGCCAGATTTGGACCAGCAATAATGAATATAATAGTTTATACATAAAGCTGCAGGATTAACAACTGCCAGTTGCCATCATTTAAAGGGTAAATGAACAGAAACTTGAATGCAATCAAGTGAATGAATGTTAGTCCCAGGCCCTCTGTGCATCCCTGAAAGCTATTTTTATGTTAGAACCACAGCCTAAATGAGATTCTAGGTACTATCTGATAAGGAAAAGTGACCATGTAGTCATTTTGAGAAGGATTAAACTTAGGGGCAGCATCAAGGTCTTTCTGGGTCTACTATAAAAGGGCCACAAACTCTCAGGACTGGAACAAGAATTATGTGTCTCCAAATATAGGAAGATGTGGCTGGGCACGGTGGTTCACACCTGTTATCCCAGCACTTTGGGAGGATGAGGCAGACGGATCACCTGAGGTTGGGAGTTCAAGACCAGCCTGACCAACATGAAGAAACCCCGTCTAAACAAAATTAGCCGGGCATGGTGGCACACGCCTGTAATCCCAGCTACTCGGGAGGCTGAGGTAGGAGAATTGCTTGAACCCGGGAGGCAGAGGTTGCGGTGAGCTGAGATTGCGCCATCGCACTCCAGCCTGGGCAACAAGAGAGAAACTCTGTCTCAAAAAAAAAAAAGAAAAAAAGAAAAAAAAAAGAGAAAGAACATAAAATAGGAAGATGTGAGATAAAAGTGTTTTATTTATAGCTCACCACAAAATCCTAAAAAACTTCAATGACGTGGAGCTATAAGCGCCAAGGTGTTAGCCCCAAGTTTTTTAGTACAGAGACCTACAAGTTAGCTCCTTTTTGGGAAAATCTGTGCTGAGTTCACTTTCACGTGCTCATAATGTTGCCTCAGTGAGCTCCCTAACAAGGGACAACCACAAAGATCTGCCAGTAAAGAAAAATGCTAAAGTGTTACAACAAAAGGCTAGAGTTCTTAATCTAGACTTTAAATCAGTTGGTTTAACTAAACAGCTTCTCCTAAAGGCAAAGCCAACCACTCACCTTCCTCAAAGCTGGCCTTCTTTTGTTTCACTAGAACATGGAAGTTTTCAGCAGGATTCACACTTCCAACCTAGAATATACCAACAGATGATAAACCTACAGGTTATTTCTTTTTAGTAGTACCCCAGGCAATACAGGATGGCTTAATGTAGTAAGTGTGCTCTTATAAAACAAAACCAAAGACAAAGAGAAGGCTTTTTCTATTCATTTTCATTTCCAGGGCCGGCAGATTTCAGTGGTCCAAGAGCTGCCCTCTGTGCTTTCACTCACCTTGCTTTATGCAAGCTGATTTCTTTCCAGAGGGGTCGGAAAAGTATTACAGCTCAAGCCACCAGCCAGCCCAGCTGGAAGGCTTTGCGTAGCACAGACTGACTGTATATCCTGTCACCCAACCAATTAGAAAGTGGAGGATTCTGTAGTGTGGGGTCGGTTTCGAATATACTTGCCCCACTAAGATAACATGAGAAATACAGCTTAATGCCTGATTCACCGAAGTGCCCATTAGTGGGACTGCTGCTGACCCTTTGGCACTGAAGTTTTGGTAGAATATACAAGCATATCCAGGTTGAACACGTCCTCAGAAAGTAAAAGCAGATTATGTACAAAGATGTACTGCGGTGCTGGGTGAGGAAGTCTGAAAGACAAAACCCTGCCATATTATATGGAACTTTCTGATTATACCTCTGTTTTTCATCTGCTGGCCCCAACCCCTCACAGGGCCGAAGAACCCCTCAGCTCATAAGAAAGAAAACAATGGGGTTCCAAAATATACTAAAGCTTCCAGTTTGCTAGGGTATAGGAAGCAGAAAAGCTCTCAGAACAAGATCATGACATTTTCCTTTACTATTATACATAAAACATCTAAATGAAACCTAAATTATTTTCACACATTCAATTTTTCTGAGTTTCTGTTTGAGGTGAAAATAAAGGCATGCCCTTTATTCCCTGACTATCCTTCCTAGTATATTTTGTTAAAAAGTTATTGGCCAATTTTTAAGATCTGTTGATTCACACTAATACTGCTTAAAAGAAGGCACTATTTGGCTGGGTGTGGTGACTCATGCCTATAATCCCAGTGCTTCGGAAGACTGAAGCGGGCGGATTGCTTGAGCCCAAGAGTAACATACTGAGACCCACCTCTATGAAAAATAGCTGGGTGTGATGGCATGTGCCCTTAGTCCTAGCTACACAAGAGGCTGAGGCAGGAGGATCACTTGAGCCCAGGAGTTCAAGGCTGCAGTGAGCTGAAATCACACTACTGTACTCCAGCTTGGAGTGACAGTGACAATCTATTTCTAAAATTAAATAAAATATTCTTCCTCCTGGCTGAGCAAGATATAAAAATAAATAAGTAAATAAAATAAGGTAGTATTTTCAAGTTCCAAAAAATTTCTCATTAAATAAAAATCTCATGTATCAAAGGATACTTTCTTGGGGAAATCCTAAACTTGTGAATCCTAAAGTTGCATGTTAGAAAATAGGAAAGTTACACTAACTTAAATTGTACATACTTGAAGATTAAGGCTCGTATCACTAACCCCCACTTATCCTATCATTTTGACTAGCTGAAAAGCTGCAAAATAATGCCAACATCAAAATCTCAACACTGAGATGTTCCATGTTCTATAGATTATAAAGAGCTCTATATACCTTATGTCATATAGATAATTCTGTAGGCAATTCATAATAATTACTTAAAGAAGTATGGAATGGGTCTTTATGGCTTCTATAGAGCAAGGACCAGAGGAAGTGATCATGATCTTATTTGAAAGTGATAAGAACAGACTAACAAAAACTGATGCACTCTTCCTCAAGCCCCAACCTTCCTGCAAAGGGGGAAGCACATTTGAAAAGCTTTGCTTACAGAGGTGACACTGCCTTCAGCCAGACTGGAGACACTGAAGTGGGCTCCCCCTTGCTCAGTCTTTAATTTTTTAGCGGTAGGTCCATCTTCATGGCTAGAAAAGGAAAAACAAAATTCTCTTAAAACAGAACAAACAATACAAAACCAGATTGCTATTGTGAAACTTATTTTCCAAGCACCAAATAAATAAATAAATAAATAAAAAGAAGAAAAGAAAAACAATAGCTACATGTAGTCCTCTTACAAACGAAAGCTGCCTCCCTTTCCCAGTCACTGGACTCCTAAGGGCCTAACTTGAGGCAGCCCTGGCTTTGTTTCACAGCAGTATGAGAATCAGAACTAAGCAATCACATCATAAGGTCCTTGCAAAAGATGAAACTGCAAGCACAGATAACGGAAATTTAACATTTAAGTAAGAAAACCATTTACTCTTCAGATATTATTTTCTAGTTCCTGTCTCAGAATTGACAGCTATTAGCTTTCCATGTACACAGAAGACCTTTGTGTCTAACAACCCATTTTCTCCATCATGTATGTTAGAGCTTTATAAGCTTCTGTTTACAACTGTCAAAACTTACTAGACAATCCTTAATTAACTATGCAAGAGCCTTCCCTCTCAAAGAAGTCATAAACTATAAAAAAAACACTTCCCCAAAAACTTTCAATTTCTTCTTTTATAAACCTAATTCTGTTTTGTGCAATATGCTAACAGTCCAATAGCATCTGTGTGCTAAGGAAAAGCGTATCAAACATCTTGCCTCAAGTAACATACTGGCTTTAACAGCCTGTCTTAAAGTCAAGAGGAGGTCAAGTTAATTGCAAAACAGAAGAAAATCAAATCCAAAGACTCTGCCTGTAATCTCCCTTAAGCTGCTGAACATAAAGAAATGAAGATGCAATCTGGGACAAAAGCAGCCATCAGAAATGGCTAGATGGTAAGAGAAATTAGTAATCAAGATCTAGAAATTTTAAAAATTCATTTATTTTAACAAATAAAAATTGCATATATTTATCACGTACAAAATGTTTTAAAATAAGCATTTGTGAAATAGCTAAATTAAGCTAATTATTGTATGCATTATTTCATTTACTTATCATTTTATTATGAGAACAGTTAAAATTTCTCAGCAATTTTCAAGACTAGTATTCTAAATGTGTTTTTTTGCTCAAAGCCCCAACCTTCAGACAATGAGGCTTGAAAATGAAGTCATTTTAAAAATGAAGCAAAAATAAATTTTAAACATAAAATGAAGCAAAGAATAAATAAAACATAACATGGGCTTCCTCAATTTCAATAATGAATTTCCTCTTAGAGGTAGGTAAAAGAACTAAAGTAATCATCACAGCCATACATCCATGAATTAAAACTTTCACTATCTGGCATCTTTCCCATTCACCACTCAACGTTTTCCCTTTGAGAAGTAGGCAAGAGCTAAGTAGAAGACAGAAGGGTGGGAACCAGGAAACATTACAAGGGATAAGTCACCCAGAACTCTTTCCTTGCAAATAGAATAAAAAATAAACAAAGCCTTCATGGAAAAAATGAAAGAAAAAAAGCAGAAATCCAAGGTAGGATGCAATTCCATTAGAAGTTGAGTATATTTTTTAAAAAAAAGGTCAGAGCCAGTCATTTCAATTAACCTTTGCCAGTTCTTCCCAAGAGACAAGTCAACAACATTAAACTACTGAAGAGCTGGAGTCAAAAGACCTGGATTCTAGTCTCAATTTTGCCACTGACTAGCACTGGAATCTTACACCTTCTTGATGGCGTTCACTGTGTACTAATTTTTATCTATCTAGAGTTTAGAGTCTAGTAAGCTACTAACCTCTCTGAGCTTCAGTCTGCTCCTTAGGAAAGCACTATGATGAAAAGTACCATCAGTATATCAACTATTCTGTTCCAAAAATACAGATTAGCTTACATAGTAGTATTAAGAAGGATTACACATAAAAAGCTAAGTTATGTGGGTATATGAAGTTGAATCACATGAAGAATTTCTTCAACCCTCCAAAATGAGGTTCTAGGGAAGGAAGTATAAACAGACATACATACAATTTTCCCGTACCAGGCAAGTAAAAGTAACCCCAGTCATTTGTAGAACATAGTAAAATTTAGTATGGTTAATATTCTCCAGGCCAAATCATTTAATAGCATGATTAGGAATTTTGCATATACTAAATTAAGAATGTCTATGTGAAGTGGGAAAAGGTAATGACTCTCTTCCCTAAATTATCTATGAAGGAACTAAGCTCTAAAAAGTAGAAATTTATACACACAAGATCACAGTAGACATATAAATGTCAGTAGTTGGTGCATTTGGATAATGAGACCATGGGTAATTTGTTCTTTTTCCTTTCTTATTTTCTTTCACAAACATGTATAAATTTTGCAACTCACTTATTTAGGCTAATACTTACTGAATATGTACTATGTATCAGTCACTAAGTAGACTCTAAACTCTCAATATACAAAAATTAATATACTATCAACACCTTCAGCCAAATAAAAATTTAAGTATACATACAATTAACAAAATACTGTGATAGGCAGCCTATCTCTTTCAGAGGACAGAAAATAGTTGTATTGGGCTAAAGCATAAGGTGCAAGCTGGGAAGTAGTGAGAGATGGAGCTAGAAAATACATTAATTAGGAGCATTAAAAAACGTGAGGAAAGAAAACGGTTTTCTCTACGTAGTGTGTGTGCTGTCTGTCCTCAGTCTGGTGGCTTTGTTGCTGGGCACAATGCTCTCAGCTGATCCCTGCTGAACTGTGGGGACGGTCGCCTGGGCAGGATCCTTCATGACCCCTTTTCTGTTCCTCCGTCATCACGGGGAATAAATCTCTCTCGAAATTCTCTGGCCCGTTCCCAGAAAGGCAAAAAGATATTCAAAAGCCCTTCTTCCATCTTCCTTCCAGTGGGCACCGAGCCCAGCATTTGCAGCACCCACTGCTGGCAGTCTGGCCAGGTGTCTGTTACCTTGAAAAATGGCTACTGGACAGGATCGTGTGGTTGCTCTCATGGACATGGACTGTTTTTTTGTTCAAATGGAGCAGCGGCAAAATCTTCATTTGAGGAATAAACCTTGTGCAGTTGTACAGTACAAATCATGGAAGGGTGGTAGAATAATTGCAGTTTGAGTTATGGAGCTCATGCATTTGGGGTCACTATACGTAGGCAGATGATGCAAAGAAGTTACGTCCAGGCCTTCTACTGGCACAAGTTCGTGAGTACCATGGGAAAGCTAACCCCACCAAGTACCGGGAAGGCGGTGTTGAAGTGATGGAAGAAGTCTTGTTTTGCTGTGATTGAATGCACCAGCATTGATGAGGCTTACGTAGATCTGACCAGTGCTGTACGAGAGACTACAAAAGCTACAAGGTCAGCCTATTTCGGCAGCCTTGTTACCAAGCACTTAAATTGAAGGGTTGCCCGAAGACCCCACAACAGCAGAAGAGACTGTTTCAGAAAGGTACCTCCATAGCATATTACTTCTGCTTCCTGCCTTTGGAACCTGCTTTGCTTGGTCATGCTGATTCTCCTTGGAATAACTAAAAGGAGACTTAACCTATGGCCTGAATGAATCACAAGGACTCACATGGAAGGATATATAAATGTTGTTATCTTCCCAGGTATTTGGATGTTGAGAAGCTGTGAAATCTGTATGAAAGTAAATTTTTCTTAGATATAACTAGGGCAGGTTAGTGTTATAAACAGAAGGCAGAAGGTTGACTGAGCACTTTGTCATTGGTAGTTTACTTTATTTCATTGTAACTTGGCTTCTTCATCTATAAGAGTCTTGGCTTCTTCATCTATAAGGGTGAGCTTTTTAAAGAGGGACCTCAGGTATAGGGAATTCAGTCACTCAAAATTTCTTATCACTTCTTAGCCCATTATCAAATACGGGCTGTGCAAGGCCCTTCTCATTGTATTTTACTATCTTTCCCCTTCCTAGTGATTTTCCCACTCCCTCTGCACCCCACTTACACTCTTGTACCCACCGATATATCAGACGTATCTTAGATATGTACATATCTTTATAAGTTACACAGTACTGCTTTGTGTATGTGCCTTCTAATTACAAGATGATTTTGTGCTATTATAGATCTCATTCTTTTTCTTAATTTTCCTCAGTGGTGACCTTAGAGATCTGTCGATGTGGTTGTTACTTGCAGCATAATCCATGATACGGATCCACCATGTTTACAGACCATTTTCCCTAGTGACAAGTTCACTGGTAGCTTCTAATGTCCTACTCAGTTTACATTCCCCCTTAGCAGTACACAGAAGTTCCTGTTTCTCCCATATTCTCACCAACAACTGGTCTCATCTAATGTTTAAAAATATTTGCCAATGTTTGCTTGTTTTGCTTTGATTTACAGTTCTCTGATTACTAATTGAGACTGAAGATCTCTTCATACACTTGTAAGCTAGTTGAGTTTCTGCTCCTGTGATTTGCTTATTTATAATCTTTGCCTATTCTTCCATGGAAAAATTGAAAAATTATTTTTTGATTTTCCAAGAGGTCCTTGTATATCCTAATTATTAGTTCCTTGTCTTTTTTTTTTTTTTTTTTTTGTGATGGGAGTCTCACTATGTTGCCCAAGCTAGAGTGCAGTGGCTATTCAAAGGTGTAATCATGGCTCACTGCAACCTTGAACCCTGGGCTCAAATGATCCTCCTGCCTCAGCCTCCAGAGTAGCTGGGACTACAGGTGTGTGCCATCATGCCCAGCTAATTTTTATATTTTTTGTAGAGATGGGGTCTTACTGTGTTGCCCAGGCTTTTATATATATTATATATATATATTTTTTCCTACTTGGTTATTGATGTGTTGTGAAATGATAAATGGTTTCTTTAAATAAGTTCATTTTTACTTGCTTTACAAAAAGAAAACGGTTTTCTCTAGATAATTGGATTATGAATAGATGCCTCTTTTCTTTCTGCTTATCTGGATTCTCATTTGTGTAAAAAAGTTTGACCTTATGCTGAGGATAATGGGAGGCCTTTAAAGCAAGGGTTTTTTAATTGGGGGTCCAAAGATGACATCAAGGAATCTCTGAACTACCAGAAATTATAACCAAACTTCAAAACTTAGTATGTTAAAGCATTTTTCTGGGAAGAGGGTTCATAGATTTTGTATCAAGTGAGTCCACTGCACTCTCTGTCTCTCACATATGATTAAGAATCATTACTTTTAAGAATTTTAGGCCGGGCATGGTGGCTCATGCCTGTAATCCCAGCACTTTGGGAGGCCAAGGCGGCTGGATCACGAGGTCAGGAGATCGAGACCATCCTGGCTAACACGGTGAAACCCCGCCTCTACTAAAAATACAAAAAATTAGCCAGGCGTGGTGGCGGGCGCGTGTAGTCTCAGCTACTCGGGAGGCTGAGGCAGGAGAATGGCGTGAACCCAGGAGGCAGAGCTTGCAGTGAGCTGAGATGGTGCCACTGCACTGCAGCCTGGGCAACAGAGCAAGACTGTGTCTCAAAAAAATACATATATAATAACAATTTTAAGCAAGAGAGTGATGGGATCAGATTTGTTTTTTAAACTCACTCAGGTAACAGCATGGATTGGAAAGGGTAAGACAAATTAGGGAAATTAGTGAAGAGGTTATCTCAGTGAGGCAGGCTAAAATGAGAAGGCCTACATAAAAGCAGTGGCAGTGGGCGATGCTATTAAGAGCTTACATTCCTTTTTAATGCTTACCATGTGGTAGTCACTATGTTAAACACATTTAAATTACCTCAGTTAAACTGCAACAACCCTACGAGTTAGTGATGATCAGCATCCTTTCATAGATGAGCAAACCAAGCCTCAAGAAAGTTTGATCCCTTGTTTAAAGCACACAGTAAGGGGAAAGAACTAATCCTGTACTCATCCATTCCCCTATCCAACCTCCGGGAAGGCAGGCATTTGTTATTGCCACTTGACACTGTGTAACTTGCCAATTTCAACTGCTTTTAAGGGGAAACGCTTGAGTTTAGCTCCAAATTTGACCCCAAAACCAACGCCATTAGCCACCAGACTAACCTTAAGTGAAAGGGTTAGATCTGAGGTAAATGTACTACAACTTGGTAAACCAATTACATATAGAATGTAAAAGAAAAGGAAGACTCCCAAGAAATTAGGTGTCATTCACTGAAATAAGAGAATAATGGCATGAAGAGGGGTTGGAAAAGAGCAGGAAGAAGAAAGCAGATAACAAAGCCATTTCTGGCATACTGAACTTGAGGGGCCTACAGGCACCTAAGCTATTTAGTGGATGGGATAGAAATCTGAACTGAAGATAGATATTTAGTAGTTTTGAGGCTCTGAAATAAAAAAGAGGTCTTGGGATATGCACTGCTAAGGCAAAATGGCATTACAGTTTGAAGTACAAGCTCTGGAGTCAGAATGCCTACACTTAAATCCTTACTCCAACACCTACCAACTACAATCTTGGGCAAGTTTCTCATCTTCTCTAATCCTGCGCTCTAATCCTGAACTTTAAGTTGGGGGTCAATAAAAGAATCTATTTCATAGGATGGCAAAGTGGGTCCAAACAGATAATGTGTGTAAAGCATTTAGCATCATGTAAAGCACTTAAGTTTTGAAGTCTGAATATAATTTCAGGTAGTTCACAGATTTCTTGATGTCATCTTTGGAACCCTGATTAAAAACGCTTGCTTTAATGGCCTCCCATTATCTTCAGCATAAGGTTCAATAAATGTTTGCTGTTTCTGAGGACAAATCCTACAGAATATCAACACAAAAACACACAAAAGCAGCCCCCACAGGAATCTGAGAGGGAGTTGCCAAAGACTGAAAAAAATCTGGAGAAGGTGAAGTTAAGACAGATATATGAGTTTTAAGAGAGAAGGAATAATTGACAGTGTCAAGTGCTACAAAGAGGTCAAGAAAGCAAAGGACCACAAAGCCGAAGTAAATTTAGCAGTTAGTGTCTTTTGGAAGATGAGCTTCAAGGATGTGGTGGGGGCAGAGGCTGGTGAGAATGAGAGCTGGGAAAGGTTGCAGAGTAGACTATTCTTCTAAGAGCCTGGCTTCTGGAAGGAAAGATAATAATTAGATTAATAATTAGTAACAGGTAGTAATTAGAGGGAAGCAGCTAGGGGATTATTTTATTTTGTGTTAAATGAAAGAAATTTAATATGAGAGAAGAAAGGAGCTGGTGGTAGACAGGGAGAAGCTAAAAATACAGAAAGAGAAAAGAAATTATTAGTGGATTAAAGTACCAGATGAGGCAGAAAAAGGAATCCATCCTAGGAAACAAAGTAAGACTCTATCTTGACAAAATATAAAACAATTAGCCGACGTGAGCTACTCAGGAGGCTACTGAGGATCCTCAAGTTGGGAGATCACTTGAGCCCAGGAGGTCAAGGTTGCAGTGAGCTGTGATCATGCCACTGCACTCCAGCCTGGGTGACAGAGAGAGACCCTGTTTCAAAAACTAAAATTAAAATAAAAAGAAAAGAAAGGATCCAGGGCACAGGTTAAGGAATTCACCTTAGGCAGGATGAAATAAATACCCTATTTCACTGAGACAGGAAAGAAGGAAGGTAAATGCAAAAACACGTATGTTTTGAGGTAAGACGGGCCAGAAAACTGAGCAGTTCCTACCTGCTTTGGTCAGGCTTTGTGTTCCCACCCAAGTTTTTCCTTTTTTTTTTTTTAAGACAGAGTCTCACTCTGTTGCCTAGGCTGGCGTGCAATGGTGTCATCTCAGCTTACTGCAAACCTCCACCTCCTGGGTTCAAGCAATTTTCGTGCCTCAGCCTCCCGAGTAGCTGGATTACAGGCTTGTGCCACCACAGCCAGCTAATTTTTGTGTGGAGACAGGGTTTCACCATGTTGTCCAGGCTGGTCTGGAACTCCTGACCTCAAGCAACCCACCTGCCTCGGCCTCCCAAAGTGCTGGGATTATAGGTGTGAGCCACTGAGCCCAGCCCCAAATCTCATTTTGAATTGTAATCCCCAAGTGTTGAGGGAGAGACCTGGTGGGAAGTGATTGGATTATGGGGGCGGTTCCCTCATGCTATTCTTGTGATAATGAGTGAATTCGCAGGAGATCTGATGGTTTTACATAAAGTAGTTTCTCCTGTGCTGGTACATACTTGCTCTCACCTGCTGCCATGTAAGATGCACCTTTGCTTCTCCTGCCATGATTGTAAGTTTCCCGAGGCCTTCCCAGCTATGTGGAACTGTGAGTCAATCAAACCTCTTTCCTTTAGAAATTACCCAGTCTTGGGTATTTCTTCATAGCAGCATGAGAAGAGACTAATACACCACCTATTGGCCTCTACTGTTATTGTCACTGCTAACATGCCAGGCACATGACTAGGATTTTTAAAATCATTTACTCCAAACACTGTGTTCTTACTATTTGCTAGGCACTTTGCTGGGTCCTAGGGATACAACAGTGAACAGCATACACTGCTCAATTAATCCCCATGACAACTCTATGAGACAGATACTCCTATTATCCCTATTCTACCCATGAGGAAACTAAGGCTTTGAGAGGATAAATAACCTATGCCTAAGGCCACACTGAAAAGCAAGGGGTCTGACTCATATTGACTGACTCTGGAGTCTGAAATCTTAACCAGTAACCAAGTGAGGATGTCTGCTGAGAGTAAGTGAGGAGTCTTCGTGGACCTGAAAAGAGCAGAAAGCTTCAGACTACCTGCATAGAGATAAACAGAAATCAAGATCATGTACACATCAGCTGCACAAGCAGGATTAGACCTGAGATGTCCGAATTCTCATGCAAGTTCCCCGTCCAAGAGATGACATTTTCATTTCAAGGGTGTACAGCAACATTAAGGGAAGCAATGCTTTTATATGATAAGGGTAATATTTAGTATATTTTGGGACTACAGTGTCAAATGGTGTTCTTACCCTCTTGAAATGAAGAAATCACTTCTTTTTTTTTTTTTTTTTTTTTGAGACGGAGTCTTGCTCTGTCGCCCAGGCTGGAGTGCAGTGGCTGGATCTCAGATCACTGCAAGCTCCACCTCCTGGGTTTACACCATTCTCCTGCCTCAGCCTCCGGAGTAGCTGGGACTACAGGCGCCCGCCACCTCGCCCAGCTAGTTTTTTGTATTTTTAGTAGAGACGGGGTTTCACCGTGTTAGCCAGGATGGTCTCGATCTCCTGACCTCGTGATCCGCCCATCTCGGCCTCCCAAAGTGCTGGGATTACAGGCTTGAGCCACCGCTCCCGGCTGAAGAAATCACTTCTAACACTAGGTATTCAACAAGTCCAAGACAAACATCAGATCTTCTCAAAGATTCAATGTTTTTATAGATAATGATATGATTATTGCTTTAGATTTTGACTATTGGCTTCCCTCCAAATACATTCATAGGCCACAAAATGATGTTTTGGTCAATGACGAGACACATATACATGGTGGTCTCATAAGATTATAATGAAACTGAAAAATTCCTATCGCCTTGTGACATCAGGGCTGTCATGACATCACAGCACAAGGCATTACCTTTTCTTTTTTTTTCTCTTTTTAAATTAAGACGGAGCCTCGCTCTGGAGCCCAAGCTGGAGTGCAGTGGCGTGATCTCAGCTCACTGCAACCTCTGCCTCCCAGGTTCAAGAGATTCTCCTGCCTCAGCCTCCCAAGTAGCTGGGACTATAGGCGCATGCGTCCATTTTTGTATTTTTACTAGAGATGGGGATTCTCTACTAAAAATGTTGGCCAGACTGTCTCGAACACCGGACCTCAGGTCATCTGCCCACCTCAGTATCCCTAGGCATCTATTATTAGATATGTTTATATATGCAAATACCTCTTTGTTACAAATGGCTACAGTATTCAACATAGTAACACATTGCACAGGTTTGTACCTTGGGGCAAAAGGCCATACCACATAGCCTAGGTATGTAGTAGACTCCACCATGTGGGCTTGTGTAAGTACACTCTGTAACATTCGCACAACGAAATCGCCTAACCACACGGTTCACAGAATGTATCCCTGTCGTTAAGTGAAGGATGACAGTTGCTCAAAGTGCTTTAATATCTGTGATTTCACTGTTATAATCTCTCTCGAGATTTTTCTTTAGGTGAAGAAAACCTCATAGAGGTAAAATTATTTCACCAAAATCGTATCGAGTGAAAAAACTGGAATGATTCCCAGCTCTTAAGACGATTAAAACATCCTGAATAGACATTTGTCCACTCCTGATCTTAGGCCCTCTCCAGGTACACTGGAAATATGTACCCTGGATCCAGAGATGATGAATATATACAAAGACATTGCAAACTGTTGGCAATTTTTTCTTTCCTTGGAAAAATTACCTCTAGAACTGACTGGAGGTTTATCATCAAAATTGAGGGGTTTTAGAACCTTGTAGAAAGGACTGAATCATTCTTCTTGAATACAGGTGGTATTCAATATTTGCTAAATGAATCATTTCTGCGATTCTTAAAAACTAAGCTTTCTCAGAAGAGAACAGGAGCGTCAGCAAGTGTGTGTGAATAAGATACTTCTCAGGCCCCTGCAAGAGTAACTTAGCTATGCTGCGAACCACTATGGGAGCAAGAACAAGAAGCTCAGCACACCCAAGCTTCCAGAAGAGTGCCTAGCGGGACCAGAGCCAAAGGTGTGATCACAGCAGGGATCAAATGACAGAACAGCATTCTTCTGGGTCTGTGTGGTGTGCTTTTTTAACCAGCTGATTTACATTTTAATCAAAGGGAAGAGGAGAAAATGGCCCACTTCTTTCCCACAGCACCAGAGTAAGATCATGGACTGGAGCTTTAACACACACAAAGAGAATAGCCCTGTGATTGCAGTAAGACTAGAGTAAGGTGTCACAGAAAGAAAAGGCTGCAGACTTTTATTGAACTGTTTTAAAATACAAATCCAGAAGGTAGATAAGGATAGCAGAGGGAAAGTGAATTTTTAGGGACAGTCTTCTTGTGTAGAATGATGATAGACTAAACAGAAACGAAAACCTCTCCAGGATGTGTAAGGAATGCACATCATAAAAATCTATCAAGAAATAATCTATCAATCTCCTTGAGAGATGGTCTTACAGGGGGCAGGCAGTGTGCAGGGAGAAACCAAGTGTATGATTTTTTTTTCAATTCTCACAAACCTTGGATGTTAATCTTTAGAAAGTCACAGAATGTGCAAAGCTTTCTATTCAATTTAGACAGTAATTCTCTAAATCAATGATTTATAGAAACCTGTGAAGATTTCCGGAAATTACTCATCAAAACTTCTCCACTGCAGTATTTATAAATAAGAAGCTTTGTCAATAAAGGTAGTTGTGGAGAGAAAATCAAAAAAGGGAAAAAAAGTCATGGTTTAAAATCAGATCTCAAAATACAGCCAAAAGAAAGGTATAGATTATTCTGGCTTGAGAAAAAAAAAGTCATCAATAACTGGTTGACCTAAATCCGGTAAAAATCAATTTTACATACTCAAATAATTCTGGATAAGCAACAACAATTTCTCGTTTTATTTTTGTTTTGTTTTGAATGGAAGCTGACACAGATTGTGAACAGAAGAGGGAAAAAACTTAATAGCCAGTTGTAACCTTGATTTCAGGGTATATGAAAAGCATTTTGCAAACCTTAAAAGTAAAAATACCTCCCCAATAGCACAACCAAGTATATCACTGATACACTAATAGAATGGCTAAAGAACTGATAGTTTTTCACTCTCGTTCCCACCTTTCCTCCAAAAAATCTCATTGATATCCCCAACATCTAATCTCCTCCCAACCAAAAAAACCTACGATCTTCAACACAGTCATTCTCAGTACTTTACTTTAAAAAGTCTAAAGTATTTTTAGACTTAGATATTCAGAAACTTATCTGATTATACATTATATATAATTCACCAAGAATCTGATGTTGATCAAAAAGTCATCAGCCCAGAAGGTAGCTCTAAATCCAAGGTGAATATAATATGATCACAGCAGACAGATATAAGAAATCAGTACTTCAATGTAAGGGCCAAATAGCAAAAGGCTTCTTCCTCCCACCTTTTTAATTCCACAGACTCCTATGTGACACCTCCAGAGCCACTCCAAAATGACCACAAATCTTACATACCCCAATGTTAAATGCAATTATACCGAGTACTTACTTGTCTTGGAAAATGTCCTGAGCAGTTACTTGATCCTTTTTCTTGGCTTCAATCAGAGGAAAAAGGGTCTTTATTTTAGAGAGAGGAATCTGACTTTTCGATGTCACCTCAGCGGGAGGATTCAGCATGTTCCAAATATGCTGCTGAATTGGGGGTAGAGGCTCCCGGGGATGTAAAGCTCTGTGCAGCAGACACTGTTGGAAAAGGTAAGAATTTTAAAACATAGATGGAGACATATATGGCTTCTTTATATTTTCTGATCAAGGATACTCCATCTTTAGTGTGGGAGGGCTAAGTGATTCATACCACATGTAAAAAACAACAGAGGATTCACCCAGAACCACCTTTCTTGGCAGGATATTGGTCAATATCTAACCAATTGTAAAACCAGGTCCAAACCTAGCAACAGTATCTTCTGCTCTGGACCTCCTGGAAAGGAGCCTCACCTTACAAATCAAAGCTGTTGCTTTTACTACTTGGGGAATATGTAAGATTCCCTAAAATACCTAATTCCAAGACCTGATAATCTGGGATTGTAACTTTCTTGTTATAATCCTTTTATCTCTCTTAATCATGCTGTGCTTTCTCTCTCACTTCATCTCAGAGAATGCCATGTGGTGGATGAAACAGGTTACTACAGGGAAGCTGCCCATGCTCAGTGAGTCCCAGAGAGAAGTCTGCAAAAGAGATGAGAATACCGAGTTGTGCCCGAGTGCTGAGTCTGCACTTTTTTCCACAAGTCCATCCATCTTTCTCCTTCCCCACTGCTACCATTCTTGCCCGGGCCCCATCACCTCATCCCTGGCCTACCACAGTCACCTTCTAACTGGTCTCCTGGCTTCTCCTTCCACTGTCTGACTGGAGGTGGTACGAGAATGAACTGCTCACTATACCCTACGGTCCTGTGACGCAGCCCTGCTTGCCTCCTTGATCGCATTGCCAGCCACTTGTTCTCCTCACTCACAATCCCAACAGGCTGGGCTCCTCCTGCTTCACTCATACACTAAGCTCATCCTACCTTTGGGGCCTGGACCTAACGCTACCCCTGCTTCCTCTGTCTTTCCCTAAACCTCGAAGGAGTTAGCCCCACCCCCATCCCTTTTTTTAAAAAAAAATCATTTTGGTCTTTGCTGAGATACTATCTCCAAAGAGAGGACTTCCCCGACACTCTATATGAAGTAGCCCCTCCACCCCATCCTACCGCCCTAATCATTTTCTGTCACTTTCCTTATTTTATATTTTTATAGCCTCCGTCATTATTTAAAATTATCAATTTTCTAGTTTACTTGCTTATTATCTAACCCTCCTCCTTACAAGTAGGGCTCTTCTCTTCTTTATTGCTGAATGAATTCTAAGCATCAAAAATACTACCTGGCACATAATAAGCACCTGGCAGATAAGGGCTGAAGGAATAAAGTGCTCTTTTCCAGGGCTCTAGTTGTTGACAGTGGTATCAAGAAGCAACACCAAGGGGAAGGGGCACCAAGATCAAGGCCAGGGCAGGTTCTCCACTGCCCATATGAGTGAAGTTCTGCAGAGCATGCCACCTCATTCAACCACCTATCTTGCCTCGAGTCTACTGGGCCAGGCCTTGGCAGTATGCCAGGCCTTGGCCTGCCCAGCAAAGGTAATGCTCTAAAAGGAGTATAGAAAGGTAGGCAGTAACATTAGATGTCATTAAAAAACAAAGAAAGAAATGAAACTATCCGTTGATTGATGTTTTCCTTCCTTCGATAAAGATTAATTCCAAAATTAAAGTATAACTATTCCCACTTTTAAACAACTTATAAATTTGTAATTCTAAAAAAAACAAACAGACCACCAGGGAGCTGAAGAGCTCCTGTAATTTCAAAATACTACTCCTATCACAAAGTATATGATTTATACTATCCCATGGACTCCTTTCCTACACTGAGGAAAATGTAAGCTGAAAGTTTCTATTCTAAAAAAATAAAAGATGCTTAGGTTTAATAGTGAGTATCATCCAAGAGTCAATGTCCTGTAAGTTTCAAAAACCCTGAGGTAGGAATTAAGTACCAATTTCCTCCAGAGATTCCATGCGCTTCTCCCTGCTCTCTCCCCATTTCAACCACCAACTCATAGCTCTTCCTTCTCCATAGTACATATTCATTCCTCTGAGTTTGATGCTTGCTTTCTTTCCTAATTACTTGACTTTCCCTCGAGCATCAATAACATCAGACCTATTCAATGTAAAGCAAGATAATCCCAAAATTGTTTAAGCAAATCCAAACGATCCCAAACTCTGTGAATCTACCCCCTCCACCTTCTTATTATGCATAATCCTTTATTCATAGTGCTCTCCCTTGGTTTATTAAAATATCTCAACAACTTAGAATGTCCTAAAGATGTAAAGCAGTAATCAAACACCCAACATAGTGGACTACCTCTCATAAACTCCTAAAGATTCTGTCTGTGATATCCAATTGACATGTCTTGGAAAAGGGCTAGAACAACAAATGGACAAGTATCCTACCCAGCCTTCCTACTGAAAAACATTCCAGATTTTCAGCGTAAACTCCAGGCAATCTTTTCAGTGTCATCATCCTTAAGTCAATAATAAAGGATCTACAAGAGATGTTCTTAAGTACCCACCTCCCTCTCATATTTTCTGAAAGGTCACATTTTAGGCAAATTAAGCTAAGCGAGATACTTACAAAATTCATTCAGGTAAAAATTCCCAATGCATTAAAAAAAAGGGATTATGAGAAAGTGACATTTCTGAGTGGCTGGGAAGCTGAGATCACAGTTCTTGACCTATTTATTTCTCTTTTAAACAACTGTTACTCGATGTGATTTTTACAATTTGAAAAAGATTAGAGGAAAAACCTACAGACCACAGTAGCTCAGAAGTTACTAATATACTGATTTTAGCAACATTGCATCAATTATTTAAAAGGTGGTTTTAACCGTTATATATTTTTAGCATTTTCCAAAATTAGAATTAATCTCTTGATAACAAATTGATTATTAATCTCTCACCTTCTCCAAGCTCATTTACCCTTAGCTGTAGGTATTTCATTCAAAAAGAAAAAAGTAGCCTTCTTGGGTCCTACAACCTCCTACAGATTACTGTGTCCTCTCTTTCTCTCCCTTCATCAGGAAGTCTTTCTCATCTAGGCATTGTAACCTGGCTTGCACACCACTACTCAACTGATTCTGTGTCCCCAAAGTCCTCAAACTGGACTACGAATTCCTAAAGACCCTTTGCTAAGCTCACCTCTACTCGCCACTGTGCATCTGACTTGTCATTCTTTCCTCTCCAACTCTTCTCTTCCTATGCCTTCCAAGATGCATTTCTCCTAATTTTCTACCTTGCTGATTTTTGTTGGGGGATGGAGGTAGGAGCATTTGGTTTTGTTTTGTAACAGCCCCTTTTTATATGTCTAATTGTTCACTCATATGTTGGGGTTCTCTACTTAGTTCTCTCTCCTTCTCACCCAATGTGTTCTCCCAGACGATCTGACTCACTTGTCTTTCTGCCTCAATGAGGAGGACTCTCAAATCTGTGTGTTTAGACCTGACTTGTCTTCTGGGCTCTGCAACCGTTTCTAACTTCCCACTGAGTGACTATACCAGGATATCCAATAGATTTTCTCAAATTTAACTCTTGTGAAAACAAATGAATTATCTTTTCTACCTGCTCATTCTGTATTCCTTATCATATTGAATAGTGACATCATCTTTTCAGTCACCCAAGCTAGGATCCTGTTATCTTCAATTCCTCTTTATTTTCCATCAATCACTCAAGTTCTAGCTATACCTTCTAAATGCCTTAAGAATCGATTCTCGTCTCCACTCTCTCCATCACTGCTTTAACTCTTAAGCCTTCAAGTGGGCCACTGAAAATTCTTTAATAATTACCCACTGCTGTAAAATCCAAATCACTGAATGTGGCATATAAGGTACTCACAACCTACCTACAACTTACCTTCTCTGTCACCTTTTCCATCATTTTCCCATACAGAACTTATACTGCAGCCAAAGGGATCCACATCCTAGCTCTTCATATTTTCAAGCTTTTCCACATCATTTATTTTGCATGGCATGCTCTCCTTACAACATGCATCCCCTTTGTTCTTTTAGAACTCTGTCCGAATGCTCATTCCTCAGCAAAGCCTTCCTTAAGTCACCCACTTGCAAAAATCTTTTCCTTCTTATTCTCATGGTGTTTTCCAACCACTGTTTTAACTCCTGGTTTTTTATCTCTATACTTTTCTCAGTCTTCTAGAGGGGTCCATAAAAGAAGTAAGCTTGGCTGGGTGCGATGGCTCACGCCTGTAATCCCAACAGTTTGGGAGGCTGAGGTGGATGGATCACAAGGTCAGGAGATCGAGACCATCCCAGCTAACATGGTGAAAACCCGTCTCTACTAAAAACAAAAAAAAAATTAGCCGGGCATGGTGGTGGGCGCCTGTAATCCCAGCTACTCAGAGGCTGAGGCAGGAGAATGGTGTGAACCCGGAAGGCAGAGCTTGCAGTGAGCCAAGACTGCACTCCAGACTGGGTGACAGAGCGAGACTCCGTCTCAAAAAAAACAAGTGAGCTTATAGTATCTTTAGCATGTGGTCCATTGTTAGTACTCAATAAATAAGTTTTTTTAAGTTTATATGTCCTAGTAAAGATACTTCTTTATTAAAAGCTCTCCCCCACAAAACAAACTAATAAAAATCAAACTTGTGCTTGCAGCCACTTTGGAATATAAAAATGCCCGCATTTATGGCTTGTATCTGTCTGTTATTCCAAGAAACATTTATTAAAGATAAATACAACCTACCCTAGATAAGTGTGCAAAATAGTATTAATAGAAGTTTCTCTTTTTCTCCATAGTGAACCATTTTGGTAAGCTTTGAACTGGTCTGCTCCTACCTTTCCTACAAATGGCACAAGGCTTTAGGTCTTCAAGTATACTTGCCAAAAACCACCAAAGGATTTTTATATCTGTAATTTATACTTCATTACACTTAGCATGCCGCAGTACAGATGGTCCCTGGTTTATGAATGGTTCAACTTACAATTTTTCTACTTTACAATAGTGTGAAAGCGATACTCATTCAGTAGAACTCAGTAGGACACTCACAATGCTGGGCAGTGATATCAAGCTGCAGCTCCCAAGGGTAGACAACCTTTACAGTGCATTAGGCTGTAAGATGATTGTGCCCAACTGTAGGCTAATGTAAGAGTTCTGAGCACATTTAAAGTAGGTGAGGCTAAGCTATAACAATCGGTAGGTTAGGTGTAGTAAATGCATTTTCAACTTATATTCTCAATTTAGATGGGTTTACAGGCATGTATCCCCATCATACATTGAGGGGCATGAGTATTCAGTCAAGTCTTCACATGTAAGCCTCACATTTCTAATTTTAGAACAAAGATTTTTTTCACTACTTAAAAGAATTAAAAGCATCAAAAAACCAGGCAGTTTCTTTCAAGTAGAGGATCCCTCAAATCACAAGCCCCAATACGAACTTAAGTTAGTTACAGATGTTTCATGAAGTGAGTCAAAAGGGAGAATCTGTGTCTCTCCAGCACACGCCCTGTTACTCCCAAGCTGCAGAAGAGGGCCCTCTACTCCTCTGTGAGCAACAGCTTGCCTAAAAAAGCTGCTTATAATCTTTTTTTCAGTTTTGTGAGGCTCAGAGAAGCCTATGTCCTGCTCTCATCAACTGAATCCAGGACTGGAATATTCCTTTGTCCTTCAACCATGGTCTAGCCCTCACCTTCCTCAGCATAAGTCAGCTCTCTTGTCAGCTTCCCCAATTTACCTTAATCCAATCTCTGCCTTCCAATTCCTTTGGCCTAAGATTCAGAAGTACATTTTTTATATTTTCTGTATTTTAATTATTCTTTACTAATTTCACAGTATAACCTCTTTATCTGACCCCTATGCTCCCTTTAATTATGAAATTTTTGAGAAATGTGGCACTAAAACATTTCTTCTCTAACAATGTTATTATAGAGTTCACACAAGCTCTCCTACTATTTTGATACAGAAAACAAAGAAAAGTGTTATTTACATACAATACAGGAGAAAACCCTGAAAAAATATAAAAGAGGCATCTGGCGGGGGCAACGGTACACACCTGTGGTCCCATCTACTAAGAAGGCTGAGGTGGGAGGAATGCTTAAGCCCAGGAGTTAAAGACCACCCTAGGAACCTTTTTTTTTTCCTTTTTTTTTAAAGACAGGGTCTCACTCTGTCGCCCAGGCTGGAGTACAGGGGCGTGATCTCCGCTCACACCAACCTCCGCCTCCCAGGTTAAAGCAATTCTCCCACCTCAACCCCCTGAGTAGCTGGGATTACAGGCGTGTGCTACCACGCCCAGCTAATTTTTGTATTTTTTGGTAGAGACAGGATTTCACCATGTTAGCCAGCTGGTCTTGAATTCCTGACCTCAAGTGATGCGCCTGCCTCAGCTTCCCAAAGTGCTGGGATTACAGGAGTGAACCACCGCACAACGGCCAAGAACTTGTCTTTACAAAAATTTTTTAAAATTAGCCGGGCATGGTGGCATGTGCCTGCAATCCCAGCTGTTCAGGAGACTGAGGTGGGAAGAGTGCTTGAGCACAGGAGTTTGAGGCTACAGTGAGCTATGATCACAACACTGCATTCCAGCATGGGCAACCAGCCTTCCTGTATTTGTTTGTTTAAGTAACCTTCTTCCAGAAAAAAGAAAAGAAAGTAAACATTTTAACTTTATTTTTCTTTTTAAGAGCTCAGAATACTTTTACCTTTTGAAGTAAGAGAGGAAGATGTTATTCTTCTATTAAATAGAGCAAATAGGGTCTTTAGAGAATAAAGACATTTATTTAGGACTGGCCAATGATTGTAACTTTGCACTGAGCTCGCTCTCATTTAAAAGAAATAAGACTTGTTCATTCTTCCTCTCTCACCTGAAATAATCTCTGAAATCGAGGATTTGGGATTTTGGTGGTTGGAAACAAGTCTTCAAGAGTGTCTGTCTTCTCATCTTTCTTTGCCAAGCTCATGGAGTCAATCAAAGCATCAACAGCATTCAACTGTGCCTCTTAAAGATAGAGAAGCAGAAAGAAAAAGTATTATTTTCATTATTCTCCATGAAAACAAATGTGTTCTATGTAGAGCTATCCACAGCAATACTGGTAGGTTATACAGTCCTGGCCCTGCCAAAGTATTCTCTAGCTATGCACGCATTTAACTCAAGTCTTGGTTTTCTTATCCATGAAAAGATCGATTTAGAGTGATTGATTGATTAGGTTCCAGTTCTACCATTCAGTGAGCCTTTGACAACAGAGTATCAGATCAAAAGCAAGAGAGTTTGTTTCAGAGGAATACAGCCATATAAAAACCAATCCCTATATGGAGATTGGAACAAAATATTTAGTATTCATTGAGCTAATATTTTAAAAACTAGTAATTAATTAAAGAAGAAAAACATTAAAAAGAAAAAAAATCTCTCTGGTAATGAAGCATAAGCATTTTAAGGACTTTAATATAACTTTTATCAGAGTACAGTACCTTAACAGGAAGATACCACTGGATCAGGGTGAGCTGATTCCTTCACAATCTACCAAGGCAGAATAAGCTCTTTCCTCTCTCAATGCCTCCATGAAACTAATCACACCTGAGTACATGTCTTATCCTACTCCATTCAAACTCTCAAGCTCCATGAGAGCAGAAATATGACATCCTCTTTCCTTAGGTCTCTCCTAATACTAATGGAAAATAAGTGCTCCTCAATAAAAATCTACTCAGTCAATAAAAATGGCACAGCCCAAAGCAATATGGATGAAAGGCAATGCTCCCAAAGATACTTCTGCCTAATCTACTGTGTATAACTTTCATTTTGCTGATTTATACAGCAGTTCAGCTGTTGAACCTGAGGCACTATTTTTGGAACATCCAGTCACCAGGCAAAAGGTGGAAGAGAGTAAGCAGTTTCTAAAAAGTACATTATACTTCTATGCTTCACCTTTTCAAATATCCCTTTTGTACAGCTACAACAAAATAAAAGAGCATACAGATATTTATCATGAGATATTTCTTTTCTACCTGTTTATGGACTTTTCAGGGGAGGTTTTAGGCAATGGCACAGCCAACACCATCTTGAACTTGCTAATTCAAGGCCCTCCCAGCAACAGGTAGGAGGCAGTGCTTGTGTATGTGAACATTCAGTGATTTTTCACCTACTACTACAAGGTAGTAGGAGGCCAGATCATCCTGGCATTGCATCCCTACATAGACATCTACTGGGAAATACACGAAATAACTTTAATGGTCCATTTTTCCAATGGAGAAAATGTAAATAAATGCTAACTCACAGAAAATAGATAACAGAAGATATTTAATGTTTTAGATCCTGTGTGATTTATGTCGACGAAATAAACTATTAACAAAGTGGGTTTTTAAAAATATTCTGGGCTGGAAGTGATGGCTCATACCCATAATTCCAACACTTTGGGAGGCTGAGATGTGAGGACTGTTTGAGCCCAGCAGTTTAAGACCAGTTTTGACAACATAGTGAGATTCCATCTCTACAAACAATTTTAAAAATTAGCCAGCCATGGTGGCGCATACCTGTAGTCCCAATTATTTGAGAGGCCGAGGAGGGAGGACTGCTTGAGCCAGAACTGGCTGTGCCCCTACCCAAATCTCAACTTGAATTGTATCTCCCAGAATTCCCACATGTTGTGGGAGAGACCTGGGGGAGGTAAACAAATCAGAGGGGCTGGTCTTTCTCATGCTATTCTGATGATAGTGAATAAGTCTCTAGATTTATTCACTTCAGGTCTGATGGGTTTATCAGGGGTTTCTACTTTTGGTTCTTCCTCATTTTCTTTTGCCACCACCATGTAAGAAGTGCCTTTCGCCTTTTGCTTCCCGCCAAGATTCTGAGGCCTCCCCAGCCTCTTTTTCTTCCCAGTATGTCTTTATCAGCAGAGTGAAAAGAAACTAATACACAGGGAGTTTCAGCTATGATCATGCCACTGCCCTCCATCCAGGTGACAGAGTGAGACCCTATATCAAATAAGTAAGTAATTAAATATTCTACTCATTTAAGTTTTGGAATTATCAAGAAGTAGAGACAGGGTAATACTGTAACACAATGGCAACTTCCATACAATCAGGTCCATGCCTGCCTCCACCATGATGCAGACAGACTCATTTGTAGAAGGAAGGTAAAGATACAGGCCCTAGGGAACCAACTGATTCTTGGCCTGTTGACAGCACACTACTTCCAAAGGGTCTAGCCAAAATAGCAGAAAGAATTGAGTTCCGAGACCCACCTCACAATTCCCTAATCCTGCACTGACAGAGACAGTATATTTAAACTTGTAAAGTAAAACATCTACGCATCATTTGTTGTTCTTTTTGGTATGTTTTCTACTTCTGCCCCCTATTATATTTTATTACAATTGTTTTAAATGATAGACTCTCTGAAAGACTGGACCTGTGGCTGTAAGAATCATTCTGTATAGGACCCTGACATTTGCAGCCAGATGCTCAATAAGGGCCTTTCATACCAAGTCTGAAGTAACTCCTAAAAGCCAGAAATAAGTAACAATGAGACGTGGACTGTTGGTGCAAACTACAAAAACGGGGCAAAGAGAAAAGTTAATCTTCAGCACTGTCACTTTTCATTTCAAAGCTACATCAGACTTTACATAGAACACTGAAATCACAGGTTTATACTAGTGAGATTCACTTCAGCAGGGGCAAACTCTACTCACAACTAGAGATGGACATCCATTACCATCAAGTTTTCCCCTAGGTACATGCTCCAAGGCAAAAACTGGACAGTGATGGATGAGTTTAGGGCAAACCTATCCCTGCTATTGGAAAAACACCAAGTAAACCACCTTCATCATTACTGTGTGTAAGTGTATGATTGGAAATCCAACTAATTGAACCCTGTAAATACCTGGCCCCAACCAATAACTAGCAGACAGGTGATTTCCCAAGAACAGTGTGTGTAGAGCAAATGAGTGATCTAAATGAAAACAAACTCACCAGTGGGAGCATATTTCTTACTGTTTTTCAAGGATGAAAACATGTATTGCCGCAAGTCTTCCATGAAAGGCAGCTGTACATACACTAAACACTAATGAGAAAGAAAGGGGGTAAATGCAGAAATGATCAAACTAATGAAAAAATATAAAACTGATCCCAAATTCTGTGAAAGCAGCATAACAGAAATATTTCACACATCAGACAGCCCAATTCTGGCACATGAAAATTGAAGTGTTTTGACTTCTGCTATTGGCTATTCACAACTGCAAACAGTATAAAGAATATTAAACATAAGAGAAATGCATAAAAGAAAGACTACTAAAGGATTGCTATAAATTGCATGACCAATACAACAAATGAGAAGATTGCGGTGCAGAAGATTGACCTGGATGTCAAGACATGTGCCTTCTCTTTCCAGTTCTGCCACAGTAAATTCTCTGAGACAGAGAAAACGGTCAGGAATTTAGAACTGTATTTTACACAAGAGAGCCCTAAATAAACTGTATCACAAGGATCACAACAAAATCACATCCTCAACCTGTATTCATAGTTCTCATTTGTAAAAATGGAGGTAATTTCTCTTTCTATTTGGTTCCAATAAGTCAAGAAGGATGAGAACCAAGAAAAGGCCATGGTGAACCTTTATGGATTAGATTATTTTAATCTAAAAAGATTTTCATAATACTTAGTAAAGAGACTCTTATAATACTTTATAATTAAAAGATTCTTATATTATCTTTATAATGTATACTTTTTCCTCCAACTGAAAGTGTGGTTCACAAACCAGTATCAGCATTTTTCGAGAGAAACGGAGAATCGGTGCCCTGCCCCAGAACTACAGAATCAGGATCTGCATTTTAACAAGACCCCCAAGTAATTACCATGAACATTAGCAGCTGAGAAACACTGCTTAGACTAAAGGAACTGAAGAAAAAAAAAAATCATTAAGACTTTGGGTTTTACCTCATAGTTATGCTTGATATGAGGAAAAGCCACACCAACTTGAGGATTAGCTCTTTTGTCATAAGCATATCGAACTATGGCCACCATGTCTAAATCATCCAAAGCATGAATCAGGGAGGAAAGTGCAACCGCTGCTGCCTGGTAAGAAACATGGATGTATTAACACATATTCAACATGTGAGAGTTTTCACAACAGAACTAAATACTTTACGACTGTTATTGCTTTCCTTCCATTTTATATTTTTTAGGTGCCCCCTTACTTTAACGACGAACTGCACACATTTGCTTTTGATTACATTTACTGCAGCTCTTCTGGGACTAACCTCATTAACTAAATCCTGTCTTACTGCTCCAACCTTCCATCTCTAAATTTATCTTTACCCTAAAAATAAACTCGTCTCAGCCCTCCTAAACAAAATCTTTTGTCCCTCCCACTCCATGAATTGCTATCAGTATCTTTCCTGTCTTTACCTCTAAATTTCATAAAATAATAGGCATGCTGTTTCCACTGCTTAGTGCATAACTATTCTTCAGTCTAGTCCAGCTACTGCCCCCACTTCCTTACTAAAATTAT
The DNA here is from genome assembly GCF_000951035.1 of Colobus angolensis palliatus. Classification (NCBI taxonomy): domain Eukaryota; kingdom Metazoa; phylum Chordata; class Mammalia; order Primates; family Cercopithecidae; genus Colobus; species Colobus angolensis. The sequence goes on from NW_012123487.1 coordinate 4,531,611, forward strand.
CCTCTGAAGTCACTCATCACCTCCTAATTGCCAACTCCTTGGTTCCTGGTTTTTTTGTTTGACAGTAGCATCTCACCATTCCGCTGTCTCTATACTTTCTCCTTCCTTGGCTTCAGAAACAGCATTCTCCTGATTGTTCTCTTTTCCCCAATTTGTAAATTCTACTTTAGGCCTTTCTCTCCTCCTCTCACTCTAAAACTCTACTTGGGGATTATTTCATCCAGTCCCACGAGTTGATGAATCAAAAATCTGTACATTCCTTTTTTTTTTTTTAAGACAGAGTTTCGCGCTTGCTGCCCAGGCTGGAGTGCAATGGTGCGATCTTGGCTCACCGCAACCTCCGCCTCCCAGGTTCAAGCGATTTTCCTGCCTCAGCCTCCCAAGTAGCTGGGATTACAGGTATCCACCACCACACCTGGCTAATTTTTTTTTTCTGTAGAGACGGGGTTTCTCCATTTTGGTCAGGCTGGTCTCGAACTCCTGACCTCAGGTGATCTGCCCGCCTTGGCCTCCCAAAGTGCTGGGATTACAGGCATGAGCCACTGTGCCAGGCCTGTACATTCATTTTTAAAATTCTCCTAAGATCTAGACTTAGATTGCCTATTAGCTGGTGGATATTTCACACGGCATCCTCAGTTATCTCAAACTGTTCAGTATGAACGGTTCACATTCACCACGACAAGACAAAACCTAAACTTACTATCTTTCCCCCTCAATCTCTTCCTGGATTCCCAATTTCCATTAACATCATTGCCCAATCAACCAAACTGGAAACCCCAGACTTTGATAATGCTACCACACCCTTCTCATCTTTCCCTTTTTTTTTTTTGAGACAGTCTCACTCTGTCCCCCAGGCTGGAGTGCAGTGGCACTATCTCGGCTCACTGCAGCTTCTGTGTCCCACGTTCAAGCAATTTTTGTGCCTCAGCCTCCTAAGTAGCTGGAATTACAGGCATGCACCACCATGCCCAGCTAACTCTTTGTATTTTTAGTAGAGATGACATTTTGCCATGTTGCCCAGACTGATCTCGAACTCCTGACCTCAAGTGATTCACCTGCCTCGGCCTCTCAAAGTGCTGGGCCTCATCCCTCACCTTTTAAGTGTTCACGAAACTCTACCAATTCTACGTCTACACTGTCTCTCAAATCCATCTCTTCCCTCACAGCCTGCTCTGTTCACAGAGTTCATCACGTCACTCCCTTCCAGTGGTTCCTCCATTCTGGCCTTACTGAGCTATCACTGATTGGGGGCAGGTCTCATACTTGGCCTTTGCTCATATCATTTCCTGCTAGTTAGAATGCCCCCTTACTAATCTCTGGCTCTCCAGCTTCTAACCTTTTCTCAAGGCTTAGTAAATTGATACCTTCTCCATTCCAGATTTACCTTAGTCAGTTCTCTCTCTCTCTCTCTCTGTAGAACTCCCCAAACACTATGTACTTTTCTCACTATCATGGTTAACCTTATCAAAGTTAAAAACCTATGACCTCTCAGCCATGCTGTTGTAAAAACAAAACAAACGAACAAAAAACCTATGACCCCCAAGACCTGGCCATTAGAATCCTGTACAGATTTCATAACAGAATCATTACTTTTTCAGTTCAGTTCAAAGGCTGTTTTACTCAGTGCCTGTTCTTTGCTAGGCACTGTCTTGAGCCCTGTGAAAAAACAAAGATGAGTCCCTGACCTCACTTAACTAATACATTCTTTACTAGCAGAAATGAGCTATGTAGGTATGTAGCAAATATGGAACATGTATGTTCTAATAGTTAAGTCCCATAAGAAAGGGCTAGATAAACACAATGAGAATCTGAGGAAGAGATTACTTTCAATTTGTTTGAAGTTTTCTTATTTATATGTCTTTGATAACACCAATTAGGATGTTTAAAAGAAGGAAGGGGCCAGGCATGGTGGCTCATGCCTGTAATCCCAACTTTTTGGGAGGCCGAGGGCGGCAGATCGCCTGAGGTCAGGAGTTCAAGACCAGCTTGGCCAACATGGTGAAACCCCGTCTCTACTATAAATATAAAAAGTAGCCGGGCATGGTGGTGGATGTCTGTAATCCCAGCTACTGGGGAGGCTGAGACAGGAGAATCACTTAAACTCAGGAGGCAGAGGTT
>NW_012123487.1:4533778-4544062 GCF_000951035.1 Colobus angolensis palliatus
TGGATCACTTGAGGTCAGGAGTTTGAGACCAGCCTAGCCAACATGGTGAAACCCTGTCTCTACTAAAAATACAAAAAGTAGCCGGGCATGGTGGTGGATGTCTGTAATCCCAGCTACTGGGGAGGCTGAGACAGGAGAATCACTTAAACTCAGGAGGCAGAGGTTGCAGTGAGCCAAGATCACCCCACTGTACTCCAGCCTGGGCTACAAAGAGCCAAACTCCATATCAGAAAAAAAAAAAAGGAAGGATGGGGCTGTGAATGACTGCTACATGGTAAGACAGTACCACACCTGTGTATAACTCAACTAAAGCTCCATTTCCTTCCTTTCTTTTCCCCCCTTGTTTTCTACACACAGTGCAAATCAGCACATAAAAGTATAGATTCTCAACACAAAAAATTATATGCTAATGACCAGAGAAAACTGTAAGAGGGAATCATCCAAAGAATCAGAATATTTGAGCTAAAAAACAACAGTATTGATCTAGTTTAGCAATCCACATGTATATCTGAGTGATAAAGACTTTTCCTGTAAACTTACAGAAATGGGGATCTGACCATCTTACAAGAAAACAATCCAGTGAGGACAGTAATTCTTGTTGACAAAATAATTCTTCATCTTGAACAAAAACCATTACCTGCTGTTTCCAGTTCACCCCTCTGATATGAAGCAGAGTTTAATTTCTATTCTACAGGATAATTCTCCAAATGCACGAAGAGTGCTATTATGTCTGTCATCCCTCCTACACTTGCCTACCTACACAAGTCTCCTCCAGGCAATTTTTTTTTTAACTGGAAGTCCTCATATGACATTGTTTCCTTACTCCCTTGCTTATCTCATAAGCTCCAATTAGATATTCTCATTTTTTTACTACATCAAAAACTGACACTAGACAGTATCCCTTTGCCATTAGGAGATAAATTTTTTTTTCTTGAGTTACCTCAAAGTGATCCTATGATATACAGAAATTAGTGTTTGTATAAGGCCAGATTCGAATTATGCAATCCACAAGGCTGCCCTTAGCTAGCAAGTCTACATAATTACCCAATATGTGTGTCTCAACACAGCTTTGTGATTCCTCACTGCATACCCAGCAAGTCTCATGAAGTGATCAGATGTTCTTTGTGTAATGAAACAGTAAGTGGAAGTTAAAACTTCAGCAGAAGCCAGGAATGGCGGCGCACACCTACAGTCCCAGCTATCTGGGAAACAGAGGCAGGAGAATCGCTTGAACCCAGGGGTTCCAAGCCAGCCTGGGAAACATAGTGAGACCGTGTCTCTTAAAAAAACAAAACAAAATAAAACTTTAGCTAAGTTGTGGTTTGACAGTATATACCAGACTTCCATGATTCCCAACAGGATTTGACTCAAGAGAAATCCATGAACTAGGATTCTCAAACTTGAAGATTCATGTATGCTAATATTCTGCTCTAATAATTCATTCAGAACAGGGTAGAAGCCAAACATTTTCTTCCCTTAACTGTTCTGAGATAATAATGGCATACTCATTCACTACATCAGCAATCAGCTACCTTCCAGAAGTGAGGAGAAAAAGAGAACTAAGCTAGTTATACCACCACCCTACCCCCACCTCAAACAAAAAATATTCTTCTACATCCAGTTTATTAATTGCAAATGCAAATACTTCAGGATCTTGGAAACCTGCTTAAGCTGCCTTAAACAGATAGTAGACTGCAAACTTCCAGTTAAAATCAACATCTCCAACAAAGTTAGTTCTGACTTGGAGATCAAACAGAAAATATTTACAGAAAGGGCAGATGTGAGTGCAGAATGCAGCAGTCATGGGCTGTTAGTGAGAGCAAAACCAGCCTAAAAACAAAGTATCTTGGGGAGGCAGGAAAAGAGCGCTGAGAGAGGAACAGAGAAAAGACACATTTCCTCAATGATGAAAGCAGTCTAGTGAGTCACTGAAGTGCACACCCAGGATGCTTATGACAACACAAAATGTCAACCTGACCCCAACCCTCCTTAACAATTGACTGTGAAATTCCCATACCTAAATGCACTTGTTCAAAATGTTTTTTAATACTTCCTTGGTCTCCATGTCCTTGGGTCTTGTGCCCATGCTAACACAAATTCATTTACCATATCTCCATTTTCAGTTAAAGATTAGTGGATTTTCCCACTCCTATTACAAGAATTCATGTCATTTTAAACTATAAAAGCCCCAAACAACTCGCTTTCACAGACTTACAATTCAATTCTGTAGCACTACCTCAAAGACCTGCTGCCAACTCACCTCATCATCTCTTGCTGCAAAGACCTTTAGAACTTGATTTCCCATGAAGAATCTTCTCTGAACCTACGAGAGGAAAATAATTGGTGTTGATCCAAAATAAGTAACATGTATAACCATAATGCCACACATTGCTAAGAAATTCCATTCAAAATCCTCTTACTGAAAAACATTCAGATACTAAAAACATCTTATTACCTGAATTTTAATTCAATTCAACACAACAAATATCTGAGCATCTAGCATACATCCAACATTGAGTACTATAAACACAACAGTGAACAGAATATAATCTTGCCCTTGAGGAGCTTCGATAGATAAATATGAAATTAACTGCACTGCAGTATTACAGTCCAGGTTACATGGTGCTATAAGAGCACATAAGGAGGGCAATAAGCCTGGTCATGAGGGATTAGGGAAGGTTTCTGCAAATGGTGACACCTAAGTCGAGATTTAAAAGGACAAAGAGGAACTAAGAGAAAAGTCTGGGCACAAGCGTTCCAGAGAAAATAGTAAGAATCGAAGTCTGGAGTGCTGTAAAAGCATGGTACACTTGGAGAATAGCTCTTGGAGTAGTACGGTGCCACTGTGTGAGGGGAAAGGTGAAAAATTAGATTAGAGAGATTAGCAGAGATCAGATGATGAAGTCTTCTAAGAACAAAGCTAAGTGGTTTGCATTTCCTCCTAAGAGTAGCAGTGAGGCACTGATGAACAGCAGAGGCCTGAATGAAAAATTAGAGGGGAAGGGCTGAAAGAGAAATTAAATCGAAAATGAGTACTGCATGTCTCTCCCCCAACCCGCTTAAATTAAATTAACTTATCTAGCACAGTATCAAGAGGGGTCAAGACAGCTCTACCAGTATCAGATTAGAAAACGAGTATTGAAGAGTTCTGAAAATCATAACCACCTGCACTTATCTACCAGGATGAACTTTGTCTCATCTATGAAATCTGGAGCCTGGGGTTTATTTTTAGGAACATGCCATGTGCTGTATTGGGCAATGTTTCTCACGTATTTTTTATGCCCTCTCACCTCTAGAGTTGAGACATTATGAGCACTTTCACCATAATACCAGCTCAAGAAGACTGAGTCTCAAAGGGATGAGGGTTAGGCCCATATAATTCAAATACCCTTCATCTCCACTTCCATTCCCCATTCAAAAACCATCCTATACTTCTAGTTTACTATGCTCATATAGATTTACTTAATGGCTCTGAACCTCAATTTCCTAATGTATAAAATACATACCACAGTAACATTAACCCCCAGACTACATTTCAGAAAGATTAAAAGTGAAATAAGGCCGGGCACAGTGGCTCACGCTTATAATCCCAGCTACTTTGGGAGGTTGAGTTGGATCACCTGAGGTCAGGAGTTCGAGACTAGCCTGATCAACATGAAGAAACCCATCTCTACTAAAAATACAAAATTAGCCAGGCGTAGTGGCACACGCCTCTAATCCCAGCTACTTGGGAGGCTGAAGCAGGAGAATTGCTTAAACCCGGGAGCCGGAGGTTGTGGTGAGCTGAGATCATGCCACTGCACTCCAGCCTGGGCAACAAGAGCGAAACTCCATCTCACAAAAAAAAAAAAAAAAAAAATAAGTGAAATAAATATACCTTACAAACAAAATGACCAATCAAAAGCACACCATTTCAAGTAACAGCTAGGAAAAAGCTCATTCATTTTGTTCACAACTGTACCTGAGAAGATTTACAAAATCCCAAAACAGAGAAGCACTTCCCCTCCGATTTATATTTCATTTGTTCCTCATCCACTTTAGAGAAAGGAACTATATCACTTCCATAGCGGAACCCTGGAGAAAAAGGGAAGAACATCTGTTAAGCATATGGGGCCTCCTTTTCTACAAGCTGAAATTAGCTCTATGCATACATTAACAATACACGCACACGCCAGACTAAGCCTCCATCTTCTATTCCCTGGAATCAGATTACTGCCCCTTGTGATCAACGGTGAAAAAGCAGCAGCAGATACACAAACCACACATACAATATAGAGATGATTAAAATCTAATTACATTTTTTTAAGTAGCATATTTTGCAGTCTAGTTACCTTAATGATTACCCAGCCTAAAAGAAAAAATCTGGCAAACGTAACGTACTAGTTATCCTCCAAAGATAAACCGTGGTTGACTGAAGTACAGCACGACTTGGTTTGCTAACAACCAAAAGAACTGGCATTCATCCTCATCGCTAGATCCTTCTCCTTCCAATCCACCCTACAACCAGTTGTCATATTAATCTTCCTAAAACATAGCCCCAATGGTTTCTCAAAATGGTAAGTGGCTCCACGTTGTTTTCAAGGTTATGCATAAACTCTTAGCCTATTATCCAAAGCCCTTCATTACTCAGTCCAAATTCAGAATAGTATGCAGACACAGACTCTGAAGCAGTACAGGCCTAGATCCAAGTCCTGCTAGTTGAGAGCTGTGCGGCTTTGAATATGTGAATGAGTGTCTTTCAGCCTCAGTTCCCTTATCTATAAAATGGAAATAACAAAGAATGCCTGCTTTATAAGATGGTCGTTGATGATTAAAAGAGAAAATGCAGTCTGTCCATCAGATGCTACCCGCAAGTACTAACCTGTACATGCTCAATACACCAACCCAACTGGATTACATAGTATCTCTGAGAAGTCCCCCTACTTTCCTGGTCTTGTGCCTTTAATCATGCTATTCTTCCTACTATGAGCCAGTCATTATACTAGGATCAAATGATTAACCAATGATGGAACCATGATTCTAACCCAGGTTTGATTCCAAAATTCATGTTCTATGCTACAGAATTGAACTCAATAATTCGTAGAAATTGTAGGGTATTAATTACATTCTATACATAATCCATCAGGAGAAAGGAAGGAATCATAATCACTACCACTTTTAAACAACCCCCTCCTCCAACACACACAAACATACACGGTAAGATGAAATACAGTGTCACAGAGGAAAAGAATTCTTTTCAAGACTTGCAAATCAAAACTATACTAGGTAGTGAATAGCCTGGCAAAACATTTATTTAAGGACTCTGGTTTCTATCTTAACTATCATTTGGTATCTTAATAATTTTAGGTCTTGAACATACAGATATCCTCAGCCAGTTTCTAAGTCCTCTGGATAAAGATGCCATCTAGACACACTATTCAATCCAAATGGGTATAATAAAGGAGTATAACTTTTAAAAAAATCCTACTTAATATGAAGCAATATAATAAATGCAAATAATTTTCGGCCCCTAAATTAAGGAAGCATATCTGGTAGGATATAAAACCTGAAGTTGGCACTTAGAAGAATAATCACCATGAAAGTCAAAAATAAAATAAAAAAACCTTAGTTCAGCCATATTAAACATTCTCCTAGCTAGTGAGTTTCAAACTTTAAAATAAAGCCAAGTATTGAGTACTATCACTTAGGACATTTAAAACTCAGAGATGGAACACCCAAGCGTACTCCTGAGAACCAACCTGCCTAAGACCCAACAAATGAGCTAAAGGACCTAGGGTCTCATTATCCTTTCAAACTGTTGTATCTCTATAACTCAAAGACGTAACTTTAAACAAATATATACAATAATACAAACCCCAGCCAGCATCGTATCACGTTAAAGAAAATGTCTTTTAGGCAACAGTGAAAACTCTTTCTTACTGACATACCTTGAATAATATCCTCTTTTAAAACTTCAGTTTCATCATCATCATTTAAGCAATAAACTGTTTCTTTTTGAATATCTTCTTTTTTCAGGGTTTTTGCATCCACAACTGTCCAAGTCTTTTTAACTCTCTCCTGTAGAATCTTACATTCCAAAACACAAAGGGAAAACAAGGAAAGTTGGGATTCTGATTGATAGAAGATGAAAAACCTAATACACCCTCTGGCACAGACAAAAATCCAGAATAATTACTCTAGCTACATTATTTTGTTTGCTCATGCCTATTATGAAATTTTTAGTTTATTTCATAATATACTGGATAACTTTCTCCACATTTCATTTTCTCCCAAAGGTAATCCACAAATATTCACGCTCACACTTTCTGTACAAAACCTCACACTGTCTAATATTTTTATTTATCTTATTATTATTATTTTTTGAGATGGAGTCTCGCTCTGTCGCCCAGGCTGCAGTGCAGTGGCACAATCTCGTCTCACTGCAAGCTCTACCTCCCGGGTTCACGCCATTCTCCTGCCTCAGCCACCGGAGTAGCTGGGACTACAGGTGCCCACCACCATGCCTGGGTAATTTTTTGTATTTTTAGTAGAGACGGGGTTTCACTGTGTTAGCCAGGATGGTCTCGACCTCCTGACCTCGTGATCCGCCCACCTCGGCCTCCCAAAGTGCTGAGTTTACAGGCATGAGCCACCGTGCCCGGCCTATTTATTTAACTTTTATTTGTTGAGACAGAGTCTTGCTCTATCGCTCAGGTTGGAGTGCAGGCTGGTGTGATCTTGGCTCACTGCAACCTCCGCCTCCCGGGATTAAGCGATACTCATGCCTCAGAAACCCAAGTAGCTGGGACTACAGATACACATCACCACGCCTGACTATTTTTGTATTTTTAGTAGAGACAGGGTTTTGCCATGTTGACCAGGCTGGTTTCAAACTCCTGGCCTAAAGTGACTTGCCCAACTCAGCCTCTGAAAGTGCTGGGATTACAGGCATGAGCCACTGCACCCAGGCAGACTGTCTAATAAAAAGAGGACTACACATTTTATCATAGTTTTCAATAGAAAAAAAAGAAGCAATATATCTTTGTCAGAAATCAACAAAGAAATTTGAAAAGGAGGCCAAAATAAGAAAGAGGGGAGACTGTATTCACATTCCTAGGGACACTATTCTAAGCTTTGATGAAAGCTGAAATAAATAAAGAACTACCCCAAGGTTCTCAAGGATATATCATGTATTTTGGAATTAAGCTCTTTAATATACAAAGAAAAAAACTGAATACATAAAAACATGTTTTTGTATATTTATGTCTAAAATGTTCCTATGTATTTTGAACACTTAAAGTGAAAAGGCAAGGAGGCTCATATGGAGGCACCAATCAGATTCCTACTCAGACTAGAATTTCATCAAATAATCACCAAAAGCAATTCATTTTTTAAAGTGTGCTATTGTAAATAAATGTACATATATTATAAAATGCAATTTTACAGTAACAAAACTTTTTTTACATTTCACAGATGTTATTACTATCAGATCATTCATAACTGAATTAGGTGTGACTGAAGCTCTAAAACTGAACTCAACTTTGGTGCATTATCTACATCTACATTTCTGCTACGGTACTACAATAACACAGCCTAATGCATTTCACTTTCTTTCTTTTCAAAGAAAGAGAGAGGCCTAGAACTTATGATTAACAATCAATTACCAATGGAGAGAAAGTAAAAGAGAAGGGAATCAAACTCTATTACAGGCAATTTTTTAAACTTCCTCTTCTAGCCTGCCTTTTACATAAAAAGCTAAACACAGAGATTAAATGAGCAGGGAGAACAACTAGAAAAGCAGCAATTCTAGTTCCGAGTAACACACACATGAATTGTCTGTTCCTTATATACACATATTTATCTGCCTGGTAACATTTCTGTTAAAAATGTGTACCTGCCACTTACCGATTTATAGGCTGCAATCCTTATAGACAAATTGGAGCCAATGGTCAGTCGGCAGGGCCAGTGAATGGAATGCCTCTCAATTTTCTTGAAGACACACAGTTTTCTCAGACTCTCACTTAATAAAGAAAAATATAAAATGAAAGCAACAATTTTTAAATGTTAACTTGTTCTGGATGATGCATTTGATTTTCTAGAATGAGAAGCGAGCTGTTGTTAATTATAAAGAGAGAAACAGCAGGGGATGGCAGGAAAACAACAACCACAAGTTGGGAGATCGCCAGGGCATGAATGAGTTGGCTTAGAAGGAAATAGGAGCTACATTACTAACAGGTGAAAATGAACAGCTCTATCCTCCCCTTATTCAGTATTTTCTTTCAACTCTGCCAGAGGTTCTTAACATTTTTTCAGGACCAAGGACATCTTTGAGGATGTGATGAAAGCACATTCATGAATGAGTCTGCACACAATATAAAGGGTTCACCACCAACTCCCTGAAAACCATGGACCTGAGAATAAGAACCTCTGCTCAGGTTCGGCATGGTGACTTACGCCTGTAATTCCAGCACTTTGGGAGGCCAAGGCAGGCAGATCACCTGAGGTCAGGAGCTCAAGACCAGACTGACCAACATGGAGAAGAAACCCCATCTCTCCTAAAAATACAAAATTAGCCAGGTGTGGCGGCACATGTCTATAATCCCAGCTACTCGTGGAGGCTGAGGTAGGAGAATCACTTGAACCTGGGAGGCGGAGGTTGTGTTGAGCTGAGATCACGCCATTGCACTCAAGCCTGGGCAACAAGAATGAAACTCTGTCTCAAAAAAAAAAAAAAGAAAAAAAAAGAACCTCTGCTCTAGAATATCAAAGGGAGGGCACCATCCTATAATTATCATCACTGTTTACAACTCTATAATTCATTAATTCCAATTCTGAATATTAAAGATATGTTTTTATATGTACATAATAGGGAGAGTTAAAGACTCTCCAAGGAATAAAGGAATTTAGTTCACACTTAGTCTTAAGGTAAAACAGGTTAACTCTAGGTTTCTTACTGGTGGGAAAGGCTGGGAGAGGTGTAAACAGTGTTGTGGAGTGCTGCTTCATTTAAACAAAAGTGAAGATCAATCATATTTTCATCTGGCCCCTAATCAAACACGACAGGGAAGATGACAGGACATAGGTGGAATCTGTGGTATTCACTAAAATCAGCAGCAAAGGAATTAATGACAAAATACACTCAAAGCATACAGTCCAGACTTTCTGGCTGAACTCCTTGGTATAGATAAAAAACAGATCTACAAAGTGGTAAAGAGAATTATTTTACATTACCCACAGGGTTATGGACAGAGAGGGTCTCAAGAGACTCCAATTTCCAGAAATAATTTACAATGAATGGTAGATATCTTACCTTACCCCCAGCTTCCAAAGCCTATGGTGCACAATGGCTCTGGATTTGTTGACGAATGAATGGGTCTGAACCAGGTCTAACCTGTCTCATACAACATTACTAGTCAAACAGAATATAAACCTCATGGCCTAAAATCACCATGAGGTTTAGATTCTATTTCAGGGAAAATTCTAAAGACTAGCATCCAATATATAAGATCTGAGTAGCTGGGCATGGTGGCACACGCCTGTAATCCCAGCTACTCGGGAGGCTGAGGCATGAGAACTGCTTGAACCCGGGAGGCACAGGTTGTGGTGAGCTGAGATCACGTCACTGCTTTCCAGCCTGGGTGACAGAGCAAGACCCTGTCTCAAAAAAAAATCTGAGAACAACTGACTCAGTTCTGCAGTAGAGCTCAATCTCCTCAAGTAGATGCCAAGTTCTGTTCCTAAGATCTCTATGGAGATAGATCCAGTCCAGTGCTGTCCAGTACAACTCTCTGCAATGATGGTAATGTTCTATTTCTAACCATGCTAGCCCAATAGACACTTTAAACACAGATACTATGACTAAGGACTCAATTTTAAAATGTATTTAATTTTAACTAACTTGAATTTAAATAGCCACATATAGCTAGTGGCTACTGCATTGGATGGCAAAGTTGTGGTCTACATTTCATTGCAGACCTAAAATCAAAGAAGCTTCGAAATGCTAAAATAATGCATAGTCAATAATTTCCCTACCTGATATGCTACAGAAAAATTTAAAAAACAAACAAAAACACTTTTTAAAGAATAATCTATATTGGTCTCTAATTCTTCTTTTCTTTTTGAGACAGAGTCTCGCTCTGTCACCCAGGCTGGAGTACAGTGGCATGATCTTGGCTTATGCAACCTCCACCTCCTAGGTTCAAGTGATTCACCTGCCTCAGCCTCCGGAGTAGCTGGGACTACAGGCATGCACCACCACGCCCAGCTAATTTTCTATTTTTAGTAGAGACAGGGTTTCGCCATGTT
>NW_012123487.1:4544112-4560139 GCF_000951035.1 Colobus angolensis palliatus
AATTCTTCTTTTCTTTTTGAGACAGAGTCTCGCTCTGTCACCCAGGCTGGAGTACAGTGGCATGATCTTGGCTTATGCAACCTCCACCTCCTAGGTTCAAGTGATTCACCTGCCTCAGCCTCCGGAGTAGCTGGGACTACAGGCATGCACCACCACGCCCAGCTAATTTTCTATTTTTAGTAGAGACAGGGTTTCGCCATGTTGGCCAGGCTGGTCTCAAACTCCGTCTGACCTCAAGTGATCTGCCTCCCAAAGTGCTGGGATTACAGGCATGAGCCACAATGTCCAGCCTGATCTTTCTTTATGATATCACGGGTAATATGTTTAGCTTAAGGCATTTATTCGCAAATTTGAAAGAGAAACAACTTAGGAACACATATCCATACATACTGTGACAAGAACACATTATGCCAAGAAACTTCACCTCACAGGATTCCTCACTGATTCCTAGGGCAATCCTGTGGGCAATTACAATTCTGTTTCCTAAATTTCCATTTACCTATCATTTTTCAAGGCTGTCTGTATTTAGAAAATCAGAATATAGTTTTTGTCGATTATAGCTCATCAGAAATATTAAAAATGGGTCATTGAGAAAAAATATTAAGGAGATATACACTGTAGCTACTTAAAAAAATTCCAGTTGTTGAATCATTACTTCAATGTGCTTAAACAGCCTGTATTTTGTGTACAGACTGGTAAGCTGGAAATAATTCATGAATATCAAGCAGTATTATCCCTGATGATTTGAACCACCCAAGCCATACTGCTATGTAAAGTACTCTATTGCCACTTTTACCAAATTGAACCCCACAGACACACACTATTCTAGATGCCACCGATCCTTCTTAGGTTCTTTGCTCAAAATGCATGTATGTCCAATTCCAACCAAGAATAAGATAAAGGAGATGGTTTCTTCCATAGTCTCTAGCTAGATGGTTGAAAAAGCAGTTTGCTTTATCGTCACATGGTACTTCAATGAATTCACTTGTCTTAAATCATTCTGCCTTTCCAACGCCCATATAAAGTAGGCCATGAACTCTTTACATTGTAGGTTTTTGTTTTTTTTTTTTTTCACTCAATCAAACTGCTTTGTGATCAAAAGTTTTTTAAAAATTCACTAAACCATAGTATGCTACTTTCTAAAACCTTAAATGGATGATAAGAAGATAGTGACTATCTCAGATCTGAGACCACGTTCTATAATTGTTCTATAATTATGTTTTTTGTAGATGTGTAAAAAGAAAGGGCCCAAGAAATGCATCCCAAGCTTGGCATAATGAAGAAATCTACTATTTCATCTTTTGCAATTTGACTTGTTAATTTCTCATGGTATCTATATATTCCTGAACTTTGCTGACACAGGTCCTGGAAATAAATGAGAAACACGTGCCAAGAACACAAACTTTAAAAAGGGTGATTAAGGGTGGGTGTACTATTTATTTAATAAAACTCAGAATATTAAGGAATGACTAATTCAAGAGTGGCCCTGAAAAAGGAAACATTTGGGAGACCTCTAATCAAAACAGCAATTTATGAGGGTACAATTAAAAACTCCCATCAATTTTTTCAATTCTTACCTGAATGAATAAATTTCATCCAACCCATCTTCACCTTCTAAAGATATCATCACCATTTTCACTATCTCAAGACCTTCTTTCTGCTGTTCGGTAATTCCTTTTAGTGGAAAGGAGGGCCCATGGCCACCCAAGCGAAAGGTGCCATCTCCTCTGTCCCCACTTCCATCTTCCATGCCAAGTGAGAAAGGCAAGCTATTAAAGAAAGATCAACAGTAGTTAGTATTCTAATGCTGTAACTGTAACTCATCAGCTATGAGAAAATGAGCACATCAGTCAACCTTACCAAGTTTTGAATTTCTCAGCTGTCAAACGACTCTTACCTACCTTAGCCAATATTCTCCCAGTTTCAAGTGACTGAAACCTCTTTGATTTGTAAAAGGCGAAAATCACTGGCTACTACATAACCAAGTAATTGAAAGGGCAGGGTGGCACAAGGCCTTAGAAAGTCCACACCCAGGGTCTCAATTGTGGCAAGGATTTCCCTCCCTCTCTCTCTATTTTACCTTCATTTGCCTTTATGCTGGCTTCACTCTCTCAGACCGGCCTCTTCCACATTGTATGGGTCTATACGTGTCCCCCAAAATCATTATTTTGAAACCTAATCACCAATATGATACCATTAAGACAGAGGCCCTTCAAGAGGTAATGAAATCCTAAGGGTGGGGAACTCATAAATGGAATTAGCGACCTTAAAAAAAATGGTTGGAGAGGCTTTTTGCCATTTTTGCCTTTTATGTCCTTCCACCATGTGAGAACAGTGTTAGCCCTTTTGACATGGGACGACACAGCAACAAGGCACCATGTTGAGAGCAGAGATCTCTCAGCAGATACCAAATCTGTTAGTGCTGTGATCTTGGACTTCCTGGCCTTCAGAACTATGAGAAACAAATTTGTTTTTAAGATGATTTCTCATTTTATTTGCTACACTTAAAATAGGACTTTCTGTTTGCAATTTTTCTTCATATACTTAGCAAACACAGCACGATGTAATTTGCATGTCCCACATTATTTATCAGGTAAAAAGTTTCCAGGGAGGAAAGTGTGACACACAGGGTTTGCATCAGGTTACTCCCGTTTCCAAAGCAACAAACAGAAAAGGACAAATGTCATAAAAGCAAAGAGAAAAGAAGTTATCCTGGAAAAAGAAATTACAGTAACAGTTCTAGCTATTCTGCATTAGGTCAGAAATAAGCTTCCTCAGTAGTCAGCAGAAGAAACTAAAAACTACGCCAGGCATAGTGGCTCACGCCTGTAATCCTAGCACTTTGGGAGGCCGAGGCAGGTGGATTACTTGAGGTCAGGAGTTCAAGAGCAGCCTGGCCAACATGGTAAAACTCCATCTCTACTAAAAATACAAATATTAGCCGGGCATGGTGGCACACGTCTGAAATCCCAGCTACTAGGGAGGCTGAGACAGGAGAACTGATTGAGCCTGGGAGGCAGAGGTTGCCGTGGGCCGAGATCGCGCCACTGCACTCCAACCTGGGCAAAAGAGTGAGACTCCATCTCAAAAACAAACAAACAACAACAACAAAAAAACTAAAATCTGCTGGGTGTTGTAACATGCATCTGTAGTCTCAGCTATACAGAAGGCTCAGGTAGGAGGTTCACTTGAACCCAAGAGTTTTAGGCTACAGTGAGCTATAACTATGCCACTACAGAAGAAGACTTCATCTCTAAAAATAAATAAATTAATTAATTAATTAAAAACAGAACACAGTGCTTCTCTGGGCTGCTGGTATTTTTTTTAGTCCAATTACAACAATCAGTTGTACATGGAATACATCAAACAGTAAAACTATGAACTGTACTTTGTATGCTGGAGGTTTGTAGCACAGGAAGAAAGCATATTACCAAGAAAAAAATACAACCAAATAAAAAGCAGATAGAAGGTTATGCTTTCTCTTCTGCACACCTTTCTGTATTGCTCATCAAAAAAAATGGGCAGCTCTTTCGAATGACATTCACAGAAATGCAGTATGCTTCTAACATGCAAAGGCATCCTGAGATTATGAAAAGGGACCAGAAGCTGAGCTGGGCTTCTGAAGTACTGAGAAAAACCTCAACTCAATAAGAAGTGTCACTTAAAAGCACTTAATTTCTCTGAAGTACCATCTTAACAAGTACTGGTTTGATGGGTTATTCTGAACTCTTTTTCCAGTCATACAGAAAGGAGATGTCGCTCAGTAGTTTTAAGAGAAGACTACTCATACACGCAAAACAAGTTCTTCATGTCCCCTGCCATTTTATGAAGCCAAAGGCTTACCACTCTAAGCTACGGGCTTCTTGGCATAGCTCTCAATTTGAAAAACGAGTATTCCTAGAAGATTAATAATTCAACATCCTATACCACCACTCAATTGTCACCAAAAATAGGACAAGAAAAAATAGTTCCAAATGCAGCAGGAAGGGTTAGTGTAGTGAAAAGAAATTTTTGTTAGGGATATAACACAGAGAAAGTAAATCCTGGAGGGAAAATTCAAGTTACTGTGTGAGGAGGAATTCTCTCCCTAACAAATTGTGAAATACGTATTTTTCCCCTAAAGTTTTATACTCCATCTCTGAATAAACATAAGCAAATCAAATTTTATATATGTGTCTATATATTTTGCATCTGTAAAGAATTAAATATAAACATGTTATGTATTTAGAATGATTCCCAAGTTGGCATTCCTGTCTACCCTAAAACATCCACTCTCTATAGGACATAGTTCTCTAGAGCTGTTTAAAAAAAAAAAAATCCATCAATCTGCTAACTGTTTGGGTAAAGCCTTCTATGCAGGAAGGAGACAAACTGGATGTCCTCAAAGGGTTCTTCTAATCCTCAATTCTTTGAGTCTAACAACACTAACCAACGATCTGCCACTAGGCTCAACTCTTCTGGATCACTGACTTTCATCTTTTTGTCACCACCACTCAGAACAGTTCCTAGAACACAGAAAGTAATCAGCAAATGTTTGCTGAGTAGTCAGTCATCTGACAGATTCAGCCTTGGAGCAGAAAGTGAAAATTCCCATAAACCAAGTACTCTATAAAGAGTTCCCATTCACTACATTAGGAAATCACAGGATTTGTTTACATGCATTATTCTTAGGCTCTTACAAGAATTGCAGGGAGATGTCACATTTCTTCAAGCTATGAATTATAATATCCAGCTGACTTTTGCTGAATCGGCTGCTGAGGTCAGTGAATATTTCAATATGCCTCTTCTCAAACTTCTTTCCTCTAAAAGAGAGAGTTACATTAAGAAATCATTCTCCTGAATTATTATTTTTCTACAAATTCAAATATACTTGGTCACTGAGGACAGAAGCTTAGAAACAGATCTGGATAAAGTTAATAAATGTGATTACATTCTAGTAGTCCAATGAAGTTCTTATTAAATTCATAATCAACCTGATATACTTTATACTTTGAACATCTTGGCCAAAATTTCTGAGTATTATGGAAATATTATGTTTCTGGATTCCTAACTCAAATGTGATGAAAAAATATCCCTTCCCAGGCTCCATACAGGCAGAATGTAAACAAAGAATTATCCCAGCATACTACAACTTCAGCCTTGCTCAGGTTCACTTTCTAAATATCCTGCTCTGATTCCATACAGATTTTGTGTGGCAAGATTCAGCAGAGGATATATAGAGACTGAGAAATGATTATACAAATTTAGGCCTCGGATTTTAGTGCAAATGATTTTCCGGACAGGCAAGAGGTATGTGTATATGTACATGTACGTCTCCAGAGATACATTTCCAAGGCACAATAATTAAATAATGAATTAGGAAGCAGGCCAGGCATAGAGGTTCATGCCTATAATCCTAACACTTTGGGAGGCCAAGATGGGAGGACTGCTTGAAGCCAGGAGTTTGAGAAAACCTAGGCAAAATGGTGAGACTATCTCTGCAAAAACAAAAATTCTAAAATTAGCTGGACTTGGTGGCATGCACCTGTAGTCCCAGCTGCTCAGGAGGCTGAGATGCAAGGACCTCTTGAGCCCAAGAGATCAAGCTGAGGTTGCTGTGAGCTATACTGGCACCACTGCACTCTAGCCTGGGTGACAGAACAAGACCCCAACTCCAAAACAAACAAACCAACAAACAAACAAACAAAACAAAAACAAAAACACCAACATACACACACACAACAAAAAAGGGAATTTGGCCAGAGTTACTATGCACTTAACGACATATGGCTTATACCACTTAGTGCTTTTAAAAATTCCTGGTAATCAGCTTAAATCTAATAGGAAGTAAACTGAAATAAGTCAAATGTTTTACTTCTCCCAGAGAAATACTCACCGAGTATAGCCCTTCCTCTTTTAAAACTCTTATAAAACAGAGAGGTTGGACTGAACCATTCAATTCTACAAAATGTTTCTTTTGCCACACAAACATGTTGCTTGATTAACAATGAATCAAAGTACATTCAATACATTAACCCATACAATTTTTGCAGAAAGATTCACTTCCAGTTCTCTTCCTTGGAACACTTACATTGTTTCATGTTGAATCACATCCATGCTCACGATTAGTGCATCCAGGACTCAGCTAGTTAAGGACAGGGATATCACCAAACAGTCTCTTCATGCCATGAACACGCAACTCTTTCCAATGAAGTCCACTGTGCTGGAAATTGTGGACACTGAACTATGTGATGACTTAAAAGTACGTGCCTGAATGTCCTTCTTCCAAAGTTCACTAACATATATTCATACATTCTATATATCAAAGTACATATTCTGCCAAAAACAACCAAGAAATATAAACAAAAGGTAACCTAACACATTGCATTCATTTAACCAAAAATTATGTCATTTAATAGTATCTAGAACCCATTTTTGGTGGTCACGGTTCATTTTTAAATACGAAGCAAACTATAATGTAGCATTTGCAAGTCACTCCTAACACAACAGCACTTCCCAGTGATCAGGAATAGCACTACTAATTGATTAGAAAAAGAACAAGAGTGATCCCTTAAAATTAGGGGACCTGTGGAGTAAACTGGAAATCTCACTTTGGGTATCAATCTGATTTCTGGCACAAAAACATCTTCCACCCAGAAAAAAAGTAGAGAACACTGGGAGGATGCTCTTTTAAAAATATCTTTTATCCACCTCCAAACATTTCTAACGAGCACCCCTAAAACCCTCTGCATATAGTCAATGCTCACATGTACTCCCTAGGATCTTCCCTCTTCCTATGCCTCCCAACCTCTCAATATCATCACCCATGCAGAGAATAGGGAAGTGAGTGGAGGGCTGGGAACCCAGGCACCGTTTTAAACTGATTAATTTCACATTAAACCCTATTAACACATTACCTCCCCCTCCTCAGAGCAAAATATACCCATATACTCATAGCTGAAACTCCGGGGGTGTCTCATCAAACTGCTTTACGATTCCCGGAATAAAGGAAATTTCTTAAAGTCTTCTCTGGCAGAAAAAGGATACAGTCAGCCTGTTGAGAACCTGGTTGGATTTTGCTTTCAATGTCCTCCAGCAAATCAAAATCTGGTAGCATCAGATGTCTGTGCACTGTGATGTTCTGATACTGATCCCCACCAGAAAGGGGATTGTCAGTGCCATCCGTACCAAACAGGACTAAAGCAATCTCATCCTTGTTCTCAGCAAACACCTAGAAAAAAACGTCAGATGGCAGAAAACTATATTAGAACCACCTGGAAGCAATAAAATACCTAACCTTCAGGGAGCAGGAAAACCAGACCTCCCTATGGCAGATCCCTGGGGTCATAAAGTATTGGGCGGGATGAAACATGAGACTTATGGGCAATGACAATTCTTAGGTTCTAAACAGATTTTTTTTCATCGACTGTAAGTCTCACCCTTCATTTCAGCAGAAGCTGGGGTGTGGAAATAGGAGGGTGGTTAAGTGCTCTTGATGACTTCCAGCCAAATCAAACTCTAATTCTCAATTAGAGAACCAATCATGAATAATTTGAAAAGATTTTAGTATGTCTTTATAGAATGTCTAAGGTTTAAATTTTCCAGAGGTTTAAAAAAAAAAAAATGCAGGATAGCCTGCATCCCAGCAATTTCACTGGCAGGCATATACAGTATACCCTAGAAAAATTATGTACAGATAGGAAGTTTACACTTCTGCACCGTTTATAATGGGGCAAAAACTGGAAGCAAACTATCAATAAACAGGAGAATGCAAAAATACATTGCAGAATATTTATACAACAAAATACCATACTCCAGTAAAAATGAATAAATTTGTGCAACACGTATCAACATGAAAAGATCTAAAAAAAGTTGATAAAAGATATGCTACAGAATTACATGTACCATATAAAACCATTTACATACACTTTTGACAGCTTTATACAATACTAAGTACTTATGAGTATATACTCATGTCCAAGTATAAAATATACATGGTACTAACTACCAAAATCCTGAGAAAAGGAGAAGAGAAAAAAAGGGTTAGCAAGGGCCTTCAAGTTTATCTGTAACACTTTATTTAAAAAAAAAAAAATCCAACAAATGTGGTAAAACATTAAGATTTATAGCAATAAGACAATGGAAAAATTGGTTACCTGTATACTCTCTGCATTTGCCTCTTTTATGAAATACTTCATAATAAAATATAAAAACCAAAAATAGTATCTGATACAAAAGACAGGCCTGTCCCCATCTAATTACTAACATAGGCCTTTTTACATTGATTGGGAAGAGTGCTATATGAATAGATAATTGAATTCTGTCATTCTTCATTTTTGTAGGGTCTGTTTAATCGTTTAGCCTGTAAATAACACAATTACAATTCCCAGCTGTACATGGAGTAAAGGTGTCTGCTGCTGGATTCAAACATGTCTAGCATAATGGCTGAGCAGGTATCTGCCGCCTAGACAAGCATCCATCTTAAGGCAAGGGAATCTTGCCCTAGAGAAAATCTCAGTCATGGGAGGGGAGAAAATTCAGAATGTAGTAAGGGACTGGCACTAAGCTCCTGATTCTGACTTCCATTATTTCTCCTTAAAACAGAAACAAACAAAAAAACACCTATACTCTTGTTACTGGGGTGTGAGTCGGCAGTTATCCAGAGAAACTGCGGAGTGGCGACTCTGCAGTAATCTCGGTTCTCGGTCTTCTCGAAGTAAAGAATTCAAACGACAGACACAGGCAAGATTTAAAGCAGGAGGAAAAATTTATTTTTAGCAAAGTCAGAGTTTACTGGAGAAAGCAGGGTACGCTTGGAAGAGAACCAAGAGGGCGACATAAAAATCAAGCGCGCTGCGCCCTTCTTTGTTTAGTTTTTAGACAGCCCCGCCCCCTCCTCGGCGCCATCTTTTCCCGAGCTTGCAGTTTCCTTTGTTCCTCCCTTGAGCAGGCCGAATTAATCGACGCATGCGCACTAGCCCTGCTTAGGCGTGGGCGGCACGCGTAGTGTGTTTACTAGTCATGCGCATGCTCAATAGAGGCAACTCGCCCTTTTTGGTCGAGCGCCCCCACAGGAAGCTTTTATACTGGTTAAATTTCACCATCTTGCTCTTTTACTGCGCATGCTCGAAACCTTAGGGATTATGGCTTGCTAACTCCAGGTGTTTCTGTCTGTTGTTAAAATACTTGGCGCCAATCATGGCCACTTATTACCTTAAAGTGATATTTTATGCCCGCCTGTCTTACCCTCAATGAGAACCTGACAGCTTTGGGGCCCCTCCCTTGCCCTGCTCATCACTTCAGAGGGACAGATTTCTAATTGCCTAACCATGGTTTCACAAATGCCCAACATTCTCGGAGGCCCTCTCTCCTGCCCTGCTCATGTCTACCTACCTTCGCTAACAGCATACTAGGGTACTGCCACGCTACCTGAATTCCACCAATACAACTATAACCAAGAACAGGGTTAGAGCACCTTCCTTGACACAACACCTCAAGGACTCCAGGTCATCAAGATTTTTAAAAATCTGGAATGACAGCTGGGACGTACTAGTGCCCAACGGAAGTGGAAACACACAGAAGAACAGAAGTGTCCAGGAGGAGCAGCAGTAGATAGTGAAAGAAGCAGAAACTCATGGACTTAGCAAAAGTGGCAGTCACACCAAGTAGAAGGGGCAGAAATAAAAATAGCTGATACTTACATAGTGTTTACAAAATTCCAAGCACTGTTCTAAGCACTTTACCTACATTGATTCTTTTATTCCTCAAAACAACCCTATGTGACAGGTATTATTATTCTCATGTTACAAATGGGACACTGAGACACTGTAATAGCTAACCTCCAAGATAGCCACCATTCGTTCTTTCTCTCCCTGTATCTGCAGGCTACTCTTTGAGAAAGGGAGTCTAATTCTCCTCCCTTAAATGTGACCTAGCCTTAGTGTCTTGTTTGACTAATAAAAAACAAACGACTTTCTGAGGTTTTTAAAAATAGGTCATAAGAAGCCACATAGGCAGGGTCTCATAGAACGGATACTCCTTAGAACCAGCTGCTTCATGTGAGAATTCAAACTATACAGAAACCACATGTAGAGGTTCTAATGGACAGCCCCAACTGAGCTCGCAGTCACTAGAAAGCATCGTCTTCCAGCCATGTGAGTGAGCCATTTTGGACATCTCGTCCAGTTGAGCCTTTGGATGACTCCAGTCCCAGGTGCCATCTGATTGCAACTGCGTAAGGGGCCTCAATAGAGAATCACCCAACTGAGCAACCCAATCATCCCACAGAATCATGAATGATGATTTTTTAAAATGTGAGACACTATATTTTGGGGTAGTTTATTACACAGCAAAAGACAACTGAACTAGTCACAAAGAAGTTGAAGGACTTGTTCAAGTTCAGGTTAGTAAATAACATGGCAGAGCAAGGATTCAAACCCAAGTCATCTGTCTCTAGGGACTGTGCTTTTAAACATTACTTTTTACTGCCTCTTGTTTCTGATAAAAACTGTAATAGTGAAGGGGCCAAAATGAAGGAAGAAAAAATATCAGACTGTAGTGGGAGGTGAACTTGTATGTGAGTACACATAAGGAAACTCCCCAGATTCCCCCAAACAGAGGGCTGGACACTATAAGGAGGCTGGTATCTTGCATTAGTAAGGTAGAGGCAACAAGCAGTTGAAATATGGGTTACAAGCTCAGTGTCGATCTGAAACTTACCTGTCGCTGGACAAACATGGTTATCACCTTCTTTGCTTGTTCAAATGGGGATTCTACACCAGGAATGGAGTTACTCATGGTAAAGCCCACGTCCATACACAGCACAACAGCTGCCTGAAAACAAAGTTCCAAAGAGTGTTTGAGAAAAGAAGTCATGAGAAAAGACTGTCAGAATGTCCCTTGCTTATTGTATTCACGAACCTGTATCACTATTTAGGAAAGATGTGAGAAAGGGATATGTTCTACATAAGAATGTTTGTAAGACATAAATTTTCACTATGGAAAACGCTTAAATAGTCCTGGTACTTTCTAAAAGCTACAGAAGTTTCTACCCGGAGAGCAACATGCTCCAGATAGCTGCCACTCCTTTGGCCTGAGCCCCAGAATAAATCCATGATGAGTCGTTATGATGCCAACCTGCAGGCCAGAGTTAAACCCAGTTATGCCCAGTATGCATCAGACAAACTGAAGCTGATCTGTAGACCTACAAACATGAGAACAGATGTTTTCATTGTAAGTCACTGATTTGGGGCATAATTTGTTATGAAGCATTTTTGTTACAAGTAACTGCTAGAATCTAGATATATGCTAAGAGGTAGACCCTGACAATTTGAGTCAGTTTGTAAACTCATGATCTAAAATAAAGACACCAAATCTATTCTAGTAAAGGACACAGACGGACAACAAATAATACCAGAACAAGGTTCCATGACAGAAGTATGCACTGGGCACTGAGACACACAAGAGGAGCATCCACTCAAGACTGGTGGAGGGGATTACCAGAGCGGTAAGGGGGCAGAAAAGGCTTCCTGAATGTGGACTTCCTTTGGTGAGTCTTAATGAGTAGGAGTCAATCATGTGAACAAGGAAGTTACAGACAGGGAATCACATAAGCTAAGGCACAAGCCATTACATAGCGATCACGTATGTAGGAGACTAAGAAAACAAGAGAAACATAAACTAAGTGCAATACATGTGAAGTTATTTATACCTGGCTTCCAAAGTTTACCTGAATATAAGCTGGAAGAGACCTGGACTGATGGCAACTCACAATTTCAGTGTGAGTTATAAAATCAATCAACAATGTGAAATGTTTTTTGCACCACATTCCCCGCACCTATCTTACTTCATCGCCTAAATACGTTGGTCTGTATCAACAGTGTAGTGAATTCGAAAAGAGAAAAGAAGGGTTTTCCTGTGAAAAAAGATAATAGCAATCGGGAGACCTGGGATCTAGTCCCATCTCTCCTACCCATTAGTTCTGAGTCCTTGGGAATGTCACTTAATCTCACTGTTAATAATACTAAAAGGTAGGAAACTGTTGGACTAGATGAGGTTTAAGGTCCTTTCTGGAGTTAACATTCCTTGACTCTCACTGATAGTCCCAGCAGTGCTTTGTACCGATCAAACAAACTGTGAGCAGTTCTGGGCTACATCTTACCAGGAAAATTAATTACAAATGAACATGAAACGAGCAGGTTAGGGAAGAATATGAAGAATACATGATGTAAAGAACAGTAGGAAAAAACTAGATATTTAAGCCAGATGAGAAGATTAAAGGAAACATAATACTCTTCCTCCCCATCATTTTTTTCCCTTTTTTTTTGAGACATAGTCTGTCACCCAGGCTGGTGTCCAGTGGCGTGATCATGGCTCACTGCTGCCTCCATCTCCAGGGCTCAAGTGATCCTGTTACCTCAGCCTTCCAAATAGCTGGGACCACAGTTTCACCCCACCATGCCCAGCTAATTCTTAAATTTTTCTTTTTAGTAGAGATGGGGTCTCACTGTGTTGCCCAGGCTGGTCTCGAATTCCTCGGCTTAAGCAATCCTCCCACCTCCGCCTCCCAAAGTGCTAGGATTACAGGCATGGGCCATTGTGTCTGGCCTCCCCCAAGATATTTGACAGCTGTTGTATAAAAGGATTGGTCTGCAAGAAAGACAACAGGATCAACAGATGGAAGTTACAGGGAAACTGGTGCAACTCCATACAAGGGATAAAAAATAACATTTAGAAGTGATCAATAAAGAAATTACTCTCTTTTAAGTGACCTCTTAACCCCAGAAATGTTTTAAAAACCCGAATGAATTTCTATCAGGAAAGTTATAGATGATTTCTAAATGTTGTTGTATCTCAGGCAACATATGAAAAGGAAAGATTTTTCACTAGTTTACAAACAACACAATGCACTAATATTAAGAGATTTCTGAAGTAAAAATAGATAATTTGAAAAAAAAAAGATGCTAATAAACCACAAAATTCCTTTGAGAACAGTAAACATCCCAGTTTCAATGCCTGGGGCATAATAACCTAAAAAAACTTCAGTCACAAAATATGCTGTTGCACTTATTTGATACACATCCAGAAAAGCTACTTTTAAACCAGAAAACTCTATAGCGGACTAAAGCACTTTGTCATGAATTAAGTATGCAGAAAATGCCATCAAAGGTTTTCAAATATGGAACTTCTTGTCTGGAAGCAGAATGGTCTATATATCCGAGTTCCTATCTGGCAGCAGTAAGAAAACTGAGGAAGAGAAACTGGGCAGCATAGCAACTCTTCATTTCTATACCAAAGCAATACAGGCTGTTAGAATTTTACTTCCAGTCCATCTGCCACAAACAGCTCCTCCACTAGAGCTACAAAGTTTTCAGGAGCTGAAAGAGGAGGAACAAAGGAGGTGAGTGGCATTATTAAAAGCTCATGATCGTTTTAATCAACATTTCTCAATGACGAGTGCTCAAACTCGTTTCTTGTTTATCTGTAGTGAATGAATTCATTAATCCCTGGAACCACATCTCCCTCTAGTGACCCTTCAGAGACAACTACCGCTCTTTTATGTTGAAAAAAAAAATCACTTTAAAATTCATTGTAATTTCTGTTATTGATCTGGGACGCCAACGGTCACAGATTTCTAGCAACACAGGGGTTCTCCAGGACCCTGAAACCAGACTGCTTCGATTCAAATCCGGATTTCACCACTAGAAGCCCACAGTTCTTTATTCCTCGATTTCCCCACTTGCAAAATGGGGGTAGTTTTCACTTCAAGGGGTTGTGAAGATTAAATGAGATAGGAATAAAAGGTTTACATCCGTCCCTCACAGAGTAGGCTTTCAATAAATGCGGGATATTACGTTATTATAAAGGTAATAATACGACACTTTGCATTTTAAGTTATTTTAGTCACTGATAGTCCCTCTCTTAAGTTTTACAACAAGCCCTGTGGGATAGTTGTTTTATCACAGCTAATTTTCATTTTCATAGAGATCTTAAGAACCCAGGCTCAGAAGTAATAGAGGAAGTGGGGTTAAGGAGTGGAATGGGATAAAGGGAGAGAGAGAGGGGAGGCGGGTGGGGAGGGAGGTGAGACAAAGAGCAGATAGAGAGGGAGAAAAGGGATGGGATGGGTGGGTAGTGTAAGAGGTGGAGTCAGTGAGGCTCAAATTCAGGTCTTGGAACCCCAAATCCCCAGTTTTTCTCATAGCGCATCCCTCGGTCCCGGCCCTCCTGACTGAGCCCACCACCATGATCTTCTCTTGCCCCATTCCTTGTCATGGCCGTGATCCCACGATTCTCGCTTCCGAACCACCCTCTCTGGATCCCCCCGCAAGGGTAAGGCCCAAGCCCATGGCTTTCTTTATACCTTATTCCCCGACCGCACCATGTTGCCGGTCCTCAGGCGCTTTGGTCGCTTCTTCCGGGCGGGAACCTGCCGTCTCCCAACTCGCTTCCGGTGGACTAGCGGCCGATAGCGGGAAGAGCCGCTTCGCTTCCTGCTAGGCCTGAAAGGGGCGGGGAAACCGTGCCCCGCAGCTCTGAGCATGCGCAGATTCCCGCCGAGCTTGCGCAGACTCCCCCCGAGCTTGCGCAGATTCCCGCCGAGCATGCGCAGATTCCCGCCGAGTATGCGCAGATTCCCGCCGAGCATGCGCAGATTCCCTCCATTCCGCCCTACTGGGGAGCGTGTGGTCCTTGAGCCTTTTGAAACGCTAGTACGACACATTTACTTAACGATTCGGTTAATCACTTAAAGATTCACTTTCCTTTTCTCTCATTGAGAAAAACACCTACGGCATTTTGTGTCAGAGCTGTGGAGTTAGATTTTTTCTTTTTTCTACTTTTTAAAAAAATCTTTTTTCCTTTTTTTAATTTCATTTTTTCATTTTTTTTTTTTTTTTTGAGACGGAGTCTCGCTCTGTGGCCCAGGCTGGAGTGCAGTGGCCGGATCTCAGCTCACTGCAAGCTCCGCCTCCCGGGTTTACACCATTCTCCTGCCTCAGCCTCCCGAGTAGCTGGGACTACAGGCGCCGGCCACCTCGCCCGGCTAGTTTTTTGTATTTTTTTAGTGGAGACGGGGTTTCACCGTGTTAGCCAGGATGGTCTCGATCTCCTGACCTCGTGATCCGCCCGTCTCGCCTCCCAAAGTGCTGGGATTACAGGCTTGAGCCACCGCGCCCGGCCCATTTATTTTTTTAACTTTTGATTTTTTGTTCTCTCATCATTTGTGGGTTTTTCCCTACTTTTTATTTTATTTTTGGTTATTTTGGAGTTACATTTTCTTGAGTATGAATGCAGAAAAGTTTCTTCTAAAATGTGTGCTAATGAAACACTTCACCGATGTGATAACCTTAGAATCAACTGGGGAAGAACACTAGGACTTCCCCAGGAGCACAAAAGTAAAAAGGAAATTCTTCCAGAGAAAATGGGATGCATAAACGCCTGGAGGCATGAAACGTTATCTGCTAAGGCTCTCTCAGTAGTTAGCAGTGGCTGCAGCTTGAAAGGGAGGAGTCGAGGTTTCATTTAGGAGACAAGTCTAGGGAGATATTATAGAAATAGCAGCTGTCATCACAGTGCTTTACTTAACTACGAGCCCTCTGTCCAGCCCGCAGCCCCTACCCTTTTGAGGGAGGCAGGCCCAAGCAGTATCTTGCATAGAAATGACTGCTTTCTGTACCAAATGACACCCGGCTGACAGGTGGCTGGACGAAGGGTCTGGCAACCTGCAGTGTCTGCAAACCTCTGCCCAAACTGAGAAAATCAAGTCCAATCAATATTCTCTCCTGCTTGAAAATTGTTTCTGGGAAAACCAAGAATCGAAGCTGAAAAGATGTGGAGAATCCATGAGGCAAAATTATAAATATATTGAAACCTCTAGAATGTAGAGTCAGACATTTTCAGACGTGCACATAGAGCCCCGGCTCTTCCAGCTTTTGATTCAAACTCAAGGAGTTATTTAAAAGCTGAAATACGGCCGGGCGCGGTGGCTCAAGCCTGTAATCCCAGCACTTTGGGAGGCCGAGATGGGCGGATCACGAGGTCAGGAGAT
>NW_012123487.1:4560502-4565267 GCF_000951035.1 Colobus angolensis palliatus
GGCCGCTCAGCTTTACGCCGGCTGCGGCAGGCAGGCAGGCACGGACACTCGCCCTTCCCTGCGGGTAAGATTCCTGAGAGAAAGATCAGCTCAGCAGAAGGGGCGGTGAAGATCTGCGACGTTGTCAGCTAAATCTGCTCCAGCAAAAGGGGAAACGAAGCCCAACGAAGGCAGCAGGACAGCATAAATTTTCAGACAAGCAAACAAGGGAAAATGGGAGCAAAGGGCAAACAGGCCAAGTGGCTAACAGGGAAATGAAAGATTTCCCTGTGGAAAATGTGAAACTAAAACAAGGAGAGTTCAGCCTCTGGAGAAGCAGGACAGAAAGAAGCCGAATCTGATTAGTATCACATACCATATCTTATCAGTGGTCCTTGTCTCCCTTCTTGTACAATCCAGAGCTAGAGAGAGAGAGAAAAAGGAAGAGACAGGGTCTCACTCCACCCAGGCTGGAGTCCAATAGCACAGTCGTAGCTCACTGCAGCCTAGAAACCCCTGGACTCAAGCGATTCACTTACTTCAGTCTCCCAAGTAACTGGGACCACAGGTGTGTGCCGCCAAGCCCAGCTAATTTTTGTGGGGTTTTTTGTGTGTGTGGAGGCGGGAACTTCCTATGTTGCCCAGCCTGGTCTTGAACTCCTGGGATCAAGCCATCCTCCCACCTCAGCCCCCCAAAGTGCTGGGATTACAGGTGTGAGCGACTGCACTTGGCCTCAGAGAAATATTTTTATCAACTATTTTGATAAGGAATATTTTTATCGACTATTTTTAAATGCAAGTTTTTTAGTAGCCCTAGAAACAGTTTTTTTTTGAAAAGGAGTTTCACTCTTGTTGCCCAAGCTGGAGTGCAGAGATTCGAATTCTGCTTACCGCAACCTCTGCCTCCCGGGTTCAAGCGATTCTCCTGCCTCAGCCTCACAAGTAGCTGGGATTACAGACATGCGCCACCATGCCCGACTAATTTTGTATTTTTAGTAAAAATGGGGTTTCTCCATGTTGGTCAGGCTGGTCTCAAACTCCCGACCTCAGGTGATCTGCCCACCTCGACCTCCCAAAGTGCTGGGATTACAGGCGTGAGCCACTGTGCCTGGCTGAAACATTTTTAAGAAGGAGGGAATCCCACCCGCTTCATCCCATTTTTAAAGTGTAGCTTTTAAAAGGTGAAATAATTCACTTGTTTGTTGTTTGGTACAACCAGCAAACAGTGGAATAGTGAATAATGGGAGGCTTTCACTGTCTTGGAAGTCAGTTTAACATTCCCTAGGGAGAGGGTATTTTATTTCCTATAGTACAAAGCCTACTAAATGGCAATATAGAACCACAGTCATGCATTTAATGTGTCTTAAAAATTTTTAAATAACTTCTATTTTCATGGTTGTTTAGAATTGTTTCCTGAAGAAAACCATTCCTTGATCACGTTGCTATCCGTGTCAAAATTGGGTGCACTCTGTAACATCTTTGGTTATGCTAGTCAATTTTCCTGATAACTTTGTTAATGTGCTGTGAAATACTGAAAATGTGAGTGTGTAGAGTATGTGATATTAAATTGTGAATTGGTGGGACTTATGTAACAACTTATCAACAGTTGGATATAATGTACCCTGATATCCTCTTTTTCTTTTTCTTTTTTTTTTCTTTGAGACAGAGTCTCACTCTGCACCCAGCCTGGAGTGCAGTGGCCTGATCTCAGCTCACTGCTAACCTCCGCTGCTCCCACCCCCCACCAGGCTCAAGCGATTTTCCTGCCTCAGCCTCCCAAGTAGCTGGGATTACAGGCACCCACCACTGAGCCCGACTAATTTTTGTATTTTTAGTAGAGATGGGGAATGACAAAATGTTATTTTGGTGATCCCTGTGAGCCATGCCTCCCAGCATTCACACCCTTATGTATTTCCTTCCCCTTGAATCTGGACAGGCCTTATGACCTGCTATAACCAGTAAAATGTGTCAGAAGTGACAGTAGACAGTTCTGGGCTGAAGCCTTTAGAATACCTGGCAGATTTGTCTTTTGCACCCTGGTGAACCCAGATACCATGTATGAAGTCTGCCATGCTGTGAAAGCCCAACATAGCCACAAAAGGAGCCCTATTATGGACTGAGTGTGTCTCCCCAGAATTCATAGGTTGAGATTCTAACCCCCATTGTGATGATATTTGGAGATGAGGCCTTTGGGAGATGATCAGATTTAGGTCATGAGAGTGGCCCTCCTGATGGAATTTAGTGCTTCTGTGAAAAGAAACAAGAGCCTAAGAGATGCTAGAACTCTCTCTTTCTCACACGCTCTCTCTCTCTCTCTCTCTGCCTCTGCCTCTCTCCCCGCTCACACAAAGAGGTCATGTGAACACAGAATGAGAAGACAGCCACTTGCAACCCAAGAAGAGATCCCCCCAGCCTTTAGAACTGTGAGAAAATTAATTTCTGTCATTTAAGCTACCTAGTCCATGGTATTATCTGTTATGACAACCCAAGTCTGTTATGGTAGCCCAAGCAGACTACTACAAGCACTGAGCACCAACAGCCCCAAGAGTAACCTAGATGTCACCCAGCACCAACTTGGCAGCCATGCAAGTGAGGCTGTCTAGGGAGAAGATCCTCCCTAGGAAGCAATCTCAGCACTAGAAACATTGAGCAGAGACTAGTAGTTTCCAACAAGCTTTGCACAAATTACAGAACTGTGAGCAAAGGAATCAAATGGCTATTTTGGTGGGTTGTTTTTTTTTTTTGGTTTTGGTTTTGGTTTTGAGACAGGATCTCACTCTGTCACCCAGGCTGGAGTGTAGTAGCTCTATCTTAGCTCACTGCAACCTCCACCTCCTGGGCTCAAGCCATCCTTCCACCTCAGCCTCCCAAGGGGCTGGGACCACAGGTGCACACCATGCTGTTATTTTAAGCCATTGTGTTTTAGGTGTTACAGCAGTAATAAATAACTGAAACAACAGAGATTTTTTTGAACTATTGCTACATGTAGACAATGTGCTCCCTTCAGGTAGTTAACAAAGGCAAATAAAATTTTTATTTTGTAATTATAATTTAAGTTGCTGGAGTATGTTTGCATTTGATATTACCTTGAAAGTGAACTATATGAGTAATGACTTCGTGAGCATTATAAAAAATTAAAATGTACAGGCTTTGTGCTCTGACAGAGAGCTATTACAATGGTTATATGGGTAACTGAGAAAATAGGTAGAATATTAACAGAGTACAGATATTAAATAAAATTTCATATCCTGGCCACCATGGTGGCTCATGCCTGTAATCACAGCACTTTGGGAGGCTGAGGCAGGTGGATCACCTGAGGTCAGGAGTTTGAGAGCAGCCTGGCCAACATAGTGAAACCCCATCTCTACTGAAAATACAAAAATTAGCCAGGCATGGTGGTGGCACACCCATAATCCCAGCTGCTGGAGAATCGCATGAACCCAGGAAGCAGAGGTTATAGTGAGCAGAGATCACACCATTGCACTCCAGCTTGGGAGACAAGAGTGAAACTCCGTCTCAAAAAAAAAAAAAGTTTGTATCCCAAACAGATGTGAGCAGTGAGATGTCCACTAATATTTTTCAGCATTGCACAAATTAAGCTTCAGGTAGCCATTCTGAAATGGCAAAATGAAACTTTCACATCATCTGAAATTAGTTATTTTTAAGATTTAGAATCTTGTTTTATAGAAAATCATGCGTTTTATCCTTCTTGGATGTGAAGTGAAATGAAGGGTGCTACCTAATGTCAATAGACAAGATGACTTGGAAACACATCATTGTCACCCTATGGGCCAGACATGGTTTATTGAGCTCAGTACATTATGGCTGTTAAGCAACTGGAAAATATAGTCCTCCTCCTTGGCATTCACCACGATGATTAGGTAACTATAAGCCAAAAAAGTTGTTCAAATATGGTATTGAACTCTCCAGTTTCTCCTCTAATGGTCTCTGTGGTGTTTGCTTAGAGTAAAGATGAGACACTTTGGTTCTGTTTGGTTCTGTTTTTCCTTCCTCTAGTCTAGGCTTTTACATACCTCTATAGAACCCCTTTGAAATGATTTTAATTTACAAGCCTATTTCTTCCACTAGATGATGAGCCTACTTCTTCCGCTAGATGAAGGCCATGTCAACTTTATCTAGGTATCTCTTGGGTATGATCTCATCAACATCCCACACTCTTCCATGGCACCACAGCCACTTTACCTGTGTCCTAATCATGACTTTTTGGCTTTTCCCCTTGGTTTCCCCAACCCCAATGTGGTTGCAAGTTTCTAGTGTGGTTTGTGAAAATAGTCCACCTAAATAGAATTCCCCAAAATTAGTGAAGCATGGAAAGAGTCCAAACATAAGGACTCATATTAAGATCATTACATATATAACATACATATAGGACAGCCATCATGCTCACCCTTTTTCTGCAAGCCATAGCATTCAAAGCAATTTTGAAGAGCTTCAAAGACAAAATGAGCAAATGATAATCAGACTTTATTTTTATTTTCTTTGTCTTCATTTTAATTGTTCATATCTCTGCAAATGCACCATAGAGCACCAAAGTTAACATTAAAACTGTTGGGCACTTTTTTTCTTGTCAAGCTAATAATAGTTATTAAAAAAAAAAAAAAAAGAGTTCCTCTGAAGGTGGAGCTCAGCACCATACATCAGGCAAATGTCCTGGGCTCTCTGTGGGGAGAATGACCAACTCCTGTGGTTTGATTCATCGCAGCAGTTCTTTCAATAGCTGTGTTTTGAGATATGAACTAAAGAGCACCAGCTATTCTTTTTTTTT
>NW_012123487.1:4565502-4580882 GCF_000951035.1 Colobus angolensis palliatus
CCGGCCAGCTATTCTTATAAGGACCCAAATCTCCCAATTCTGCTGACCTCTAAGGAGTTGATATTTTGAAATTAGAAGGACACCCTTAGGAGTGACTTTTTTTTTTTTTTTTTTTTTTAAGTTCAGAGTCTGTTAATCTGGATTAATCTGGTTTACACTCCCTACAGGCCAGGAAGACACAAGTTTCTCAGCACAGCAAAGATCATGTCTGCGGTTAAACTCAGAAAGGTCTGAGGGAGTAAAGCTCTGAGTAAGGTTTTGCCAAACAACAGAAGGCTAAATCTGGCTTCTTTGTGCTTAGGGCTACTGATCTCTGTTGGAGGAAACTTTGTCAGATGCAATTCCTCCCTTGCTGGTCTTTAATCTAGGTTAAATAACACCACCTCGTCCCACCTCCACCACCAGGACAAAGAGTTATGCTACTATTATAAATTGTACTCTCCTGTCCACTATTCCTTTCCAAAAACAAATCACATGACATTACAGAAGCTTAATTGCAAAGTATATGAGGTGCTAATATCTATGTATAGCATATTCGAAGTATATGTAGCTAATATCTATGTATAAATTCTCTGTGTAAGATTCAGGCCTAAATAAATAAATGAATAAACAAATGAATGAATAAATAAATAAATAAATAAAACCGTATTAGCAGTTTGGGGTTCTGAATGTATTTAAATGATCATTGTGAGGCAAAGATTCTGACTTGCCTACCAAAATAACCATTCTTTCCTATAATCCCAGCACTTTGGGAGGCCGAGGCAGGTGGATCACCTGAGGTCAGGAGTTCAAAACCAGCCTTGGCAACATGGTGAAACCCCATCTCTACTAAAAAAAAAATACAAAACTTAGCCGGGCTTGGTGGCATGCGCCTGTAATCCCAGCTACTCGGGAAGCCAAGGCACAAGAATCGCTTGAACCCAGGAGGTGAAGGTTGCAGTGAGCTGAGATAGTGCCACTGCACTCCAGCCTTGGCAACGGAGTGAGACTCCGTCTCAAAAAGCAAAACAAAACAAAACATAAAACAAATAACCATTCTTCCTTTTTCTCTTCAATTAGTGTGAACCCAATATTTAGCTGAGAATATAGCTACCCAGCCCAACAACTACATTTCCAGCCTCTTTTGCTCATGAGATCATGTGACTGAGGTCTTGCCAATGAGATATAAGAAGAATTGAGTGGGACTTCTGGGAAGTCTCCTTGAACAGGAAGGATGTGTGCTTCTCTGCCCTTTCCTCTATTTTATCAGAAACATGGATGTGATGGCTGAAGGTGTAATCGGCACTGGGATGTTGAGGATAAGGGTTAGAAGGGTCACATCCTACTAATGGTAGAGACATAGACCCTGGATTACTTCACAGGGTCCCAGGATGGTCTGCCTCCAGACTTCTTCTGTACAAGAAAGAAATACACTTCTATCTTGTTTAAGCCACTGATATTTTAGGGTTTTAATTCTATGCAGCTAAATCTAAATCTAAATGATGCACACAAATGTTTACCTTCTGCTACACTGTGGTAGCCCAGCTTCCTAAATGTCTCACTCCATCCCTGTCTATTATCTTGGTGGATGTGGTTACCCCTGAGGTTCTTTATTCTCCCTGACACATTTAGTCACATACTCCCCTCAGTTCCAGGCACCAGTAACACCTTCAGGCTCCCAAAATGACACACAGGAGAGTTCCATTGTCCTAGATAAATGGTGATTTTAGGGCAGGGAATCAAGAAGAGTTTGTCCATTGGATGAACTGCTTTGGCACAATTGCTCGTCTGTTCCCTGCCCTCCTGGAACCCTCAAGATGGTAAAACTGATCAGTATGGACTATGGTTTCCCAGAAGAACTGAGGAGAGCAGGGGGTAATTTAAAGAAAGAATCTGCTGGAATGGTAAGATGATATATAGGCTACTGGGGCCAGAGGAGGAAGTAAGTTGTTGGGAGTTTAGACCGTGGAGGTTTCTACCTCTTGGATGGGGTCCTTGTTGGAGAGAGTGCTTGAGATATTGTCGGATTCAAGCAACTCTACAATGCTGTAGGGAGAACAGTCCTCTAGACCCAGCTTGCTGCAGAGCCAGCCACAGAAGCCTTTCTCCATGTCCCGGGCAGCTTGCCACCATGCTCCCCAGGACCATGAGAGCTGGACCACAGCGGCGTAGAGGCCCAGGGAGGAAGCCATGGCCATGATGAGCACTGGATAGAAGAGAATGAGGCAGGGGCAATACGAGATCTTGTGCCAGAAGGTCCTTTCCTCATTATACACGAGGAAGATGTTGTACCAGGTGATAGTGCCATAGTAGAAAGAGACAACAAAAGAGAGGATGAAAACCACAGGCAGGCAGACCAGCGTCCAGAGGACCACATGGGGCCCACGGTCGGCTCCCACCTGGCAGGCCATTCTTCCTTCAGGCGTCGTTTCCCTTGATGACTCTTTAGGCTTGGTCAGTTCCTGCAGCTCTTTCTCTGTCAATGTGACATGGATATCCACCATCTGACCCTTTTTCTTCCCTCGTGTGATGGTCCCAGTTAAGGTGACATAGCGGCTGTCCAGAGGCAGGTTCCACATATCTGCAGGGTACAAAGGAGGTGAGAGTCAAGATCAGAAGAGTGGGCATTGCATCTCCATGTCGCACCCTCCTAGGCTGGGCATGAAGACAAGAGTAGCCTTTTTTACAGCATCTGGCACAGTCCTGAGTCAGTGATTCAATGGTGGACTGAGTGGGTTTCCCTTGGGAAGGCAACCACTGGTATTATTGCTTCTATGTGAACTCTCACTCCTTGTGCCTGGGCCCTGATAAAATTGTGAGGCATGTTAAGCTTGTTTTTCATGTACTCTCTCTGCTTTTGGGGGCCTCAATCTTGGCACAATCTCTGTGGCATGGAGGAGTGTGAGGAACTTTGATACAGACATGATGCAAACGATGATCCTATTTCTAGGTAACCGGTGCTGTGAAGATACTGTTCCTGTGTATCAGCTACTCTGTCAAGACTGCATGTGTGTGCACTGGACTGATGGACAGCCACCACCTTCCCTTCTCACGCCTAGTTTTGTGCTTTCTGAGAGGGGGCCCCTCACATGCCTGATCCAGCCCTCACATCTAGGGGCTGCATGCACACACACATGCATCCCACATATACCATACACATACACCCTCTCACATACTACATACACACCATACACACACACACACACACACATACATGCCATATCCCATACACATACCACATACACACGACACTATCCCATACACACACACATGCCATCTCCCATACACATACCACATACACACGACACTATCCCATACACACACCACACACCATGCACACCACACACACATACCACATACACATGACACTATCCCATACACACACATGCCATCTCCCATACACATACCATATACACACATGACACTATCCCATACACACCATACATCATGCACATCACATACACATACCACATACACACCCCATACACCAAACACCATACATAACACATACACCACACACATGCCACACACAACCTCCCCACACCTACCACATACAACACATACATACACATGCCATATACACACCACATACCCATACATACCACACATACACACAATATACACACATCACACACCACACACACTCCACACACACATAGACACATCACACACACCGCACATACACACACCATACATGCACACAAATGCTACCCCCCACGCATTCCACATATACACACTACACATACCCACTCACATGCCACAGGCACACACCACATAATATACACATTCTACACACACACCACATACCCATACATACTATACCACACCACACATACCATACACATACACACACACACACACACACCACATACATACCACCCACACATACATACACCATATACTCCCCCATACCACATCACCTACACCCATCCACACACACAACACACCACACATCACACACACACACCATACAACACACACAAACAGCCCACACACCTCCACATACACCACACCCACACCGCACACCACACATACACACACATACATGACGCACCCACACAGAACAAAATAGCCATTTCTGGCCACCCTAGAAGTCTGGGTGGGGATAGGAAAATACAGGCTTTAGGCAGGCATGGACCTTGGGCCCTGTGACCTCCTTGCCCCACAGCTGAGAGATAAGACGAAGTCACCTAAAGAGCAGGGCCCTGGATAGTGGCAGGAACTCTGCTTACCCAGAGAAAAGGAATGTGCAGTCCCCCAAGCCCCATCTTTTCCCAGTCTTCATCACGGTAAACACCACCATCTATCCTCCCTGTCATTCCTGTCAATCACCCAGGAGTCATCATTGATTCTCCTCTTTCCCTCACTCCCTGCCTCTGGTCAATCAGCAAGTTCAGACTGCATCCTGAATCCAGCTTTCTCCTACTATCACCCGAACTTTTCCATTAGTGCTACTGTGGCTGCAGGGACACAATAGTCTCCCATCAGCATCCAGTCTTAACCCTTATAATTCACTCTTTTTAGAGAAGCCAGAGTGATCTTTTACAAATATAAACGAGATGATGTCTCTTTGCTTAAAAGTCCTCCATTGCCTTCCTCTTGCACTTGGAACAAATCCCAAACTCTTTGCCAAGACCTGCAAGGGTCACCAGGATCCAGCCCCTGTCCACCTTCCTGTCCTCCTCTCACCATCCTCCCACTTATTCCCTATACTCCCTACACTGAAATAACTCCTTTTCATAAACAGGTCAAAGCTGCTCTCACCTCAGGGGCTTTGCCCTTGCTGTTCCACCTCCTCCAAAAACTCTGCCCTAGAACTTGTCACGGTGGCTCCCTCATGTCATTTGGATCAATTCAAACGTCACCTCCTCAGAGAAGCCTTTCCCAACCATGCAATCTCTCCCCCACCACCTTCCACCCTCCACCAGTACTCATCTTCCCATCAGCGTGGTTTTGTCATCTTTGGAACTCATACCACTACCTGAAAAAGTATCTTTTATTTGTTGACTTGTTCACTGTCTGTCTTTCCCTGAAGGTCAACTGCAGAAGAGCAGGGAAATTGCTTATCTTACTCACTGTGAGCATATGTCTTAGAGATCTATACATCTACACAAATAGATCTGCCTCATCCCTCTATGGCTGCACAATAATAATAATAATTATTATTTTTTTCAAGATGGAGTCTTGCTCTGTCACCCAGGCTGGAGTGCAGTGGCAGGATTTTGGCTTGCTGCAACCTCTACATTCTACAAACACACATTCTCCATCTCCCAGGTTAAAACAATTCTTGTGCCCCAGCCTTCTAAGTAGCTGGGACCTCAGGCATGCCCCAGCACACCCGGTTAATTTTTGTATTTTAGTAGAGATGGGGTCTCACTGTGTTGGCCAGTCTCAAACTCCTGTTGTTGGTCTCAAAGTCCTGACCCCACGTGATCTGCCTGCCTTGGCCTCCCAAAGTGCTGGGATTATAGGTGTGAACCACCATGCCCAGACTCCACAATAATTCTTAATACAAATACGTCATAGTTGCATTAGCTGCAACAAATATTCTTATACATGCCTCCTTATACAAGGATAACATGGGCACAAGTTTCATGGAGTAGATATTGATAATTTCTGGGTCATGAGGTATGCATGTTTCGAACTGTGAATTTTACTAAATATTTAATAAATGTTGACAAGTTTCCTCCACAAAGTAGTTGAGGCAGTTTCCACTTTCACTAAGGTGCGTGAAGTATATCCATTTTCTCATATTGATGTACTCATATTTTACCCAATTTTTGGCAAGCCTACACGGGAAGGAATACTATATGTTATTGTTGTCATAATTTTCCATATGATTTTCTTATGGCAAATTTTCTCATAATTTTCTTTATTTATATGAAAGTCAACAATTATTATTTTATATACATTAAGTAGTTAGCATAGTCTGCTTGTGTTACCAATTTTTGTGTATAAATCAGCCTTTTCCATTACATTAGGAATTCTGAAAGGGTGGAGATTTCTGTATTATCTAGAAAAAATGTAATAGGTGCTCAGTAAATACCATTTGTTGAATGAAGACTGTAATATTGCACCAGGCGCAGTGGCTCATCCTATAATCCCAGCGCTTTGGGAGGCTGAGGCGGGTAGATCAGTTGAGGCCAGGTGTTCAAGACCAACCTGGACAACATGGTGAAACCCAGTCTCTACTAAAAATACAAAAATTAGCGGGGCATGGTGGCGCATGCCTGTAGTCCAAGCTACTCAGGAGGCTGAGACAGGAGAATCACTTGAACCCAGGAGGTGGAAGTTGCAGTGAGCTGGCATCATGCCACTGCACTCCAGCCTGGGTGACAGAGCAAGACTCTGTCTTAAAATAAATAAATAAAAGATGGTAATATTGCAAGAAGAAATGTATGACCAAGAAGAAATAGGTCAGTGAGCATATGCCTGTCTGTTCTGGAAGATGCCCTTTTGGTTTCCTTCCCATGGCTTTAAACAAGTGGGCTAGAGAGACTTACCATCATCCACAGGATAGTCTAGGAAATCATCTCCCTCCTCCTCTTTAGGCCGATCTCCACCTTCTGATTCACCAGGCTCCTCATCTGTTTTCTCATTGTCTGAGCGGTAGATGATGATGGATTCTGGGCGTGACTCTTTCCTCTTCTTTTTCCTGCGCCCTATTGTGGATTCCCCATCCAGCGCCAGGGCAGCAGCCACAGCCTTCCTGAGAGAGCCCTGGTGGGGGCTTGGGAGCTGGACCTGGCCTTCTACTGCTGCTGGCTCTTCCATCCCAGCCCTGACGTCTACCTATGTATTATAAAGAGTCGGATTTCTTTGAGCAAACTCACAGTTCACACATCACAGAGCTTCTTCCTAGATGGGGCTATGCATGTCTCAAGGATGCATTCCACCTGAAAGATAGGAAAGTAAAGCCATCAACAGGAAGCAAATGGGGTGAGATGGACAGGAATGTGGGAAAGGATCCTCAACTTGGCATAAGCCTTCCTCTCCCTTTACTTCTTGCAACACCTTATTTTGGGAGTGCAATAGAAATCTCTTACAATAGATAGTGAATAAACTTTTGCTACAGTAATATTTTTGTCATTTATACAAACGTATAATATTTGGCAAAATCCATGTGAAGGAATACTATATCTCATTGTTGTCATAATCGGCATTTTCCTTATTCATATGAAAGTCAACAATTATTGTTTTTTTTACATACATTAAGTAGTTAGCATAGTCTGCTCGTGTTACCTTTTTGTGTAGAAATCAGCCTCTAGTTGGAGCATGCAGAGTATAACGAAGTTGGGTGAGGAAGCCTTACCAGTAAATGAGAGTTAAGAATCACAGGTAGGCCAGGCATGGTGGCTCACCCCTGTAATCTCAGCACTTTGGGAGGCCGAAGCAGGTGGATCACCTGAGGTCAGGAGTTCGAGACCAACCTGGCCAACATGGCAAAACCCCGTCTCTACTAAAAATACAAAAATTAGCCAAGCACAGTGGTGGGTGCCTGTAATCCCACTACTTGGGAGACTGAGGCAGGAAAATCGTTTGAGCCTGGTGTGGGGGTTGGAGCAGCAGAGGTTGCAGTGAGCCAAGATCGTGCCACTGCACTCCAGTCTGGGAGACAGAGTGAGACTCTGTCAAATAAAAAAAAAAGAAAAAAGAAAAAAACCACAGGTGGCTGGGACCAGTATTCCAGACTTCTGGCTACTGAGTCATACATTAAAACTATACTCAAATGGATAAATATAACATTAAGCAAGCCACTCAAAGATGGTACAACCTCACCAACCATGTCTACCTTGCTTTTCTGTAAAGGAAATCTGTCTCCTGGCTTCTTGTCGGCCCACAATCTCAAAAAGTTGCTGGGATTTGTCCTATCACATGCTGGAAGAGCGGTGGAGAGGCTTCACTTTCACCCTTAAAATAACATTGTCTCTCCACTTTCGGTTCTGGACAGCACAGGCCTATATACCTGTCCTTCATTATTTTTCCTGGTAACTTATTTGTTAAAGAAAGCAGGTCATTTATCGTGCAGATTCTCATAGTCTGGTTTTTGCTGATTGCATCCCCACAGCATATTCCTCTGAACTCTGTGTTATGAGTTGATAGTTACATAGAAAGTCTTGTCATGTTGAAATTTTTTTGGTTGATGGTTTGTTTTGTTTGGCAAGACAATTTTAGAGGTGGTGTTTTGTACTTCCATTAGAAGTCCCCTAATGTCTGGTTGACTCTTTTTGTGAAGTTAATAGCCCATTTATGGCCATTGACTATACCCATTCAATCATTAGGGGTTACCGAATGATGATATTCCATTTCTCTCACTTCTTCATTTATTGGCTAGAATACTCTCATGCACTTTTAACATACTCAGTTTTAATCCTAGTGAAAGAGGCAAATATTCCTGCTGTTATGCAATATTATTGGCATTTATACTGTGAAAAATAGCTTATGAACTATAGTGGCACCCCCGATGGATATAAAAAGTTTCCAAGCTATTTACCAAAAAATTCCCCACTTTTCAAATAACTGTGCATATTATTGAGAATAGCAAGCTTCTGCTCACAACCCTGCTGCCCCACACTCCTCGAGGCTGTATACTCTTCAGCAACTCCAGGTTACTAGCTGTTACTTTTGTTCCCAACTCCCAAATCCCTCACTGTATTTCAGTGCTCTCTGAGCCTTTCCTTTCTTGCCACATGTACACCATTTGCCATCCCTTTATTCCTAATAATAAAGCTTCTTCTCCTCTCATGTGTATTCATATATTCCCAGTGTCTAGTGGACTGGCCCAGTGGATGGGAGTGGGGCAGTGGAGAGAAGAAAGAAACAAAAATTTCACTAGGCTCTAGGATTCCACTAGGCTCCATTCATTTTGAAGCAAATCCCGTGTCTAAAAATTATATATCTTTGGTAATTACCATGTGACAGGAAGGACTGTATATCATATCTCTTCAAATACCAAAATACATATTTTTTTTCTCATTTCAATGTTTCTAAAATTTAGGTGAACTTTAAGCCCAATGGAATGGCTTTTTCCCCCCCTCCAGGCAGGGGAGCTCTCCTCTGCTGCCCTCTCACCCAGTATTTCCTCAGTCCTCTGTTAATTTTCTTTTCCTTTTTTTTTTTTTTTCTTTGAGAAGTCTGGCTCTTTCGCCCAGGCCGGACTGCAGTGGCGCTATCCCGGCTCACTGCAAGCTCCGCCTCCAGGGTTCACGCCATTCTCCTGCCTCAGCCTCCTGAGTAGCTGGGACTATGGGCGCCCGCCACCGCGCCCTGCTGATTTTTTATATTTTTAGTAGAGACGGGGTTTCACCGTATTAGCCAGGATGGTCTCGATCTCCTGACCTTGTGATCTGCCCGCCTTGGCCTCCCAAAGTGCTGGGATTACAGGCGTGAGCCACGGCGCCCGGCCCCTCTGTTGATTTTCTTTGTCTTTCCGTTGGATTGGCAGGTGTTGGATCTAAATTAATTTTATACCTGGGCACTTAACCCAATGCCTGGAATAAATCAGGCACCCAGCGACAGAATTGGGAATCTTAGTGGTAGGATCCACAGGAAGAAATGGGCAGGTTTCACTACATCCTCACTGCCTGACTTTGCCTGGGGGGTGTACTGTGGGCAGAATGAGCGCAATTATCTCTAAATTCTTATACATGGAGCTTTCTGGACCAGGAGATTAAGTTGGCTGAGGTGTCTAAAAGTACAAAGATGTACCCAGGGAGAAGCAGGGGAGAGAGCCCTCCAAAGGTAGATAGCTCCAGAGGACAAGTAATCCAACCATTAGAATGCTGAGCAGGTCTTGGGCAATGATGAGCTCGACCAGGGCTCTTCTACCAAAGTGGCCTCAACACAGAGGACAGTGGACCTCTACCCACAGGAAACTGAATGTGGAGGCTGAACGCAATCCACCCCCAGGTGAAGATTTTCAGGTTTTGTTGTTAAACACAACAACAAATACACACACACACTCTTCTTTTTATTATTACTTAAAGTTCCAGGATATACATATATATGTATATCTATATATGTACTTATACATATGTATATATACACAAATGTGTATATATATACATTTCTAATTCTACTCTCTAAGTAGAATGTTTAATACAAAAATATTTTCCCTGATCAAGTCCTCTTGTAAACTGACACTCAGAAAGCTGCATCATGGTAATTCTATGGTAGGAATGACCTCTGAACAAACCACTTTGTACCTACTTGAAGGGTGCAATGATCACAGCTTGGGAGGCCACCCCTAATCCACTGTGTTTTCCTACTTAAATCTTCTGTTTTTCTCTGTAGTTTCCTGGGGCAGCTTGTGAAGGGCCTTCCTTGGCCCTTCTATACAGTGTAAGTTTTCACAGTAGGGGTTGAGACCCTGAGGAGATTAAAGGACCAGAACTTTTGAGCTGGGAGAAGGTTTATGTTCTGTACTCCTTACTCCTTCTTTGAAGATGTGCCTAGATGTTCAGAAGGGAGACAGAAATGTTAAAGAGTACATGTGAGAAGGCAAGTTACAAATCTCATACTTCTTGTTCCCTTTTCCTCTCTCTTTGTTGAGGGGGTAGTGCTCTAGGAAGATGTGGCAGGGCAAAGCGAACACATGCATGGAGATCATGACCCTTATTAATGGGCCTTACAAACAACAAAATGTGGCCGGGTGCGGTGGCTCATGCCTCTAATCCCAGCACTTTGGGAGATCAAGGCAGGTGAATCACTCAAAAAAATTTTTTAAATTTAATTTAAAAAAACATAAAAAAGGTATGGTGTTTGACACTCTTGATTTGGTTGGGCACAATGGGAGAGGCCAATGTTAGATGACAGGAAGAGCTTCCTGAGCCCGGGGACAGACTAATATAGAAAATAGTAGCTAAAAGAAGTTTGGAGTCTCTTGGGGATATAAAAAACATGATCATCGCCGGGCGCGGTGGCTCAAGCCTGTAATCCCAGCACTTTGGGAGGCCGAGACGGGCGGATCACGAGGTCAGGAGATCGAGACCATCCTGGCTAACACGGTGAAACCCCGTCTCTACTAAAAATACAAAAAACTAGCCGGGCGAGGTGGCAGGCGCCTGTAGTCCCAGCTACTTGGGAGGCTGAGGCAGGAGAATGGCGGAAACCCGGGAGGCGGAGCTTGCAGTGAGCTGAGATCCGGCCACTGTGCTCCAGCCTGGGCGACAGAGCGAGACTCCGTCTCAAAAAAAAAAAAAAAAAAAAAGTTATTATCTCACACAATTATGTGTGTCAAGAAACTGGGAGTGCCTTAGCTGGGTGGTGAGTAGTCTTCTCTACCTGCTTCCTGCCTATAGAATTTGGAGGT
Source organism: Colobus angolensis palliatus (assembly GCF_000951035.1). Classification (NCBI taxonomy): domain Eukaryota; kingdom Metazoa; phylum Chordata; class Mammalia; order Primates; family Cercopithecidae; genus Colobus; species Colobus angolensis. The sequence goes on from NW_012123487.1 coordinate 4,576,793, forward strand.
CCAAAAGCCTTTTGTTTTGTTTTGTTTTGTATGGTTTCTGAACCTTTTAGTGTTCTGTGAATAGAATTTTCTCAAAAATTCTGTGGGATTCCTATAAATAGTTTATCTGAGTCAGAAATGTGAGAGTGGCTTAGCTGGTTTTGTTTCAAGATCTCTAAAGATGTCAGGGCTGCTGGCTTCCCCCAGTGTGAGTGGTCTGAAAGCAGGTATTTTCTTTGACCACCCTGTCTTGACTCTTGATCCCATCTCTTCCTCATCCTTGATTTTCTCCTTCTCCAATAGCTCCAACTTCCTTTTACTGGCTCTTTCCTCTTTGCCTTCAAACAAACTCAGAGTTCCTTATCTAGAAAAAAATAACTTTACCTTGCCACTTTATCTGATAATCCCATTTTTCTCCACCAAGCTTTTCTATCAAATAGTTTATAGCCACTCACCTCCAGTTCCTCCTGCAATCTTCTGCCCTCTTTTTCTCCCACCTCCTAACCTCTGTACACACACACACACACACACACACACGTGCAAATCACTTGCAAAGATGATTTAGGCCAGGAAATTAGCATTTATCAAGCCTTATGTGTCAGGCTGCAAGGTAAACTCTTTATAGATGTTACCTTACTTGCATGTCTCAACAAGCTTGACAGGTAGGTCTTATTTTCCTCACTTCACCTATTAGGTTCAACATGTTAAATATAGCAGTGAGAGAACTTGGGTTTAACTCTATACTTGCATAACTCTAAAGTCCAGGATTTCCCCACCGAGATTTAGAAGTCAAGGCCGGGTGTGGTAGCTCATGCCTCTAATCCCAGCATTTTGGGTGGATCACTTGCAGTCAGGAATTCAAGACCAGCCTAGCCAACATGGTGAAACCCTGTCTCTACTAAAAATACAAAAAGTAGCTGGGTGTGGTGGCGCCTGCCTGTAATCTCAGCTACTCAGGAGGCTGAGACAGGAGAATCGCTTGAACCTGGGAGGTAGAGGTTGCAGTGAGCTGAGATCTTGCCACTGCACTCCAGCCTGCGCGAGAGAGCGAGACTCTGTCTCAAAAGTAAAATAAATAAAATAAAATATAATGAAAATAAAAAACGAGAAGCAGTCAAGTTGTAGTAGCTGCAGTGAGCAGCTGATGGTTTTTGGTTTTTTGGTTTTGTTGTTTGCTGTCGAAAACCCTATTTCTCCTTCATTTGATGACAGATCCACTCATTTCAGTGAGGAACAGTCTTGAAAGTGCCTCATGGGATCACAGTGACCACTTCACCATTCTTATTCTCCTTGTCACACCAGTGCTGTTGATTCCACTAATTTCCAAATCTTTCCTGAACCTTCCCTCACCTCCTTTAACTTTCTACTCTCATTTTCTTTTACCTCTCAAACCTTCCTTCTGTCTCTTTTGCTCCCTTATCTGCTTTCTCCAACCCATAATTGCCAGTGTTTTGTAGGGCCGATTCTTAATTCATTGTCCTCTATTCTCAATAGCACACTCTGTTCCTCTTGTTGAAATATACAGCCTTCCTGCACACAGCTGTAGGACCACTGCTATACCAAGAACACCCAAATCTAGATCTCAAGACTGTATCTCCAATAGCCTGGCGAATATTTTCTAATTGAATTTCCATCATTTTAGCAAAGCATGTTCAAACCAAACTCATGTTTATTTACAGCAGACAACCTCTCAGTGTTACCAAGAGGAAAGGAAAAGGGGGAAAGGACAGGAGAAAGGGATGAAGAAGGAAACTCCACAACGTTTGTGGAGTTTACTGACTGTGTAATTTGGTAGGTTCTGTGTTAATTGATTATATAGTACAGGCATTATCTCACTTAATTACACATTCAAAAAGTATTTATGTATTCATTTATTTTTAGAGATAGGGTCTTTCTATGTTGCCCAGGCTTGACTTGAACTCGTAGGCTCAAGCAATCCTCCCACCTCAGCCTCCTGAGTAGCTGGGACTACTGTCATGTGCCACTGTGCCCAGCTTCAGTAAATATGTATTAAGTAACACTATGTGCTAGATATTGCGCAATTGTTCTAGGTACAACAATTTTTTTTTTTTTTTTTTTGAGACAGAGTCTCGCTTGGTCACCCAGACTGGAGTGCAGTTGTGCAATCTCAGCTCACTGCAACCTCCACCTCCAGGTTTAAGCGATTTCTGTCCCTCAGCCTCCTGAGTAGCTGGGACTATAAGCATGTGCCACCATGCCCAACTAATTTTTGTACTTTTAGTACAGATGGGTTTTCACCATGTTGGCCAGGCTAGTCTCAAACTCCTGACCTCAAGTGATCCATCTGCCTCGGCCTCCCAAAGTGCTGGGATTACAGGTATGAGCCGCTATGCTGGCCTAGGTACAACAATTTTGTGAAGCAAGTATTATTTTGCAGAAGAGGACACTTGGACTTAATAATAGTAACAACAGAAACTTATTGGATGTTTATTGTGTGCCAAGTGCTCTAAGTACTTTAAAATAATCATATTGTTCAATATTCACAATAAACCAATGAAGTAGGTACTTTTATTGTTCCCATTTAGAGGAGAAATTTGCTCAAGCTTACACAGGTAGTAAGTGGTGGGGATGGAACTCACACCCAAGTTTGCTAATTTCAAAGCCCATGTTATTTTCATTGTGCCATACTACTCGCCAACATTTATCCAAAGATCTATAAACTTCTAGAATGTTCTTTGATGAACCCATTTCCTATATGAAGGACATATTTCCATATACCTAATAATAATTAGTCTCAAAGTACTGCTAGTGATTCCTATGAAATCTTTTTGTTAATTTGTTCATTTGAATTTCTCCTACCACCATATGCCAGAATACAGCCTTCATACTACTTCCTGTAAACTGGAAGACATTCTAAAATAGAAGACATTCCTCTCTCGTTTTTTACCATATTAATGGTGATTAATAAAACAAAATGAAACAAAACAAAACAATATTTTTATTTTGTCTTGCCATTACTGACTAAAATATATCTGAAGGCCTGCCTGGTGTTTGAGGCTCTCCATATTTACGCCCCACCCTAGGATTCAGTAACAGTTTTCCCCCCTTCCCTTTCCCACAACATGACTACTCAACACATCTGCTTGTGTTGGTTTCTTCATCTTTGTCACACTTCACCTTTTTCAAGCCTGGCTCAAGACACATTCACTCACGTCCTTTTCTGTGACTACCCCAGCCCCCATGTCCTCTCCTCCCACCCTAACCCTGTGTTGCAGGTGTATGGTGAGAATTCAATGAATGGCCCAGTATAAAATGCCTAATACATGACGGACACTTCATAAATATGTTTCTATTCCCTTTATTTGGCCTCCTTCTATTTGCAATGTAATAGCATTTGCCATCTGAACCATATTCGTAATACTTAATTACACAGCATTTCACATCATTGTATGGATTATAGATGGCATCATGAGTTTTCATTCATCTTCCTAAGTAGATAAGAAACTTCTAGAGATCAGGAACTCTCTTACTCTTCTTCTTCACCACCAACGGGAAAACCCCAGGGCTGGACATATAGTACAAAGTCAGTATGTACTTGTTGACTTGATAGGACAGAGAAGAGAAAACGCCTTACCAGAAATATGACATAAACAGCTGTTAAGAAAGAAAAGCTTAATTCTCTTCCCCATTTTTGTATACTTTATTATGCTGTTAGTATTTGATCTGAGAAGCAGGTTCTAAACATCTCTCCTTCCTTTTAGATTTCACAAGAGAGAGGTTAAAAGAAAATTTTACCCAATTTCCACGGCTTTAATCAATAGACTTGAGAGAAGAGAGAGGACTTTGTTCTTTTCTCTGGAAGTTAAGCTGTGCCCATCTTCCACTTCCACTTCCAGTCTAAAGATTATTAATAGGCTGGTCACGGTGGCTCATGCCTGTAATCCCAACACTTTGAGAGGCCGAGGCAGGTGGATCGCTTGAGATTAGGAGTTTGAGACCAGCTTGGCCAACATGGTGAAACCCCCTCTACTAAAAAATACAAAAATTAGCCAGGCATGGTGGCACACACCTGTAATCCCAGCTACTCTGGAGGCTGAGGTAGGAGAATTGCTTGAACCTGGGAGGCGGAGGTTGCAGTGAGCCAAGATCA
>NW_012123487.1:4581107-4585166 GCF_000951035.1 Colobus angolensis palliatus
TTTTTTGAGATGGAGTTTCACCCTTGTTGCCTTGGCTGGAGTGCAATGGCATGATCTCAGCTCACCACAACCTCTGCCTCCCGGGTTTAAGCAATTCTCCTGCCTCAGCCTTCTGAGAGGCTGGGATTACAGGCATGCACCGCCATGCCCAGTTAATTTTGTATTTTTAGTAGAGATGGGGTTTCTCCATGTTGGTCAGGCTGGTCTCGAACTCCCAACCTCAGGTGATCCGCCCACCTTGGCCTCCCAAAATGCTGGGATTACAGGCGTGAACCACCGCTCCCGGCCCAGATAATTCTTAAATTCATCTACCCAACTTTCCCATCTCCACTGCTTCTCCTCTGGTCTAGGAGGCCACTGTCTCTTAACTGTGGTTCTAAAAAAAAATGCTCCTATCTTCCAGCTTCCACTCTTGCTGCCTTCCAATCAATTCCTCACTCAGCAGTAAGAAACATCTTTTACTTAATTTTTTTTTTAAATTTTTTGAGACAGAGTCTCACTCTGTCACCCATGCTGGAGTACAGTGGCGTGATCTCGGCTCTCTGCAACCCCCACCTCCCTGGCCTGATTCTCCTGCCTCAGTCTCCTGAGTAGATGGGATTACAGGTGTGTGCCACCACGCCCAGCTAATTTTTGTATTTTTAGCAGACATGGGGTTTCACCATGTTGGCCAGGCTGGTCTCAAACTCCTGACCTCAGGTAATCTGCCCACTTCAGCCTCCCAAAGTGCTGGGATTCCAGGCATGAGCCACGGCACTCAACCAGAAACATCTCTTTAAAACATATCAGATTGCCGGGTGTGGCAGCGCGTGCCTGTCATCCCAGCTTCTTGGGAGGCTGAAGCAGGAGAATTGCTTGAACCTGGGAGGCAGAGGCTGCAGTAAGCCGAGATCGCTGCCACGCATTCTAGCCTAGGAGACAGAGCGAGAATCCATGTCAAAAATAAAAACAAAAAAGAAAATCAGGCTCTTTTCTGCTTAAAATCCTCCTGTAACTTCCTACTGTTATACAGGTGGAAGTCCATGTGGCCCAAGGACCTCCTGATCCTGCCACTCCATCTATACCACCATAGGAGGTACACTATGCTCCAATCACACTGGCTGTGTATGTATTCCTCAAGAGCACCAAATGCTTCCAAATGCCTGAGGTCTTCTTAAGTGCTGTCTATTTTGCTGCTCTGCCACTCCACCCCTGCCTCTTCCTATGCCCGTTTTTGTTTTTTTTGAGTCCTTGTTACAAATGTCTGCTCCTCTGAGCCCTTCTTGATACCCAAACTAAAAACTTGACTCCCTGGTCTGCCTCTCATTATTCTTCATCACAGCAGCTTGTTTCCTGTATAAGACTTACCAACATTTGTAATTATTTATTTTTCTTTTACTTATGTATTGCATAGCTCTTCTACTAGACTCTAAGCTCTATGAAGTGGTACCATAGAAGAAGACCAACAAGTAGATGTTTGATAAATCTTTTTAAGTGACTGGGTGAAGTGGTAGCAACTCAGGAATAGCTTATTTCTGTGAAATCCTGAGACTAGGGAGAAGTTTAATAAAAAGACATCAGTAAGCTCCTCTATATGCCTCGTTATGGCACAATTGCTAGGTAGCTTTGCTTCAAGGTGGGGGCAGGACCAGATACCTCACTGACATTCTTTTAGCACTGAGATTCTGGAAGTCTAAATGTTGAGAATCCCACAAGCCCCTGTCAGTCTGAGCTAGCAGCTGCTTTGCAGAGGGGAGAAAATAAAGTTACCAGGCAGATGGGGTGGGGGAGGGGTGGGAAGATGAAGGCAGTCATTGCTAATGGGGTATGACAGAGCCGTGGGGAGAGGTTTGGGGATGTGGGAGGACCTTGGCCACAGGAATGCCTTTTTCCCCAGGACAAAGAGGGCAGTGACGCAGAGCACAGGGAAGAGCAGCATTTGATTCAACCAAAGGAGTGGTCAATGCGGCATGGCGTGGTTGCCTTGGGAAGAGATGCCTCAACTGGAGGCAGAATTAAAATCTGAAAACAAAGAGCGTCCAAGCAGCAGAACTATTGCTGTGCTTCCAGGCCTTTTCGCCTGGAACTTAGCGGATTAGTGGACTTTCAAACCCTGACAGAGGTCAGGGGCAGAGGCAAAGAGATCATGCCTCCTAATTTTAAACAAAAGATCACTTGAAGAGACCCCAAAGCTCTCTTAATCGCAGGTTCTGCCTGGATGGTGAAAAATCGCCTTCTGACTGCTCATCCTGCAGCTTCCTTGCAGCTGAGGAATGGCACCTTGTCATCCTCAGTGGGCATAATTGGCTTGCAGCCCCCAGTCCCTGTTTCACTGGAAGACATCAGAATCCCACTCTCAGTCTACTCAGCAGCCACACAGAAGCTGCAGAACAGCCAGATTCCCACTGACCCACCCTGGCACACCTCTGAGAATTCATGGGTCCAGACCAGGGCATAAATCATGTTACGTTATATCTTCAGTAAAGTTATCATTTAAAAGAATTAAAGTGTCCCCACCCACAAGAAAGAAAGCCTGGACTTTTCCTGAATAAGTTACCCCTCAGAACTGAATCAATATTTCTTTTCCTTAAAAAAAAAATACTTTGTCATTGGGATCAAACCAAGAAGAGTTATATTTTTCTGCAACAATACTTTGAGCTCTCCTGTTTGAATTTACTTTGTTTTAAAGGAGGTGATGGTGTTGTAATTTTGAAAAATTGGTCCTAACTACAGAATTGACTTAAGTAGTAGAGGTAAGTGATTCCTGGATAAACTATCTAGCAAATGGCAACCAGGAAATTTATCCCTTTCTTTAATGAGTGTAGATTTGAATCTGTCAGCAACAAAGATAGAGGGAGAAGTGTTTCTAAAAAGAGATCAGAGAAGGACAAGAGGATGGAGGAACAGGGAAGTGTAGCTGTCCAACAAGAACCGCAGCCTGGCTGGTGGGTGGGACCTGATGGAGGAAGTGATGTCTGATTCCTCTGTCAACCAGACCCATTTCCAAATGGCTTTTGAATCCTAGGTGGTAGGTCCAACAAAAGGATGATGGCATTTATTTGCCTTTATATTGTTTTAATACCTGTCAGGGGAAAATGCAACACTCTGACAACAGCCTTAGAAATAGCATCCCACCTGGATTGTTAAGACCACGGCAACTGGCACATTTGGCCAAGTTCTTATGGTGAAGTCTCAGTAGGCCAGTCCAGGTGTAATCTCACTCTGGTGGGTTGACAGCGGGAAGCAAGATGAAAAATAAGGAGCATATCTGAATATAAATCACTGTTACTGGGCACCAAAACACAGATGAGAAATTTCCCTCATCCTCAGCGGGTTCACCCTCCTGCACAAGGAATGAACTATAGGACATGATCTCAAACACCTATAGATGCATCTTGCAGGAAGCATCCACCCTTCAATGAAAGATCCTCTTCTGGACTTGCTATGCAGCCCAGCTGAAATGTATCAGGTCTCAAACCTGGTAAAGATGATCTTTCCCCTTGATTCTGGGGTGGGGAGTGGGAGGTGAGACGGGGGTGGGCCTGAGTTTATTTTTTAAATCGTGTATTCTCTTGGTTCTGTGGAAAACTGCAACCGTATCTCCTCTTCTCCTTCACTCTCTCTCCCGGGCTCCCTCCCCAAGGATGAAAGGATCTGAAAGTCGGATTTCTCCCCCTCAGCTAAGCCTGCTCTTTCTCTCCTTCCCAGCCAGCAGCACACAGCACCTGGAGCCCCAGCATCGCCGACGTCCGACCCTGGCAGGCGGGCGCAGCGAGGGCGCCGAGCTGCAGCCCTTTTCCAGCTGCACTGGAGATTTAATTATAATTAATCGTGAGAGCTTCAGCCTTGAGGATTGAATTTTTGAAATAGAGCACACCCCGCTGGTTTCTTTCTGGTCTCTTTTTTTTTTTTTTTTGCATTTCCCTTCCACCCTCCCCAATGGCATCGAAATTTTAAAAAACGAACGAGGAGTCTCACCCACACCTGCCCAGGGACCGACGCTGGCGGAGGATGCGGATAGCCGGCGAGGAGCTGTTCTGCTCCGGGAGGATGCGGCTTTGCCGCGGCGCGCGGGCGGGG
>NW_012123487.1:4585281-4588399 GCF_000951035.1 Colobus angolensis palliatus
AGGGGGCGGGCTCCTGGCGGTCACGTGGGCTCGGGCTCTGCCCTGCCCTCCCGCCCGCCTCGAATGGCTCTGAGAACCAGCGGGCGCCCCGCTCAGCTAGCTTCTCTGGCACGCCGCTGCAGAGATGGCCTCCTGGGCTAAGGGCAGGAGCTGCCTGGCGTCTGGTTTGCTGCAGGGCCAAGTGGCCGTCGTCACCGGCGGGGCCACGGGCATCGGAAAGGCCATCGTGAAGGAGCTTTTGGAGCTGGGTACGTGAGCGGGCCGCTGGTGCACCGACATGGCTGGGGTGTCCTGGGGTAACCTGGAATCGGGAGCCAGGGGCTCTCGGCGGGGCTGGGGGAGTGTGGAGCTGCAGAGCAAAGCGGGGGCAGGTGTGGGCGAAATTAGACCACCATGGAGACAAAAGAGAGCAGCTCTTCCTAAGGAATTATGGAGCCACTGGTTAAAAACTAAAGGGACCACTCAGGCCAAAGAGACTGTGCCCGAGATAGGCAATAAGAACAGCAGTGACACATGCTGTGCAATTAGTTTTATATTCAGATTTAAAATTCATCCATTCTATATGCTTAATGTGAGTGATTAGGAAACGTGGGAAGACTTCATTTAACTGGAAAAAATTGTAAGCATACTGAGAGTCTCTCATAGTATCTTCTCACATCTCTTAACCACAGCAAGGAAATAGGCTGAATATTTACCTTAAGTTGGGTGAAGGAAGGCCTTTGTAAACACATAAGTGAGGGAATAAACCACAAAGGGGAACATAAATCAGTCTGCCTGTATGAAGGTGTAAATCCTCATTTAATTAAAAAAATGTATAAAGTTTAAGAGCATATGAAGAAAAATATTTACAACATCGATAAATTGTTTGTTGGTTTTGAGATAGGGTCTCACTCTGTTGCCCACGCTGGTCTCGAACACCTGGGTTCAAGGGATCCTCCTGCCTTGCCTCTGACTCCCAAAGTGTTGGAATTACAGGCTGAGCCACTAGACTCCGCAAAGAAAAAATTCAACACACTGATAGAAAAATTAGATTAATAGTATGGACTAAGTGTTCCAAAAGAACTACAGACAGGCAAGAAGCATATGAAAAAATAATCAACTTTATTGGTAATAAAATATAAAACAGTAAGATTTCATTTTTCTAACAAAATTTTGAAATATTGGGAAAAATTAAAGTGTTGATGCAGGAATGAGAAGGCAGGAATGTAAATTATTACAAAATTTCTGGAGGGCAATTTGGAAAAAAAGATCCAAAAACCTTCACAATGTTTATGCTCTATGACAGTAATTCCTTTCTCAGGAATTTAAAGAAACAGAGTCAAGCAAAGCTTTTCATGCAAGGATGTAGTCTTGAGTAGTGAAAAAATGGAAATTACCTAAAAATCCAATATGAGGGAAATAGTTAAATCAATTACAATGAAATATAATGCTTCCATTTAAATATCTTGCTATTTGTCCTGGCGAGGTGGCTCACGCCTGTAATTCCAGCACTTTGGGGGGCTGAGGCAGGCAGATAACCTGAGGTCAGGAGTTCGAGACCAGCCTGGCCAACATGGTGAAACTCCATCTCTACTAAAAATACAAAAATTAGTGAGGCATGGTGGTGCACACCTGTAGTCCCAGCTACCTGGGAGGCTGAGGCACAAGAATCACTTGAACCCAGGAGGCAGAGGTTGCAGTGAGCCAAGATCGTGCCACCGCACTCCAGCCTGAGTGACAGAGCAATACTCTGTCACATAAATAAATAAATAAATAAATAAATAAATAAATAAATAAATAAATAAATAAATATCTTGCTATTGAAGACTTATTTGGATAAATGCATACCATATTATTGGGAAAAGTAGAATTCTAAACCTAATAGCATTCCAATCTTACTTTTTTTTGGTTTTGTTTTGAAATGGACTTTCACTCCTGTTGCCCAGGCTGGAGTGCAATGGCGCCACCTCGGCTCACCGCAACCTACCCCTTCTTGGTTCAAGTGATTCTCCTGCCTCAGCCCCCCAAGTAGTTGGGATTACAGGCATGCCCCACCTCGCCTGGCTAATTTTGTATTTTTAGTAGAGACGGGGTTTGTATACGTTGGTCAGGCTGGTGTCAAACTCCCAACCTCAGGTGATCCGCCCGCATTGGCCTCCCAAAGTGCTGGGATTACAGGCATGAGCCACTGTGCCTGGCCCAGTTTTGCTTTTAATAAAAAATATACATGCAGGGCTGGGTGCAGTAGCTCACGCCTGTAATCCCAGCACTTTGGGAGGCCGAGGCGGGTGGAACACGAGATCAAGAGTTCGAGACCAGCCTGGGCAAACATGGTGAGACAGGGTTTCATGTGCCTGTAATCCCAGCCACTCAGGAGTCTGAGGCAGGAGAATCACTTGAACCCAGGAGGCAGAGGTTGCAGTGAGCCAAGATCGTGCCACCGCACTCCAGCCTGAGTGACAGAGCAATACTCCGTCTCAAAAAAAAAAAAAAAAGTATTATACATGCAAAAATAGACCAGAAGGAAGTTTATAAGATTTTTAGCTATTTTTCTGAAAATAATGTTAATTATGAGTAATTAAAATTGTCTTCGTCTTTTAAATATTTTTTAATGAACCTCTAAATTATCTTTGGTTACCACTGTTTCCAACATCTGGCATAGTATGAACTGAAAAAGAAAACATCTATATTTTTAGTTTAAAAAAAAAAAAAGCAAAAACATTTCCTAGTAAGGCCATGATATAACCTCATCACCATTACTGCCCAGTTTATTCTCAACACCAAACTCTCTCCTTTTTCAGGAAAATCTGTAAGAAAATCAGAATCAGTTATCAATTCATGCAAAGGTCAGCTACTAGGCTTCTCAGCAGATGCATAGGACCCTAGTTCACCTTGAAGGATTTTCAGTGGGATTTTATGTATTTGAACTTTCATCCTGTTGCATAAGTGTGCTATTTGAACTTTCATCCTGTTGCATAACTGTGCACTGGCCAAAAACTACACCCCTGGAATAAGGTGATAAACTGTATTTTTCTTACCACAAACTAAAACATTAGGACAATGGTCTTTTAGTCTTTTGGAAGACATGGATCTCTCTGAGATTCTGATAAAAGCGATGGAGTGTCTTTTGAGAAAAAAA
>NW_012123487.1:4592385-4606641 GCF_000951035.1 Colobus angolensis palliatus
TCCTGACCTCGTGATCCGCCCGTCTCGGCCTCCCGGGTTTACGCCATTCTCCTGCCTCAGCCTCCCAAGTAGCTGCGACTACAGGCACCTGCTACCTCGCCCGGTTAGTTTTTTTGTAGTTTTTTTAGTAGAGACGGGGTTTCACCGTGTTAGCCAGGATGGTCTCGATCTCCTGACATCGTGATCCACCCATCTCGGCCTCCCAAAGTGCTGGGATTACAGGCTTGAGCCACCGTGCCCGGCTCTGAGTAGTATTTTTAATAGAGACGGGGTTTCACCATATTGGCCAGGCTGGTCTTGAACTCGTGACCTTGTGATCCATCCCTCTCGACCTCCCAAAATGCTGGGAGCTACCATGCCTGGCCACAAAAATCATTTTTTATATGACTTTTTCCTCTTTATTTTTTTCATGCAAGAATTAATGGCTATTTCCACAACATTGTTATAAAAACCCAAATTGAGCAAAAAAGAAAATGTTAGCCAATTTTTTTTTTTTTTTTTTTGAGACGGAATCTCACTCTGTCACCCAGGCCAGATTGCAGTGGCATGATCTCGGCTCACTGCAACCTCCACCTTCCGAGTTCAAGCGATTCTCATGTCTCAGCCTCCCAAGTAGCTGGGACTACAAGCATGTGCCACCACGCCTGGCTAATTTTTATATTTTTACCAGAGACAGGGTTTTGGCATGTTGGCCAGGCTGGTCTCGAACTCCGGACCTATAATGATCTACCCACCCCAGCCTCCCTAAGTGCTAGGATTATAGGCATGGAGCCCTCACGCCTAGCCTCCAGTTTTCTTTCTAGTCAGAAGGCCACTGTTTTTTGTTTTTGGTTTTGTTTTTTTAGTGTGAATTACATTTTTTTTTGCATGAACTCTGAGACATGGTTTTTAAAACGATGATGACTGTATTGTCTTTCACTTCCACAGGATTTTGACTTTTCCTTTTGCTGAGAGGATACAGAAAGCTTTAGCTCACAAAAGCAGGATATTGTAGGCAGAATTGGATCTCCTTAGTACGTTTGACAGGTGCTGTGAGGTGGAGAGAAACCTGATTTCGTCAAGAAAAACCTAAGATCATCAAGTTGAATTCGTATCAGATCTTTTTTTTTTTATCTTCAAGTTAATCATTCACTTTCTGTTACTACAGTAGAACATAAATTAGGTATAGTAGATAAAATGCAATTAGGAAATGCAGGTGAAAATTATGAGCCAAGACAGCATTCTTTCTTGCTCTAGTCTAGTCTAACTAGCCTGTTACCAACACCAGGGACCAAGAAGTTGCTGAATAAATGTAGTATTTTGAGTTGAAGATGGAAAAGGATCAGTATCAGCCTAAGCAGGAACTCAGCATACTGGGGCTACAAGCCTCTGATGTTGAAAGAACTCCTTATCCACAAGCTATTTCTATACCTATTCTTTTTTTTTTGAGATGGCAGAGTCTCACTCTGTTGCCCAGGCTCGAGTGCAGTGGCGTGATCTTGGCTCACTGCAAGCTCCACCTCCTGGGCTCACGCCGTTCTCCTGCCTCAGCCTCCTGAGTAGCTGGCACTACAGGTGCTCACCACCACACCCAGCTGATTTTTTTGTATTTTTAGTAGAGACGGGGTTTCACCGTGTTAGCCAGGATGGTCTCAATCTCCTGACTTCGTGATCCGCCCGCCTTGGCCTCCCAAAGTGCTGGGATTATAGGTGTGAGCCACCGCGCCTGGCCTTCTATACCTATTCTAACCAGGTCAGTTGTGCTTCCAGGATCTCTCTAGCTACATATAAACAGAAAGTTTATTCAAATGATTTAGCATGAAAGGTAAGGATTATATATAATATTTTTCTAGTTTATTATAAGGTAACATAAGAGGTTTCCAATAAAAATAGTATAGAAGTGTATAAAAGAAAAAAATGAGCTTTACCCATTCTGCCCTTTTTCTGAATTCCCTTCCTGGTGATTTTCTATAAATTTAATGTGCACATGTATACACACGTATATATATTTGATTTTTACAAAATTGGGATCACAGTATTGCTGCTCTGTAATCATTTTATATATATGTGTGTGTGTGTGTGTGTGTGTGTGTATACACTTAAAATACCTTGTTTTTTCTTTGTTTGTTTTTTTAGAGACAGGATCTTGCTCTGTCACCCAGGCTAGAGTACACTGGTGCCATCATAACTCACTGCAGCCTTGAACTCCTGTCTCAAATGATTCTCCTGCCTCAAACTCCCAAGTGTCTAAACTATAGGCATGTACCACAATGTTTGGCTAATTAACACATTTTTTTAGAGACAAGGTCTCACCCAGGATGGTCGTGAACTCCTGGCCACAAGCGACTCTCCAACCTTAGTCTCCCAAAGTGCTGGGATTACAGACATGAGTCACCATGCCTGGCCCATATCTTGTGTTTTTCGATGGTAGTACTGTAGTCATATCTCATTCATTTTAAAGCTGCATAGTATTCCATTGTGTGGATCTGTGATAACTTATTTAACCATTTCCTGAATGGACATTTAGGTTTTTATTTTACCCAGCATTGCATTGTTTTTCCCTGTAATACGTTTGCACCCTAGTTTAAGTTTCTACCAGTGAAAGTAAATGGACTTGTAAAGTTGTATTTCAGTGCATCTTTACTTGTAGTAGACAACCATCCTAAAGTCTTGAGGTTTCAGATAGTAATAATTCAGTAAACTTCTATTTAGATAATCAATAATCCTATTTATAGTCTCACCATATTTTTTATTTGAGGTCTTGGACAAAGTTAGGCATTAATCACCTTAGTGTTCTTGTTTGCTTTCTCTCTCCCTCTCTTTCTCTCTTTCTCTCTGACACAGTCTCACTCTGTCACCCAGGCTGCAGTGCAGTGGCACAGTCTTGGCTCACTTACAACCTCCACCCCCAGGTTCAAGCAATTCTCGTGGCTTAGTCTCCTGAACAGCTAGGATTACAGGCATGTGCCTTCATGCTCAGCTAATTTGTTTTTATATTTTTAGTAGAGGTGGGGTTTCACCATGATGCCCAGGCTGGTCTTGAAGTCCTGAACATGAGCGATCCACTGGCCTTGGCCTCCCAAAGTACTGGGATTACAGGCGTGAGCCACTGCGCCCAGCCTAGGTGAAGTTTTTAATCCCTGCCCTCTGGAGCCTATGCCCTACTCTGGGAAATGGAGTGAAAAATACACATGTTGAAGGCAGAAATATCAAAGAAAGAAGTGGGTGAAGGAGGTGGTGGCTTGTCCTGGGGTGCTTATTTCTCCTTTCCATCTCACTGATCAGCTCAGCTATTTCTTCTAAGTGACAGAAACCTAACTGAGGGTTGGATTAGTCTGGAAGTATATACAGTCATGTGTCACTTAACAAAGGGGAAATCTTCTGAGAAATGCATCCTTAAGTGATTTCATCATAGTGTGAACATCATAGAGAGGTAGGCAAACCTAGATGGTATAGCCTACTATACACCTGGGCTATATGGTATAGCCTATTGCTTCTAGGCTACAAACCTGTACAGCATGTTACTGTGCTGAATGCTGTAGGAAATAGTAACACAAAGGTAAATATTTGTGTGTCTAAACATATCTAAACATACCAAAGATATAGGAAATAGGAAAAATACGGGATAAAAGATTAAAAAAATGGTACACCTGTATAGAACACTGCATAGGCCATAGGAGCTTGTGGGACTGGAAGTTGCTCAGGGTGAGTTAGTGAGGGAGTGATAAGTGAATGTGAAGGCCTAGGCCATTATTGTTTACTGTTGCAGAATTTATAGACACTGTACACACAGGCTAAACTAAATTTATAAAAAAAAAAAGTAATCGCACCTATGACATTACAGTGGCTACAGTACCACTGGATGATAAGAATGTTTAACTTCTACTTTAATCTTATGGGGTCACTGCCATATATGTGGTCTATCATTGACCAAAACATTGTTGTGGGGTGCGTGACTGTGTTTCAGTTCTTTTTCCTCCTGGGAGAAGAAGGCCTTCCTGGAAACAAATGGAGAAAGGAGTAAGCATTCTCCTAACCATATAACTTCTGTTTTGTTGAACATTATATATTTTGAGAAATTAAATTCCATTTTAAAGTCAGGCAAGGCTTACAAAGAACTCATGGTGAATCTTTCCAATTTTTGCTTCATAAAACCCTCAGATTGCACACGAGAATTTCCAAAAATTGTTATCATTTTTAGTTTACTAAATTATAACCTAAACTTTAAACATAGTTTTTAAAATTGCCTTACATTGTACAAGCTCTATGGAAAACAGTATAGAGATTTCTTAAAGAATTAAAAATAGAATTCCCATTCAATTCGGCAAACCCACTGCTGGGTATCTACAAAGGAAAATAAATCACTATGTGAAGAAGACACCTGCTCTAGTATGTTTATCACAGCACTATTCACAATAGCAAGTTAAGGAATCAACCTAACTGTCCATCAATGGATGATTGGATAAAGAACATATGTTATATATACCATGGAATACTACTCAGCCATGAAAAGAAGGAAATCTTGTCTTTTGCAGCAACATGGATAGAACTTGAGGCCTTTATCACAACTGAAATAATTCAGAAACAAGGTCAAATGGTGCATGTTCTCACTTATAAGTGGGAGGTAGAGAGTGGGTACACATGGACATATAGAGTGGAATAACAGACACTGGAGACTCTAAAAGGTGGGAAGGTAGAAGCAGGGGAGTGAAGGTTGAAAAATTACCTGTTGGGTACAGTGTCCACTATTCAGGTGATGGGTAAACTAAAAGCCTACAGTACACATATATCCATGTAACAAAACTGCACTTGTCACTGCTACATCTATAAAGATAAGAAATAAAATAAAATGCCTTATTTTAATATGCAGTGGCTAGCTTATCTTATACAACTAAAATAGTTCAGGCCAAATGGAGAGCCCTTGTACTCTATGCCTTTATGAGCTTCATTTATTCCGCATGTATATGTTGGACTGTGTGTTAGCATAACAAATAGAGCAATTACAGGGTCGCTTCCTCCAGGAGACGACAGTGAGTGGAGCAGACTGTTAAATTAACAGGTAATTATGATACAGTGAAATGCTGTATTAGGGTGAGAACAGTCTATAACTGTATTGCCTCACATGGAATTTAACACTGAAGAACCACTGCAGTCCAGCCTGGGCAACACAGTGAGACCTCATCTTTAAAATATATATGTAAAAGAACCACTTAACAGTTCATAGGTAGTCTTTGCTTTTGCTTGGCATTGTAGGATTGTAACAATGATCATGCAAGCTGAAACCATGCAAAGCAAAAATAGTCAATGGGAAAAAGTACAAGTATTTCATTACCTTCAGAAATTTTTGTCAAAGTGGTGCCCAAACAGGGACTTTCAGGGACAAACAGAGACCTGAAGGGACCTAAAGAGACCTGCAGGGACAAATAGAGATAAGTAGGGATAAATAGAAATGGGGATAGAGTTAAATAGAGATTTTTTGGCAAAAGTCATCTTCACTTGCAAGGCATTACTGTAGTCCCAGGAGTTGCTGATTTTGATTGTGAAGAAGACATTCCGGTAGTCGTAGTGTCACAAGATCTTTGGGGTTTTGAACCAGGAGAGTATATTGCACAACTATGGCTTGTTCCCTGTAAGTTGCACGCTTCTCCACTAAGGGAGAAGTGAGGGAATCAAGGATTTGCAAGTACAACTAGGAGAGAGATTTTTCTATCACAACCCACAGCATTTAATGGACCCACCTGTACAGTACAAATTTAAGTTCTTAAGGATCATTTTTGTTGTTGTTTTTTTTTTTGGAGACGGAGTCTTACTTTGTTGCCCAGGCTGCAGTGCAGTGGCATGATCTTGGCTCACTGCAAGCTCCACCTCCTGGGTTCACGCCATTCTCCTGCCTCAGCCTCCTGAGTTGCTGGGACTCCAGGCACCCACCACCCTGCCGGCTAATTTTTTTTGTATATTTAGTAGAGACAGGGTTTCACTGTATTAGCCAGGATGGTCTCGATTTCCTGACCTCATGATCCACCCGCCCTGGCCTCCCAAAGTGCTGGGATTACAGGTGTGAGCCACCGCACCCGGCCAAGGTTTTTTTTTTTTTTTTTTTTTTTTTTTTTTCCCCGCTATATTGTTGCATGAGAAGGATGATGCAGGAGAAGGATGAACTTCAATTTGCTTTCCCTGTGCCTTCTATTAATCAGAAAGAGCCTGCATCTCCTTATCAATGAGAAGTTTTACCCCACGGTAATTAACCAAAGAGGCAGAAGCTGAGTTACAGCTTGTGGAGCAGATGCTTCGGCATGCCTCCTGGCCACAGCCACAAAAGCCTTTGCTTCTGTTTCCATTGATTTACTAACATGGGGACGAGGGTATGTGTTTTTGCAGGAGATGAACAAACTGTGTGGGTGCCCTCAAGGTGTGTGCGACCACAGAACAGGAGACTAGAGGGACCCATGGATCCCAACCATGGGCCTGGTTTCCCCCAGTACATGCTGAATGTGAAGACGGAATGAACCACCAAGGCTACACATTTTGCAATTGCCTTTCTCAATTAATTCAAAAAACAAAAAGGGAGAGATGTTGCAGGCCGAAAGAGTGAGGGTCGTGATCAACTCAGTATACCACTGGAGGGTATATGAGCAAACAGCAAACTCTTCTCATAAACGCAGAATGTTGGCAAACCGACAAACTGTCTGCCAACCAGAAGGAATGCTGAAGATAGTCACGACCCAGGCACAAGTGTTTCTTGTGATGAGGCACATCTGAAGCTTGTTAGCAATAATGTGAACCTGTGATCAGTTAAGCAGCTGACCAATCGTTTCCTCCTCCTCCCTGCTCTTTCTACCCTATGAATACAAAAGGCTGTAGAAGCTCAAGGCTGCTGCTTTTGCTCACTAGAAGCAGGGAGTCCTGTTCCCCTGGCCCCTTCCTTTAAAACAGTTTCTTTTGTTTTAAGTTTTCATTTCTGCGTTCATCTTCCTTCCTTCAGTCTCCTAGATGTCGGTCAAAGAGTACAAAGTTTCATTTAGACAGGAGGAATAAGTTCTGATGATCTATTGCACAGCATGATGGCTATAGTTTGTGATGCATTATGTATTTCAAAATAGTGAAAATAGTGGATTTTGAATGTTCTTACCTCAAATAAATAATAAGTATAAGAGGTGATGGATACATCAGCCTGATTTCATTATTCTACAATATATTTATGTATCAAAATATCACATTTTACCCCATTAATGTATACAGTTATTTGTCAACTAAAAATAAAAAATTTAAAAACTCAGTATTGAAAATTAAACTTTTATTTTCATGTGAAAAGTGTGTCGAGTCATTCGATTAGTGCTTGCCTTCTCATTGTATACCTTATGATATGGAGCAAGCATTTTTCCTATACCTTGTTAAATTGTCATACTCCTTTCTATGTTTGGATCAGCTTCCAACATTTTATCTTTTATACTTTCAATGTCATGAAATATTTCCAAAAGTTTCTTTCTTTCTTTCTTTCTTTTTTTTTTTTTTTTTGAGACAGAGTCTTGCTCTTCTCATCAGGCTGGCGTGCAGTGGTACAATCTCAGCTCACTGCAACCTCTGCCTCCTGGGTTCAAGCAGTTCTCCTGCCTCAGCCTCCTGAGTAGCTGGGATTAACAGGCACCCGCCACCATGCCTGGCTAATTTTTGTATTTTCAGTAGAGACGGGGTTTTGCCATGTTGGTCAGGCTGGTCTCAAACTCCTGACCTTGTGATCTGCCCACCTCAGCCTCCCAAAGTGCTGGCATTACAGAAGTGAACCACTACACCCGGCCCCAAAAGTTTCTTTAATGTGAAATTTTTTGTGGGTGTCACTTCCTTTGGGATATCTTCATCTTCTTTGTCACGTGTACTTTCCTCATTATGTTAAGTTTGCCTTCAGTAAGATCTTCTGGCTTTCTGTAGTTTCTAGAATGGTGGCAGTGTCATGCATTCCCCTTTTATAATTCCCCTGATATGCAATTCTAATTTCGCTTCCAGTGTTACAAATTTTCATTTCTTGGTCTCATTTTTCATGTTTGTTGACAGTCCCTCCTTAGATTATGTGTTTTTGTAAAATGTCACTTGGGTTTCTTGTTGAAAAACCAGGAGGTGACACAGCTATATTCTTTGCTGTCTGAGCTCTTCTGAACTGAAGAAGAGATGCAGAGTGGCCATTCACTGATAGATGTTGGAAGAAATGACATGATTAATCACTGATTAATCACTGATCTTGATGTGCATCTGTTATTTATGATTTGTGGGTTGGAAAGCTAGCAGTGAAGTTTGCATGTTATGCAGTTACAGTTAATATACCGTGGTTATTGAAATTTGAACCATGTTGTTGAGAGACTGGTGTCTTTAAGCTAAGCTAAGAAATCAGAGCATATTAGAGCAGAGCAAAGGAAGGACTGTCTCTACTTCCATTTCACCCTTCTTAGCCATTGTGCTATTATTCTCAAGGAGAAGGAGGGAATCATTTTATTTCTACGTATGTTATAAATCCTATAATACATTATTATTTTTGCTTTGAACTATCACTACCTTTTAAAGAGATCTGAATAGAAAGAAGAAAAATCTTTATATTTTCTCACATAATTACTATTTCTGCAACATAGACCTCATCTCTACTTAAAAAAAAAAAAAAAAAAAAAATGGGCCGGGTATGGTGGTTTATGTCTGTGGTCCCAGCCACTCGGGAGGCTGGGGTAGGAGGATCAGTGGAGCCCAGAAGGTCAAGGCTGCAGTGTGCCAAGATCACCACTGCACTCCAGCCTAGGCAACAGAGTAAGACCCTGTCTCAAAAACAAACACACAAACGAACCGTTTTTAGTTCTCTTTCTTCTGTGTATTTTTAGATTTTTATCTGGCATAATTTTCCTTCTACTTGAAGGGCTTCCTTTTATCTTTTTTGTAGTGCAGAACACCTTGATGAATTCTTCCAGCTTTCATATGGGTGAAAAAGTCTTTATTTTGCCATCATTTTTGAGAGATATTTTCACTGGGTCAAGATTTCTAAGTTCACCATCTTTTTCATTGCTTTTAGTACCGTAAAGATGTTTCACTGTCTTCTGGGCTTGCATTGTTTCTGAAAGAAGTCTTTATCTTTCTTGTTCTATATTTAATGTGTTGTTTTTCTCTGGCTGCTTTTAAGATTTTTCTCTTCATCACTGGTCTATTTAATTATATCATCAGTGTCATTTCTGGTTCCGGTTTTTTTTTTTTATACAGGGTCTTGCTCTGTTGCCCAGGCTGGAGGGCAGTGGGGTGATCTCAGCTCACTGCAACCTCTGCCTCCCAGGTTCAAGAAATTCTCCTGCCTCAGACTCCTGAGTAGCTGGGATTATAGGCACACGCCACCATGCCTGGCTACTTTTTGTATTTTTAGTAGAGACAGGGTTTCACCATGTTGGTCAGGCTGTTCTCAAACTCCTGACCTCATGATCAGCCCGTCTCAGCCTCCCAAGTGCTGGGATTACGATTATAGGTGTGAGCCACTGCATCCGGCCTGGGTCTGTTTTTATTAATTGACTTTTCTCCTCATTATGTGCTGTTATTTTCCTGTTCCTTGGCATGCCTGGTAGTTTTTTTGTTGGATGCCAGATACTAAATTGACCTTGGTGCATGTTGGCTATTTTTATATTCTTATAAATATTCTTAGGCGCAAGAGACTGAGACCATCCTGGCCAACATGGTGAAACCCCATCTCTACTAAAAATACAAAAATTAGCTGGGCCTGGTGGCGCATGCCTGTAGTCGCAGCTACTTGGGATGCTGCGGCAGGAGAATTACTTGAACCCGGAAGGCGAAGATTGCAGTGAGCTGAGATTGTGCCACTGCATCCCAGCCTGACGACACAGCAAGACTCCGTATCAAAATATATATATATATATTATATATGTGTGTATATATATGTGTGTATGTGTATAAATATATACATATATGTGTATATATATAAAAATAAATATACGTGTGTGTATATATACACATACATATACTCTTGAGCTTTGTTCTGGGATACAGTTAGGTCACTTGAAAACAATTTAATACTTTAAAAGAGGCTTGATCTGAGCAGCCTTTAGTCTGGTGAATTTTGCCTCACTGCGGAAGCCATCTGCTTCTATGTATTTTACAGAATGCCCTGTGAAAGGTTTTCTTCTGCTGGGCACACTAACAGTTCCCAGTGCTGTGTGAGTGCCAGGGTTTGATCTTCCTGCCCATTTTTGGTGGTTCTTTCCTCTTTGATTTATTCCCAAGCATCGATCGGTACTCAGGTGAAGGTTCAAGAGAGACTCTGCAGATCTCTGGAGTTCTCTCTCTCTGTATATCTTTTCTCCCTATCCCCTGGGCAATCTCACTGCCTTGGCTCCCTAGACTCCCAACTTCATCTCTTCCACCAGGGAGACTTTGGTCTCTGAACGTGTTCCCCTCCCTTGCTGCAGTCTAGAACCTCTCTCCAGGCAGCAAGCTGGGGAAATCCAAGGGCTCATGTTTGTTTTCACTCTCCCAGAGATGACCATCCAGTGCTACTTGATGTCCAGTGCCAGAAAACCATCGTTTCATATATTTTGTCCAATATTTTAGTTATTTCAGGATGGAGGGCAAATTCAGTTTCTATTATTCCATCTTGTCCAGAAGCAGAAGTCTTAATTCAGCTTTTTTTAAGACATGGGAGGCCGGGCGCGGTGGCTCAAGCCTGTAATCCCAGCACTTTGGGAGGCCGAGACGGGCGGATCACGAGGTCAGGAGATCGAGACCATCCTGGCTAACACGGTGAAACCCCGTCTCTACTAAAAATACAAAAACTAGCCGGGCGAGGTGGCGGGCGCCTGTAGTCCCAGCTACTCAGGAGGCTGAGGCAGGAGAATGGCGTAAACCCGGGAGGCGGAGCTTGCAGTGAGCTGAGATCTGGCCACTGCACTCCAGTCCGGGCGACAGAGCGAGACTCCGCCTCAAAAAAAAAAAAAAAAAAAAGACATGGGAACATACATGGCCAGGTGCAGTGACTTGTGCCTGTAGTCCCAGAATTTTGGGAGGCCAAGTGGGAGGATTGCTTTAGCCTGGGAGAAGTTCAAGGTTACAGTGAGCTATGATTGAGCCACGGCACTCCAGCCTAAGCAACAGGGTGAGACCTTGACTCTAAAATAAAAAATACTTCAAAAAATGGAAGACATGATATTTTTTTAAATATTATTATTGTTGGAATTTGGACAACTCGTGAAGGCATATTTATTTGTTCCCTAGCTATTTACTTCTCAAGGTATAATGTGTTCACTGCATCTCATGAAGGCATATTTACTTGTTCTCTGGCTGTTTCTCCTCAGGGAGTAATGTGGTCATTGCATCCCGTAAGTTGGAGAGATTGAAGCCTGCGGCAGATGAACTGAAGGCCAGCCTACCTCCCACAAACCAGGCACGAGTCATTCCCATACAATGCAACATCCGGAATGAAGAGGAGGTAATGGAGATCTATCTGTATCGTTTATTCATTCACTATAATTTGCAGTAGTGGTTCTTAAACCTGGCTGTGCTTCAGGTTCTCCTATTGTAGCTGTCTTAGATGAGGCTCATTAGAAGCAGAGGCTGTGAAGGAGATTCTCATGTTAATGATTTACTGAGCCAGTGACTACTGGAGAAGGAGAGGAAGGGAGGCAAGAGTGTAGTGTGGTCTCAGGTAGAGATGGCCTTTTGCCCTTTAAGTCATTTTTTATCTTTTTTTTTTTTTTGAGACAAAGTCTTCCTCTGTTGCCCAGGCTGGAGTGCAGTGGTGCAATCTCGGCTCACTATGACCTCCACCTCCTGGGCTCAAGTGATTCTCATGTCTCAGCCTTTTGCCCTTTAAGTCATTTTTTATCTTTTTTTTTTTTTTGAGACAAAGTCTTCCTCTGTTGCCCAGGCTGGAGTGCAGTGGTGCGATATCGTCTCACTGCAACCTACACCTCCCGGGTTCAAGCAATTCTCCTGCCTCAGCCTCCTGAGTAGCTGGGACTATAGTTGCATGCCACCATGCCCAGCTAATTTTTGTATTTTTCATAAAGACAGGTTTCACCATGTTGGCCAGACTGGTCTTAAACTCCTGACCTCAGGTGATCTGCCTGGCTCGGCCTCCCAAAGTGTTAGGATTACAGGCGTGAGCCACCATGCCTGGCCCCTTGAGTCATTTTTTAATGTTCATTTTAATCTGATTTCATCAGTGTTTATTCTGGGTTGGTAGCTTACAAATTAACATATGACAGAGGCCTGCCCTACTCAAGGGTGTTCCAGGCCCTTGGATCTATCTTGTCGTCAAAATTACAATTTTAGCTTTGTGATGTGTGGGTATTGGGTGCTGGTACATTACTCATTGGTGTAGGATTTTTAGGGTTATTCATTGCTGCATGTTCATTCATTGTGGTACTTGGAGTGACTGTGAGAGATTGCAGACTCTGTCTAGAGCAAACAATCAGGTGAGGTAGCAGGTTAGGCTAGTAAACTTTTACTTTTAGTAACTTCCAATGTTCTTCTTTAGGTGAATAATTTGGTCAAATCTACCTTAGATACTTTTGGTAAGATCAATTTCTTGGTGAACAATGGAGGAGGCCAGTTTCTTTCTCCTGCTGAACACATCAGTTCTAAGGGATGGCACGCCGTGCTTGAGACCAACCTGACGGGTACCTTCTACATGTGCAAAGCAGGCAAGTACCATCAGTATCCACAAGTCACCACGTCTTTATTTAGAGATCTCAGGAATCCTATGAGGGACTCAGAAGCCCCATGTCATTAACATTTGTTGCCTAGATTTTCTCACTTACAACATAGGAATGTAAATTGGTACATTTCGGTATAGTAATTTGGCAATATTTATAAAATGTGGATATCCATCAATCTCACCATTTTATTTCTTGGAATTTATTATGAGGAAATTAGTAATGATCTGTACATAGATTTAGCTATAAACTTGTTCATAAAATTGGAGAAAACTCTCACACTTATTTTGTTTTTAAGAAATGAATCTATTAAATCTTTTCGCAGAACCAATAAATAAATTCAGGGAGAATACCAGAGACAGCGTCTGTATGCTCTCTAACAACTAATTAGCATGCATGTATAGTCTTTGGATTAAAGGTTGTGTTTCGTGGATGGTTTTGAGACAGAGTCTTGCTCTGTGGCCTAGGCTGGAGTGCAGTGGCCTGATCTCAGCTCACTGCAAGCTCCACCTCCTGGGTTTACGCCATTCTCCTGCCTCGGCCTCCCGAGTAGCTGGGACTATAGGCGCCAGCCACCACGCCCGGCTAGTTTTTTATTTTTATTTTTATTTTTTAGTAGAGATGGGGTTTTACCGTGTTAGCCAGAATGGTCTCGATCTCCTGACCTCATGATCTGCCCGTCTCCGCCTCCCAAAGTGCTGGGATTACAGGCTTGACCCACCGCGCCCGGCAAGAGATTCTTTAAAAACTACCCAACTCTTTCTTATGATGAAAAATACAGACCAAGTACAACCCTAACTCAAAGGGTCTTCATGCCAACCTGAATTAGGCTTTATATTCTTGGTGTCTACAAGTCAGAGGTCTTGCAGACATCTCTACCTGTCTAGCAGAATCAAGCTCTGTATAAGTTGCGATACAAGCTGGGTCGTTCCAGTAACATGAGTTGATTTTTCTCACATAAAAAGTCCAGGTAGGTAGTCTGAGGATTACCTGGTAGTTTCATAATCATTAGGGACTGAGGATCCTTCTTATTGCTCTACTGTTCTTGACCTGTGATTTCCATTGCATGATTGAAGAGGGCTGCTCCAGTTCTTGCTATCAAATGTGCATTGCAGACAGCAGGAATGGGGAAAAAGTGTAATGCTCACCCATTCCTTTTATGGGCACCATCTGGAAGTAGCACCATGATGTTTGCTCACATTCATCGGCTAGAATTCAGTTAAATGATCATACCTAGCTGTAAAAGAAACTGGGAAATAGAGTCCTTAGGTGGGCAGCTATGTGCCTAATACAAATTCTATTTCTGTGGAAGAAAGGGACACTGAGTATTGGGAAACAACTAGTGGTCTCTAACCCAAGCTGTATAGCTCGGTGCTTTCACTCCTTGTAACGAGCAAATCAGCAATGTCTTACCAATCCAAGATTCCTTGCTAACAACTGTCAATTAAAAGTCTACAGAATTGAAATTCAGCAATGATTTTTATTAGCCAAAACTGGCTTGTAAAGAATACAAGGCCAGCCGGGCATGGTGGCTCATGCCTGTAATCCCAGCACTTTGGGAGGCCGAGGCGGGCGGATTACCTGAGCTCAG
>NW_012123487.1:4606691-4607618 GCF_000951035.1 Colobus angolensis palliatus
TCCATCTCAAAAATAAAAAATAAAAATAAAAATAAATATAAATAAATAAACAAATAAAAAGAATACAAGGCCTATTATTTTTGCTTTTACTTATTTGGGGCTTTTAGTTTTTAGTTTTCATAAGTCATATTTTTCTTTTTTCTCCTAAGCATTCCTGTTGATGAATGGAATTTATTTTTACTCAGTATTTCTAACCCATTATTGTCATTTTCTTTCTGACGTTTTAGTTGTCTGGCTGATCTGGCTTCTGTGTCTTTTTGACATGGCTCAGACCTGTTTCTCCAAGAAGACCTAGTTCCCTTTACTAGGGAATCATAATTGTTGTTTGCTTATTTATTTATTTACTTTTTGGAGACAGAGTCTTCCTCTGTCACCCAGGCTGGAGTGTAGTGGTTCAAGGCTGCATAGCCCATTGCAGCCTTGAACTCCTGAGGTCAAGCAATCCTCCGCGCTTCAGCCTACCGAGCAGCTGCTACTATAGGCACATGACACCACGCCTGGCTAATTTTTAAATTTTTCATAGAGACAGAGTTTTTCTGTGTTCCCCAGGCTGGTCTTGAACTCCTGGGCTTAAGTGATCCTCTCACCTTGACCTCCCAAAGTGCTGGGATTAGAGGTGTGAGCCACAACTCCTAGCCGGGAATGATTTTTAGAAGGTGAGATTTGGGTACTACATGTGTTCACTACTACTAGGTTATCATTTCTTCTAGACATTTTCAGAACTAGGAAATAAATAAATATATGTATATGGTGGTATTTGTCCAGAAGCAGAAAGTCTGTGTAGAATAATTTAAATAAATGGTTATTCTCCTTTCTTGTGCTAAAAACAAATGGTTTTTTTTTTTTTTTTTGAGACGGAGTCTTGCTCTGTCACCCAGGCTGGAGTGCAGTGGCTGGATCTCAGCTCACTGCAAGCTCCGCCTCCCG
>NW_012123487.1:4612853-4618475 GCF_000951035.1 Colobus angolensis palliatus
AGGGTTTCACCATGTTGGTCAGGCTTGTCTCTAACTCCTGACCTCAGGTGATCCACCCACCTCAGCCTCCCAAAGTGCTGGGATTACAGACGTGATCCACTGCACTGGGCTGATATTTTCAATTTTATTGTGGTCTGCTCTGTTATATTTTCTTTTCTGCACTTGCTGCTTATGACTTGCTAATTTTATTTCACTATTATTATTGTGTTGTAATTTGAAATTTGAAAGACATA
This sequence comes from Colobus angolensis palliatus, assembly GCF_000951035.1. Classification (NCBI taxonomy): domain Eukaryota; kingdom Metazoa; phylum Chordata; class Mammalia; order Primates; family Cercopithecidae; genus Colobus; species Colobus angolensis. Next base: position 4,613,087 of record NW_012123487.1, read on the forward strand.
GGTTTCGGTATCCTCTACAATAGATGAGGAGGGTGAATGTCAGAAATTGAGCACTCCTTTGTTTTAAATTTGAGCTCTCTTAAGAGACAAATTGAAACTGTTGGCTGTCACTTGTTTAGTTGACCAGTATAGGTACAGGCACAAGGTACATCTGGAAATACTAAAATGAATCAGATGCCGTCCACACTCTGAGGGAGTCCACAATTAGTAGGGGAGCAAAGTGTGAAAATAATCAGCCAGAGAGAGAAGGTGTTGGATGTTCCAGCAAAGGTATTTGCAAGTGTGTAAGCGGGGGCACAGAGGAGGGCAGCATCCTGGCCACATGTCTCGAAGGTGAACTCGAGTTTGGTGACATATGAGGAGGAGAAAGGAAGGCAAGTCAATGAGACATTTACTGTGTAAAGACACAGAAATTTGAGACACTATGGCGCTTTTGGGAACTACAAATAATTCGTTGTAATGATGGGTGGTGTGGCCAAATGGAAATTAATACCTGGGAACGGAGTGGGAGTCAGAAAAGGCCTTAACTACCAGGGAGAGGAGTTTGAACTGCATCAGGGCTTCCTACACTAGAGCCTGTGGCCCTGGGGCTCTGGGGCTGTGCATCTAGGAGGGCACCTAAAGCCGCAGGATTATCACAACTAAGGCATTTACTTGGAGGATCTTTTTACTCTTCATGGTTGAGAAGGAAAACATTTATATTCAAGTATGTATTACAAAGAAAAGCTCAAGAATGATGAGGATTTGGGAGTCATGGTTTGGGAGAGCATCATCTAGTTGTCCTTTATGGGGAATATTTATATACTAAGTTTAGCCTATTACAAGTTGTCTTTTCTTTTCTGAGACGGAGTTTCGCTCTTGTTGCCGAGGCTGGAAGTGCAATGGCACGGTCTTGGCTCACCACAACTTCCGCCTCCTGGGTTCAAGTGGTTCTCCTGCCTCAGCTTCCTGAGAAGCTGGGATTACAGGCATGTGCCACCATGCCGGGCTAATTTTGTATTTTTAGGAGAGATGGGGTTTCTCTATGTTGGTCAGGGTGGTCTGGAACCCCCGACCTCAGGTGATCCGAACACCTTGGCCTCCCAATGTGCTGAGATTACAGGCGTGAGCCACTGTGCCCAGCCTACAAGTTGTTTTTATATTAAGTATCTTTTTTCTTTTTTTTTAAGACAGAGTCTCGCTCTGTCACCCAGGCTGGAGTGCAGTGGCGCAATTTCTGCTCACTGCAGCCTCTTCCTCCCGGGTTCAAGCAATTCTCCTGCCTCATCCTCCCAAGTAGCTGGAATTACAGGTGCGTGCCACCATTCCTGGCTGATTTTTTGTATTTTTAGTAGAGACGGGGTTTCACCGTGTTAGCCAGGATGGACTCGATCTCATGACCTCGTGATCCGCCCGTCTCGGCCTCCCAAAGTGCTGGGATTACAGGCTTGAGCCACCGCGCCCGGCACAAATGGTTTTATATAGTTTTCAGTATTTGATATGATATGGAAAATACTGCTTTATTTATTTTTATTTCCAAACTTTTCTTGGCTATTCATGACCATTTATTCTTGTTTTCTTTGTTTTTTTTTTTTTTTGAGACGGAGTCTCTGTTGCCCAGGCTGGAATGCGGTGGTGTGATCTTGGCTCACTGCAACCTCTGCCTCCCTGGTTCAAGCAATTCTCCTGCCTCAGCCCACCGAGTAGCTGGGATTACAGGCACGTGCCACCATGCTCTGCTAATTTTTGCACTTATGGTAGAGATGGGGTTTTGCCATGTTGGCCAGGCTGGTATTGAACTCCTGACTTCAGGTGATCCATCCACCTCGGCCTCCCAAAGTGCTGGGATTACAGGTGTGAGCCAGCACACCAGGCCCATTTATTCTTTGACATGAATTTTATATTCAAGCTTCTTCCTCAGAAATCCTGGGGAAATTTGATTGGAATTGTGTTAAATTTAATAACTTGGAAATAACTGACATGTTTAAACATAGAATCTTTCCATCATAACATGTCTTTTCATTAATAAAATATAGTTTATATCTTTTGGCAAAGGTTTGTGGTTTGAATCACATAGATCACTTTAAATTAAGATTATATGCCTAGTATATTTCATGGCTATTGCTACTTTGAATGGACTCTTTTTCCACTTTATTTTTCAGCTGGACTATTGTTGGTTTATTGAAAACTTATTTTTTCAAATGTATCTTCTAGCTTTAACTGATAATTTGCAGCTTTAATAGTTTGTCAAACTAGTTTCGGGTTTTCTAGGTGTATGATCGTATTGTTTAAAAATAACTATTGTATTTCATTGAGCCAAAGATATAATTAATTGTGAAATTCACCATCATTCTATATACATTAAGAAAGTAAAAACACTGCTATTTATAATTGTAAGATACCACCAACTGTAAGGCATCCCAAATTTCGCAATGTGAAAATAATGTGAAAAAATTGTCTTAGATTCAGAATATGTTGTATTTCATGTCTTCTTTTCTACTGGTTTTACCTTCTTTTTTCTGTTATATATTATGAATTGGTAAAAACTCACAGGGAAGCAGTCGGTAATAATGGTAAGGTATTCTTATTTTTGCTTAAGCCCTTAATAGGATTGAGTATTTAATTTTGTCTGATCTTTAAATTATAAGAATTCGGGTTTCTATTGAAGAGAGACTGGAGATACATCTCTAGCATTATCTTGATTTGTATGAGTAGAATTGGTGCCAAATATCAAGTGGAGCTTCCAGCATATATAAATCATAAAATATTTAACAATGAGGCTAACAAAAGAAGTGTAAGACTTGTATGCTACAAACTGCCAGACACTGCTGAGAGAAATCAAAGAAGATTTAAATAATGTAAAGATATTCAGTGTTTATGGGTTAGACGTTTCAATATTGTTAATGTGTATGTTCTTCCCAAATTGATCTGTAGATTCAGTGCAATCCCTGTACATTTTTGCAGAAATTAACAAACTGATCCTACACTATATATGGAGATGCAGAGGGCCCAGAAAAGCCAAAACAATTTTGCCAAAGAAGAAAGTTGGAGGACTTAACGCTTCTTGATTTCACAGCTATTTCTTGATTTTAAGACAGTGTGGTACTGACATAGGATAGATGTATAGATCAACATGATTAGTCATTAGGGAAATGCAAATAAAAACTCCAGTGCGATACCACTTCACACCCACTAGAGGGCTATTATGAAAAAAATCAGACAGCAAGGGTGTATATAAACTACATCCAACATGCATTCCTGAGAGTAATGTAAAATGGTGGGGACACTTTGGAAAACCATTTGGCAGTTTCTTTAAAAGCTAAACAGAGTTAACATATGACCACACAAAGATTTGTATTCATAATTGCCCCAAAGAGGAACTATCCAAATGTTTATCAGCTGATGAGTGGATAAATAAAATATAGCATATGCATATAACAGAATACTACTCAGCAATCAGAAAGGAACTATTAACACATTACAACATGGATGAACCTCACAAACATGATTCTAAGTGGAGGAAGTTAGACACAAAAGACCACATATTGTATGATTCACTTTACATGAGATTTTCAGAAAAGGTAAAGGCAAATCTAGAGAAACAGGAAGATGAGTGTTTTCCTGGGGATGGGTTGAGCTGCAAATGGGTATGAAGGAACTTTTCGGGGTGATGGAAAGGTTCTAAAGTTGGATTGTAGTAATGGTTGCACAACTCTGTGTATATTTATTAAGTCATTACATTGCACACTAACGTAGATGAATTTTATGATGTGTAAATTTTACCTCAATCAGGCTTTTTTATAAGAAAATGTAAATGAACATGTAAAACATACCAAACAGGCACTGTGCTGAAACAAGGTATCAGGAGGAGCAGGACACTGTTGAAAAATTTAATGATCGAGTTTGCCTCTATCCTGCAGTTTACAACTCCTGGATGAAAGAGCATGGAGGATCTATCGTCAATATCATTGTCCTTACTAAAGCTGGATTTCCATTAGCTGCGTAAGCATTTTTATGTTGTTTTCTTTCTAAGTCTTTGAGTTTTGTCTTCTGAATGGGGGAAGCGGGATAGGGAACATTTCTTAAATCAAGATCATTAATACCTTTAAAGGAGTTGTGATCCTAATAGTTAACATTTTCTTTTAATTGAACTTAAAATTGAAGTTAAATTTCAAAGTTGTGTTTATTATTTATTGAACTTAAAATTCAAAGTACTTCTAAAACATTCCTGTTCAGATTCAGACTGCCTAGTCATGTGTTCACCCATTAACCAAAAACTGTAGAAATGAGGTTGCTCTGATATGCATGGTCAGCCTGAGGAATGAGGAACTGCGGTCATCACCGCTTGGACATGGACTGAGAACAGGCAAGAGGTACTTCCTCAGGTGGAAATCAGTGTGATGTTACTAAAAACAGAGTAAAAAATGGTGTGCAGGCCATTGATACCACTATACCTTCTTTTCCTGCTCATTATTCTTTACTAAACATATTTACCTATTTTAGCATCTTGGAAGAAATAATTCAGATTGTAGGTTCTTTCTGGCATTTCCCATCCTCACAGGCAATTACTGTTGATAGTTTTGGGGGCATGTCTTTTTCCTACATTTTAACAAAAAATTTAGGGTACTTTAAACACTATTCTGTATCTTGATGTTCTCAAATGAAGCAAATATCCTGGAGATATTTTCTTAACCAAATCTAAAGAGATTTCTTCTTTTTTTTATGGCTAATATGCCACTTTATAAACCATAAGTAAGGAATGATTTATATAACCATTTCCAGTTGGTGAGCATTTGGATTGTTATTACCAAAACCCAACTAAACACCTGCAGTAAGTAACATTTTATATACATCAGATGGTGTGTGGCCTAAATTGCAAGAAGTATATTTGCTAAGTCCAAAGCCAAATGCCATTGTAATTTTAAGAGATATTGCCAAACTGACCTTTGGAAAAGTTGTAGTTCCTTTATGAGTGAAATTTATCCTCCTTCATGCATATGTAAGAAGTAATGAGAGTTTCTTTGCTTAAAATACATTTTTGGAATGAAATCAGTGGCTTTTCTGATATTCGGTTGGCTAGGAAAAAACACAACTTGTCTTTGCTATGGAAAAGACAGTCTTTGCTATGGAAATATGTTTCAGATATTTCTTGCTTTTATTCTTTAAGAATCGTTTCCTTTTCCAATGGCTTTCACACTTTTGACCATGACTCATAGTAAGAAAAAAATTTTACATCTTGACCTAGAGAACACATACGTGGGCCGGGCGCGGTGGCTCAAGCCTGTAATCCCAGCACTTTGGGAGGCCGAGACGGACGGATCACGAGGTCAGGAGATCGAGACCATCCTGGCTAACACGGTGAAACCCCGTCTCTACTAAAAAATACAAAAATCTAGCCGGGCGAGGTGGC
>NW_012123487.1:4618525-4623525 GCF_000951035.1 Colobus angolensis palliatus
TCACTCTTGTTGCCCAAGCTGAAGTGCAATGGCACAATCTCGGCTCACTGCAACCTCCACCTCCTGGGTTCAAGCGATTCTGCTACCTAAGCCTCCTGAGTAGCTGGAATTACAGGCGCCTGCCACCACGCCCAGCTAATATTTTGTATTTTTAGTAGAAATGGGGTTTCACCATGTTAACCAGGCTGGTCTCGAACTCCTGACCTCAGGATCCGCCCACCTCAACCTCCCAAAGTACTGGGATTATAGGCATGAGCCACCGCACCTGGCCTATCTCAGTCATTTCTTTCAGAAGAATCTAAAGGCCATCCAAATAGAATCAGGAGAAAAACAATATGTCAGGAAGTAACTTGAAAAACACAAGGTTAGCAGTTGACAAGTGTGGATTAAAAATACATATATATTTGTTGATGTCTTTAGTATCTTTTCAACGTTCTGATTCCTTCCATTTTTTAGGGAAGCCAGAGATTACATTTTTAAGAGGCAATAGAGAAGGTCTTTTTCTGCAACCTTAGATAACAGGCACTGAAAAAAAAAAAAAATTACACAAATATAGGTTGAGCATCCTGATCTGAAAACTCAAAATCCAGAATGCTCCAAAATCTGAAAATTTCTGAGCACCAATATGATGCTCAAAGGAAATGCTTTTTGGAGCATTTCAGATTTTGGATTTTCAGATTGGGGATGCTATACAAGGTAGTATATGCAAATATTCCAAAATCTGAACAGATTTGATATCCAAAACACTTCTAGTTCCAAGCGTTTTGAATAAGGCATACTCAGTTTGTAAAATGTTCAGTTGAGGCTGGGCGCGGTGGATCATGCCTGTAATCCCACCACTTTGGGAGGCTGAGGCAGGCAGATCACCTGAGGCCGGGAGTTTGAGACCAGTCTGACCAACATGCCGAAACCCCTCTCTACTAAAAATACAGAAATTAGCCAGGCGTGATGACGCACGCCTATAAACCCAGCTACTCGGGAGGCTGAGGCAGGAGAATCGCTTGAACCCGGGAAGCAGAGGTTGCAGTAAGCCAAGATCGTGCCACTGCACTCCAGCCTGCACGACAGAGCGAGATTCTGTCTCAAAAACACAGAAAACAAAAAGAGAGCCTTCGTGAACTGTGAGATAGTTGGAGTCTCTGAAAGAGAAATGAGAAACAGGGACAGAAAAAAATTTGAAGACACTGTGGGTGAAAATTTTCCAAATTTGATAAAAACTATAAACCTATAGATCCAAGAAGCTCAATAAATCCCAATACAAATAACATGAAGAAAAGTGTACAAGGCACATCATAACCATATTGCTGAGAACCAGTGCTGAAGAGAAAATCTTTTTTTTTTTTTTTTTGAAGAGAAAATCTTAAAAGCAGCTGGAGGAAAAAGATACATTGTATACAGAACAGATTTCTCATTAGCACCAATGCAAGTTAGAAGTTAGTGGTGTAACATCTTTAAAGTGCCGACAGAAAAAAGCATGCAAACCTGGAATTCTGCATCCATTGAAATATCTTTCAAAAACAAAGATGAATTAAAGACTTTTTCAAACATATAAAATCTGCAAGAATTATCACCAGCAGACTTATGCTAAAATAAATGTTAAAGAAAGTCCAACAAGATTTACTAAATAATCTGTTTTTTACCATCTGATTTCAAATGGCTTTGATTGGAAGAATTTTTGCTAATTAGTTGTATAAGTTAATTTTCTCGCATTAAATTATCCTATATTTGGTTTTGAGGATCTTGTAAGTAGAAATTCTAAGCCATAGTGTCTATCTACGCAAGACCCCGTACTTTATTTATTTTTGATATGGAGTCTCATTCTGTTGCCCAGGCTGGAGTGCCCTGGTATAATAACAGCTCATTACAACCTCTGCCTCCCAGGTTCAAGTGATTCTTCTGCCTCAGCCTCCTGAGTAGCTGGGATTACAGATGCCAGCTACAATGCCTGGCTAATTTTTGTATTTCTAGTAGAGATGGGGTTTCACCATGTTGGCTGGGCTGGTCTTGAACTCCTGACCTCAGGTGATCTGCCCGCCTCGGCCTCCCGAAGTGCTGGGATTATAGGTGTGAGCCACTGCACCTTGCCACCTTTGTTATTTAAAATTGATTTTAAAAACAACCACATGCTTGAAATCCTTAAAATTACCGATTTGTTTTCCTTTATAATCAAAGTTCTTCAAAGTATTCCTCTTGCATAGTGATTTGAGGAGCCTTATCTGGATCTATACCTTGTGAGATTTGCTTGATGATCAGCTGTGACTTGGATTTAATATTGAAGGACATAGTTTTTTCTTCGTTGTTTAGACAGAAGCTTAACAAGACAGACTCCATAGCAAGAAGTCTCTGGTGGAATTGTCAGGTAGTTGGCATACCTGCCAGCTTGGTGAACAAGAGAAATATGCAACAGAAGCCGATTGTCCTGTTTATGTTTTGTCTTTCAAAGGCATTCTGGAGCTGCAAGAGCAGGTGTTTACAACCTCACCAAATCTTTAGCTTTGGAATGGGCCTGCAGTGGAGTCAGGATCAATTGTGTTGCCCCTGTAGGTAAACGATCTATATTGAAATTTATTGACAAATTATGCTTTTCTGATTCCATTTGTGGTGTTGATAGAGGTATTTGGTAATATGCAAGTATAGCATAAAAGATTGACTTTAAAACATAGATAAAATGAGAAAGTCTAATTTTCTTTTTTGTTGAGATGGAGTCTCACTCTGTCGCGCAGGCTGGAGTGCAGTGGCGTGATCGTGGCTCACTATAACCTCCACCTCCGGGGCTCAAGTGATTCTCATGCCTCAGCCTCCTGAATAGCTGGGACGACAGGCACACGCCACTATCCCCGGCTAAGTTTTGTATTTTAGTAGAGATGGGTTTTCACCATGTTGCCCAGGGTGGTCTTGAACTCCTGAGCTCAGGAGATCTGCCACCTTGACCTCTCAAAGTGCTGGGATTAGAGGCATGAGCCACTGCACCCAGCCCAGAAAGTCTAATTGTCGTTACAGAAGTACTCTTTGATTTACAGCCAGATTGTCAAGAATGTTAAACAAGTGATTCTCCATTCTGGGTATTTTTTTTTAAGAAGGAGTCTTGCTCCATTGCCCAGGCTGGAGCACAGTGGCATGATCTTGGCTCACTGCAACCTCTGCCTCCTGGGGTTCAAGTGATTCTCCTGCCTCAGCCTCCCAAGTAGCTGGGACTACAGGCACGTGCTACCACCCCCGGCTAATTTTTGTATTTTTAGTAGAGACGGGGTTTCACCATGTTAGCCAGGATGGTCTCGATCTCCTGACTTCGGGATCCACCCACCTTGGCTTCCCAAATTGCTGGGATTACAGGTGTGAGCCACCACACCCGGCCTATCTATAGATCTTATCTCTGTGATATCAACAGGTGTTATATGTGCCACTCAGTGAAGACTAAGCATGACTGACTTCAAGCATGAAGTTAGTAAACTCATCTCTGACAAAGGCACTCCTACTAATTCTAATTCATGTTTGCCTTTCAGAGACTTTTTTGGTTTAATGACCAAATTTTAATACTTCTAGATTTTATCCTCTTTAAATAAAAGGCAACATATTGTGTAATTGGAAACCACTATATCTCTCCAGTATCATTTGAAGTAATTAAAACTGCCAAATTTTCTAATTTTATTTTAACTTTGCTTTCCTCCCCTCCTCTCCATAATTTGTTTAACAGTTTGAATCCATTACAAATGGCTGTATCTTGTGACATACTGGTTTTTGTTGTTGTTGTTGTTTGTTTTTTATGTTTGGGACAAGGTCTTGCTCTGTTGCCCAGGCCGAAGTGCGGTAGTGCGATCACGGCTCACTGCAGCCTTGACCTCCTGGGCTCAAGTGATCCAACTCAGCCTCCTGAGTAGCTGGGACCACAGGCGTGTGCCACCATGCCCAGCTAATTCTTTTTTATATTTTTTGCAAAGACACAGTCTCCCTTTTTTCCCAGGCTGGTCTCAAACTCCTAGGCTCAAGTGATCCTCCAGCTTCGCCCTTGCAAAGTGCTGAGATTACAGGCATGAGCCACTGCACCTGGCCTGGGATACAGTTTTTGAGTAATTTTCCTGACCTTAGAAAGCTAGTGAAAGATACATTTAAAAATTTCTAAACCATTAAAATTTTAGTTTATTGGTATTGGATTCAAATGCTTTATTTGCGATTTCAATCTAGGAAAAAAGCCAAGAAAATATTGCATTTTTCTAAGTCTCACGTAGCCATTGCCCAGTCTTCTCTTGTAAAGCAGAGAAGCCAAATGGAAACTAAAATAGACAGAGTCCCCTGTCCCATTGTTCCAAGTTAAGTGCCTCTTTCATTTACTTACATAATCATGACCTTCAGAAAGCAAGTCTTTCATGAAAAAATCCAGGATATGGTTAGGAGGAAGAGGAGGTCACAAAATAACCATTGAGATCATCCATTTGAGGATGATGGGTACTGTACTCCTTTGACAACATGGAGGAAAATTAATATCAGCACTGTTAACTTTTTTTTGACTTAAGCTACTTAATGTTTGAAATGCCAGTAGACTATCTTGATATCTTTATAATTAAAATGTAATGCACTTTATTTTGTCCCTGTTTTATTTTTAAACACAGGGAATTATTTATTCCCAGACTGCTGTGGAGAACTATGGTTCTTTCGGACAAAGCGCCTTTGAAAGTTCTTTTCAGAAAATCCCTGCTAAACGAATTGGTGTTCCTGAGGAGGTAAGGCATGTTTCCAGCATTGATTAGAATTGCTGTGTGTTATACTTTGGAATTTGTAATTCAGTGTCATTTTTATGTGGTCTGGACGACATTATTTCTCCCACTGCCACCAGATCATTTCCCCTGTTCTTTCTGGCTCTCAGGGATACTCTGGTTGTGCTTTGACTACTGACAGCAATCTGTACTTGAGAGTGAATGTGGTATAAATTAATAACAGCATTTTTTTTCAGTTTGTTTTATTGTATTTTCATCTACATTATTTTATTACCTGGCATTTGTTGG
>NW_012123487.1:4628525-4685731 GCF_000951035.1 Colobus angolensis palliatus
TTGTGGTGCACATGCACACACTGTTGGATTCATGTTACGGTCATGTGCTTTGAGATGTCTTTACTAGGGAATGTGAAGTGGTTGGAAATGGGGAGTATTTGCTTTTACCTGTTCACGTGTGTGTTTCTGCTTCCAGGTCTCCTCTGTGGTCTGCTTCCTACTGTCTCCTGCAGCTTCCTTCATCACTGGACAGTTGGTGGATGTGGATGGGGGCCAGTGCCTCTATACTCACTCATATGAGATAGCAGGTGAGCAGCTGAGGAATGAGCAGTCACCAGCTTTATGCTGTGTGGTGTTCAGGAGTTTAAAATTTATTATACGTATTTATTTAAGACATGAGGGTGTTCTCTTATAGAACTTAAGAGATGAGGGTGTTCTCTTACAGAACATCAAAATGTACAAAATGTTTATATTTATGATGTGATTTTTTTAATGGAATATTCCTAGTCACAGAAAATATCTCACTATCTTTATTACAGAACTTAGCTTTTTATATATGCGTAGGTTGGTGGAATTTGAACCCTGAGAAATATTCTCAGTATGAGTATATGTTTCTTTTCTTTTTTTTTTTTTTTTGAGACGGAGTCTTGCTCTGTCGCCCGGCCTGGAGTGCAGTGGCCGGATCTCAGCTCACTGCAGGCTCCGCCTCCCGGGTTTACACCATTCTCCTGCCTCAGCCTCCCAAGTAGCTGGGACTATGGGCGCCCGCCACCTCGCCCGGCTAGTTTTTTGTATTTTTTAGTAGAGACGGGGTTTCACAGTGTTAGCCAGGATGGTCTCGATCTCCTGACCTCGTGATCCGCCCGTCTCGGCCTCCCAAAGTGCTGGGATTACAGGCTTGAGCCACCGCGCCCGGCCGAGTATATGTTTCTAAAGAGGAGATAGAGAAGAGGCAAGAGCATGCTATAGTTTTAAAGATTTAATTCCATTTTGTTCCTCCAATAAATGGCTTACATATCTGAGCAGAAGGATCAGGCCTGCTAGGTGGGGTGGGGTGTTATGGTGCTATTTTGTACTGTCTTTGAGATGTATATTGAATGAAGCCATATGAAATTTCTGTATTCATCATTTTTGATGTACAAAAAACAGAAATATGGCCAGGCGCCATGGCTCATGCCTATAATCCTAGCATTTTGGGAGGCTGAGGCGAGTGGATCACTTGAGGTCAGGAATTCGAGACCAGCCTGGTCAACATGGTGAAACCCCATGTCTACTAAAAATATATATAAAAAACAATTAGTTGGGCATGTTGGTGGGCACCTGTAGTCTCAGCTGCCTGGGAGGCCAAGGCAGGAGAATCGTTTGAACTCGGGAGGCGGAGATTGCTGTGAGCCAAGATCATTCCCCTGCACTCCAGCTTGTGCAACAGAGCAAGACTCTGTCTCAAAAACAAAACAAAATAAAACAAAGCAAAACAACAAACAAAAAATAAACCAGAAGTTTTATAAGTTTCAAATATTGATATTACATGCAAATGCCTTTGTGTGTGTGTGTGTGTGTGTGTGTGTGTGTATCTCATGACTAGACAACAGAACTTTGGGATTTGAAGGGTCCTAAAAGATCACGAAGTCCAGTATCCTAGTTTTATAAACAACAAAACAAATCCACAGAATTTAAAAGGTTTGTCCATCCTAATAACTCTAAATCACTCCAAAAGTGTAGTAAAGGATATAAAATGCAAATGTATTGAAGTTCTATTCCTAAAGATAATTAACTGACTAGTAGCAAATTAACATGTGGTTGATGTAACCCAGATGAATTTGAGTTTCATATCAAGGCCCCAGGTTCTACCTACTCTTTTAGGTGCTGACAGTCTGATCAAGGCTTAAGACCTTTTTTGCATTAATAAATGACTGGTATATCTGAGAGGTGAGCAAAAACTGAAACTGGTTTTCCTCTGCTCCCACAACACAACAACCATTAGCACAGAAGACTTCTGTGTCCGGTTGTTTGGGGTTATTTCCCCCACACACCAAGCAAGCAAGCAGTTCTGCAGCAGACTCCGGCTGGGTGTCCTCTCATTCAGTTCTGACAATGGAGATAGGGTCTGATCCCACAGGCTGAGGGCTCAGTCCCACAAGATGCCCCCTGCTGCAGACGCCATCACAAGTCTGGGCCTCCAAAGCTTCTGACTGACTAGCTTCAGGTTGGGGTTCCCATGACCCCCTCTTTGGGTTAGGCCATTTGCTAGAGCACCTCACACAACTCAGGAAAACACTTCGATGTACTGGCTTATTATAAAGGATATTACAGGAGATACAGCCGAAGAGGTGCACAGGGCAAGGCATGTAGCTTCTGTGTCCTTTTCGGCCCCACCCCCTGCCAGGAACCTGCATGTGTTCAGCTATCTGGAAGTTCTTGAACCCAGTCCTTTTGAGTTTTTATGGAGGCTTCATTACATAGGCATGGTTGATTAAACCATCGGCCCTTGGTGATGAACTTAACCTTCAGCCCCTCTTACCTCCCCAGAGGTTGTGGGGTGGGTATGGGCTGAAGGTCCCAACCCTGTAATCATGCCTTGGTCTGTCTGGTGACCAGCCCCTATTCTGAAGCTAACTAGGGGCTGCCAGCCGTCAGTCAATCATTAACATATAAGAACACACCACTCTGTGGAGAGTCTAAGGATGTTAGGAGTTGTATGCAGGAAATGAGGTTGAAGACCAAAGGTATATTTCACAATATCACGGTATTAGAACTTTAATTTTACTTATTATTTTCCCCTCCCACGTGTATTTCATTAGTAATAACATCAATGTGGTGATGTCCATAAGATACGGTGGTTTGAAGCGTCTTGGTTGGAAAGAAGAAATACCTGCCTAGTTTTGCTGTATTGTTTTCTGAAGGAATTCCAAGTAGTGAGGGTGGAGAGAATCTTTCCATTTCTCTCACAGTAGAATGCAGTCACTATTTCTTATGGTAGGTTGCACTGTTTTTCCTTTAGAAGGGCAAGAAATTTCAAATAGCTGCTTCCATAGGCCTTGAGTGAAATGATTTTCTTTTGTAATTCTAACACGTTTTTTATTTTATTATTTTATTTATTTATTTATTTATTTATTTATTTATTTATTTATTTATTTATTGAGATGGAGTCTCGCTCTGTCGCCCAGGCTGGAGCGCAGTGGCCGGATCTCAGCTCACTACAAGCTCCGACTCCCGGGTTCACGCCATTCTCCTGCCTCAGCCTCCCGAGTAGCTGGGACTCCAGGCGCCCGCCACCTCTCCCGGCTAGGTTTTTTTTTTGTATTTTTTAGTAGAGACGAGGTTTCACCGTGTTAGCCAGGATGGTCTCGATCTCTTGACCTTGTGATCCGCCCGTCTCGGCCTCCCAAAGTGCTGGGATTACAGGCTTGAGCCACCGCGCCCGGCCTAACACTTTTTTTTTTATCATTAAACATATTTTTTTAAGTTTTTGAAGAAAGCAGCTACACCTGTCTTTTAACAATATACTGCCCCCCGAAAAATGAATGAGAGTATTCAGCCTTTCATTATGATGTTTTCTTTTAAGATTGGCAGCTCCAACGTGAGAATGCCTAAGTTGGAAACTTGGCTCTACCCTTATTAGCTGTATGATTGTGAGAAAGTTAATTTCTATAAGCCTCCATTTTTTTCCTATATGCAGGGACACATACAGTATTTATTTCATAGAGCTGTTGGGAGGATTAAGTGAGATAATGCACTTTTTTTTTTTGTTCTTTTTCGATCCCACAGGCTGTCTTGTTGCCCAGGCTGGAGTGCAGTGGCATGATGTCGGCTCACTGCAACCTCTGCCTCCCAGGTTCAAGTGATTCTCCTGCTTCAGCGTCCAGAGTAGCTGGGATTACAGGCGCCCGACACCATGCCCCATCACTTTTTTTGTAGTTTTAGTAGAGATGGGGTTTCACCATGTTGGCCAGGCTAGTCTCAAACTCCTGACCTCAGGTGATCCACCTGCCTCGGCCTCCTGAAGTCTGGGAGTACAGGCGTGAGCCACTGTGGCCGGCCTTAGGTAATGCACATTTAAAGCCCTGTGTCAGGGGCTGGGCACCATGGCTCACACCTGTACTCTCAGCACTTTGGGAGGCCAAGGTGGGCTAATTGCTTGATCCCAGGAGTTCGAGACCAGCCTGGGCAACCTGGCAAAACTCCGTCTCAACAAAACATTTAAAAAATTAGCTGAGCGTGGTGGCATATGCCTGTAGTTCCAGCTACTTGGGAGGCTTGGGTGGGAGAATCACTGGAGCCTGGGAAGTAGAGGCTGCAGTGAGCCATGATTGCATCACTGCACTGCAGGCTGGGTGACAGAGCAAGGCCTTGTCTCAAAAAAAAATAAAAATAAAAATAAAGTCCTTTGTTGAACTGGATGCTTTTAGTCACAACTCAAAATGGGCTAATCAGTAAAGGAATTTGCTGGCTCACATAACTGAAAAACAGGTAAGACATGACTCAGGAGCTCACTAATCTCATCAAGGACGATTTTTCCCTGTTTCCTGTTTTTGCTTCCATGGTGTTGGCTCTGTCTTAAGGCAGGCTGTCCTCATTGCAGGATGGCTGCCTGCTGTTTCTGTGTGTAAGGCTGCATACTTCCGTGTTCCTACCCAGATGGACAGAGAGAGAGAGGGCTGGGGGAGTGACTTTGTTCCAGAATTTCTAACAACATGCTGAGATCCACTCTATATTAGATCAGCTTATGCAAATGTCCATTTCCAACCAATAACCGTGGCAGGGTTATAGTGCACTGACTGACTTAGCTTAGACCTCATGCCTTGGTGCCAAGCTTCCCCAGCACCTTTTAGATCCTTAAATGGAAACAAGCTGCTGGAAAGAAGAGATGGGGACCTGGATGCTGGAAAGGCAACTAACAGTGCCTGGTACAAAGTAAGGACACTATTTTTAAATTGTTATTATTAAGGAGACACTATTTCTTGACGATCCACAGTATACCAAGCAAGGCACACATGATGTCATTTTTAACCCACACAACTCTAAAAGGTAGATATTGTTATAGCCTTTAATAGAGGAGGAAACTGAGGCTCAGAAAGAGTCATGCCCCCAAATTCAGGAAAGCTAACACGTGGCAGACCTGAGATTCAATCTGAAGTCTTTTCTCAAACATGTGCCCTAAGGATTTCTTTTTTGGTGCTGAGAAAAATGTGTGAACCAGGGAAATTCACAAGAGGATTTGGTGGGATCAAAGAGGACAAATGAGATTTGCAAGTGACAGGAGGTTTTCCACTTCTTTAACAGATCATGACAACTGGCCCGAGGGAGCAGGGGACCTTTCTGTTGTCAAAAGGATGAAGGCGTCTTTTAAGGACAAAGCTAAGCTCTGAGCGGAGGAAACAAGGTGTCCTCATCCCCCAGTGCCTTCACATCTCGAGGATATGCTTCTGTACTTTTTAAAAGCTTATAGTTGGTATGGAAAACATTTTTCTGATTTTTAAATGTTATTAATTATATCTATTGAAAAACTATTCCTGAAATATATATACTCTTATTTCCCAATAAGCCTGTGATTTAAAAATGTTTAAGTAACAGAAATTAACATATTTTAATGATTTTAGTTTGTATTTCTAAGAAAAGTATTTGAAAGATGGAATAATTTTAAATCAATAATAATTCTAGGGATCATGAACTCCCAGAAGATTTTATTATTTAATTGTAAAGGTGGAGGCCAGGAGCCATGGCTCACACCTGTAATTCCAGCACTTTGGGAAGCTGAGGCGGGCGGGTCACTTGAGATCAGGAGTTCAAGACCAGGCTGGCCAACATGGTAAAACCCTGTCTCTACTAAAAAACAACAACAACAAAAAAACACAAATTAGCCGGGTATGGTGGTGCACACTTGTAGTCCCAGCTACTCGGGAGGCTGAGGCAGGAGGATCGCTTGAACCCGGGAGGCAGAAGTTGCAGAGAGCTGAGATTGTGCTACTGCAGTCCAGCCTGGGCTACAGAGTGGGACTGCATCTTGAAAAAAAAAAAAAACCCAAAAACAAAACAAAACAAAAAAATCATAAAGGTAGAAAATCTAAATTGTGTCATAATTATGATTATTACAATTAAAATTATATAATGACTTATTTTTGGTGGCAAATACTTTTGGAACAATAAAGCCTTATGGTAATTATTGATGTGTAGTTTCTTGTGCTCATGAAGTCAAATTTGTATAAATTCTGTTAATTCAAAGAAAAAGTTTTATGTGATTTATTTTTGGCAGTGCCTGATTTGTGTCTTGATTTTCTGTCCAGAGTATTCCATTTTTTCATGCATCTCCTTCTGTAGGGAAAAACAAAATTTCAGTTGTATGCAAATGTATTAGGGTTCCATATTCTGCCTTCCGTGGCTCCAGTCTGATAGTTAGACCCTAATTTAAGAAATGCCTTTAGCAGCTTGAGTATGTTCATTCTTTGTCTTAATCAAAGTTCTTTCAAGTGTCTGAGGTGAAGTAGCTATTTTATTTTCTTTATCATTAACACTCATCTTATTTATTTGTTTATTTTTGAGATGGAGTATCACTCTGTCACCCAGGCTGGAGTGCAGTTGAGCAATCCCAGCTCACTGCAACCTCCACCTCCCGGGTTCAAGCGATTTTCCTGCTTCAGCCTCCTGAGTAGCTGGGATTACAGGTGTGCACTGCCACGCCTGGCCAATTTTTGTATTTTTAGTAGAGATGGTGTTTCACCATATTGGCCAGGCTGGTCTTGATCTCCTGACCTTAAGTGATCCGCCTGCTTTGGCCTCCCAAATTGCTGGGATTACAGGCGTGAGCCACTTCGTTCGGCCTATCATTCACACTCAATTTAAAGTGTGTGATTTACCAAGCTCTGGGGTTTGGGACCCAGAATCTGCAGCTTCCTCATGCTCCCAAGCAGGGCTAGCATGAGGGAGAGGCTAATGAGGTGCCCAGGGTGCAGCATTTAAGGAGGTATTCTCCATTGTCAGGTTTGTGCCAGTGCAGAATCGCCTTTGAGAGTGTGTCCTTAAATTTCGTGCTCATACTAATAATGTGGGAAGATCAGAAAGCTTTCTTTTCCTTCCCAACAGCACTTTAACGGTGGCCTTCTGGAACCGATAATATCATAAAAACTGAGAATTACAAAGCGTGTTCGAGGGCAAAGTGGCCCTAATACAGGTTGGTGGAGAAGACGGAAAAGACAGGGCTTGCTTTCTTTTTTTTTTTTTTTTTTTCTTTTTTGAGACAGAGTCTCGCTCCGTTGCCCAGGCTGGAGTGCAGTGGCCGGATCTCAGCTCACTGCAAGCTCCGCCTCCCGGGTTCACGCCATTCTCCTGCCTCAGCCTCCTGAGTAGCTGGGACTACAGGCGCCCGCCACCTCGCCCGGCTAGTTTTTTGCATTTTTTAGTAGAGACGGGGTTTCACCGCGTTAGCCAGGATGGTCTCGATCTCCTGACCTCGTGATCCACCCGTCTCGGCCTCCCAAAGTGCTGGGATTACAGGCTTGAGCCACCGCGCCCGGCCTGACAGGGCTTTGCTTTCACATGACCTGTGGTGTTGGCTGCCACTGACTCCTTAAATCTCCATAGCGTTGCCATTTATTTCTGCTAAAGGCACGGAACCTGCCTATGTAGCGCTAAACTTAGGTACAACTCCTTCTTAGAGCTTCTTCTTAGACTATCACGGGACAGCTGGTCATTACCTATCTTTTAGAATTATGAATTTATTATCCAGGGCTCTTGTATACCTCATAATAGTACCCTGTCAATAATATTCTTTTGCAACTACACTTAGTAAATTTTGTTGTAGAGTGAGTGTTCTTGAATAGCCTTAATAATTTTGAGCTCCTACTATGTATTTAGCATTATGCTAGGAGTCAGACATGCAATGGTGAAAAAATACACATGGATCCTGCCCTTACTGAGCTTACAGTAGAGAGAGAGTCAGAGAGAGAGAAAGAGAGAGAGAGAGAGCACGAGTGCTCTAAAGGATAAGGCCATGATACCCATGGCGTATAACTGAGAGAAAGGGACATCCAGAAAACAACATGAAAACAATTCTCTGTTTATGTAAAAAGAGTTTGTTGATAAAGATGACCCTTGTGAACATTATCCCTCCCCATACACTAATCTTTTGGCTTGTGGCTTATGTTAGTTCAGGTCCTCTGAAAAGCAGGTGCCCAGACATAATGAGATTTGCATGACACTTATTGGGTACCAGGTCTGTGGAGGATAAAGACAGGGAGCCAGAGAAGGCAGCGCTGGCCTTCAGACCATGCTGCAAGGCTGACCCCTGTAAAAGAGAGGGGAGAGAGGATTGGGCAGGAGGCATCTCGGATTGCAGCTAAGTGATGCTTTCTTAAGACAGGCTTGCTGAAAGTATGCATTCACATTTCCAGTGGCCCACAGGAATACCAGCAGGCCCTCAATGGGTCACATGGATTCCACCTGTATTGCCCCCTGTCCCTACTGTGTAAAAGTAACTCTATCTCCTCCTGCCGGTGCCTGGACAAAGGCAGTTGAGAGTGTTCTGGCATCAGTCCCGGCATCAGTCATAGTTTGTAGCTCACTGGGACCTTATGTCCCCTGGCAAGAGCCTCCCTCTTTGGGACCAGAATTTCCAGTGCTGCTATTCTCCTTAAATCCTGAAGCAGATCACTGGGAATGATGGAATGCAGGGCCACTCCTGATTTCACCCACCAGATCCCAGACATAGTCCCAAACCTACGGGGGACATGCACCCTTGAAGTCAGCACTCCATCCTGGCCCTTCAGCCGGGCCTTGGTTGGTGAAGCCCTCTGTGAGGCTGGCTGCCTATGGGTGGTGCAGAGTGTGGACGGACAGTGGTTCCACAGCCAGGGGCTCACTCTTTCATCTCCTGCACTGGGAAGTGAGTCACCTGATTGGATGCTATGTCCCATGGGATTCCATGCCTATGGACCAGGCTTTCTATAGTCCCCAGATAGTCATGGTGTCTGAGTCCCTGCAGGCAGGAAAGGCAAACTCTTGCCTGGAAGAGGCATCTATCACTATGAGGAGTGATGAGAAACCACACGGCAATTTGAACAGGGACAGTTAAAAGTGAAGAGTGATTATCACAGCAGATTGGAGTAGCGTAGGACTGGCTAGCAGGAAGTAAAAAGAACTTGAACATGAGAATAGCAGAAATCAGGAGTAGCCTGCACTACTAGGGCCAAGACTGAGAGCTCAAAGAAGAGTCCTGGCCGGGCACGGTGACTGATGCCTGGAATCCCGGCACTTTGGGAGGCTGAGGCGGGTGGCTCACCTGAGGTCAGGAGTTTGAGACCAGCCTGGCCAACATGGTGAAACCCCATCTCTACTAAAAATACAAAAAATTAGCTGGGCCGGTGGCAGGCGTGTGTAGTCCCAGCTACTAGTGAAGCTGAGGCAGGAGAATCACTTGAACCTGGGAGGTGGAAGTTGCAGTGAGCCAAGATTGCGCCACTGCACTCCAGCCTGGGTGACAGAGTAAGACCCTGCCTTTAAAAAAAAAAAAAGAAAAGAGCCCTCCACAGCACCCCTGGAGCTGACGCCCAGATTGAGTAGGGAGGACATGGCTGTGGCTCAGTGGAAGGCAGAGAAGTCACTGTGGTGCTCTGCTGGTGGAACTTGCTAGAAACCTGCCCTCTGGGGGCCTGGGGAAAACTGCACAGAGAGGTGTCCAAGCAGAGGCCTCTGATGCAAAACTCCCCGAGGGAGGTACTGGGAAGCTGGTGCTGCTTAGCACTCCTGCGGAGCAGTCCGCACTGCGCAGGTCAGGAAGCAAAACCCTCTTCCTCCTCCAATGTCTCTCCATCACTCTCTCCTGACAAAGCTTCAGAGCCCACTGGCCCAGGGAAACAACTTACAGGGCCCAGATCCATTTTCATGGAACAGAGAAGCAATACATCTGGACCCAGCCGCTTGTTGACTGGCCATCCTGTGGCCCCTTGGTGTTCTTAAGCAGCAGTGCCACTTCAGGGCTCATCAGTGGTCTGTGTTGCAGGAAGGTTGGACGTTCAGAGGCAGCAACAGCTCTGTTGACCTCGGTTAATGGGGAGTCCGTACTAATGGGCCATCTACAGCCTCCCTCCATCCCTGTGCCTGTCACACCAGTTCTGGGCTGACCAGTGATGAAGGCCAGCTATCAATCGGCTGAGTCTTCTTGGCTGCTTGGTTGTTCTATGCCTCTTCCGTGAGGATTCCATTCTAGGGGCATTAACGTGGGAGGCGGAAATGACACTCCCCTGGAGCACCCACTCCCCTGGGCTCCTCCGTAGGCCTCTACCCCAGTCCTTATTTCCTGGCCACTGTATATATTCTCATCTTGGGCCACTTTTCATTCCCTTGTAGATACCAGTTGCTCCCTTGTACGCAGCCCATTAGAAAGCTTTTCTATCTCCACCATCACGGGGCCACTCCTGAATAGTCCTATCATGAAGTTCTATCAGCTGTGAAGGAGAGAAGGAAGGGAATTGGGTTGGAAAAAAAAAATCACAGACTGCAGTACAGTCCAAGAAAGGGAGGACTAGGCGGATGGGAAGTTCTCAAGCCAAAGTCACCCCTGGGGGCCGCCCTTGTCCCAAGGGAACAGCCTAGATGGACAGCAGGACTGCGCTTGTCATGGGCCAGGAGCAGCCCGAGAGGGAAGGCAGTGGTGGATGGAGAGGGACAGCAGCCGGGACCCACAGCCAATTCATTTTGTTTCCCGTATCAGGAGGTCTAAGGGGTTTCTTTTAATGGCTGCCACTTGGCTCTTCTGCAACTGTAAAACTTCACCATTGATCTCATTCAGGTTTTAACACAACCTGGGGCTTGGCTCAAAGCAGTGTCACCTTGTGGTTAGTTGTGGAACACCAGCCTGTCTGGGCAGTGGCTTCTTAGGATTCAAGACCTGGCTGCAAAGCTTCAGCTTGAGCTTTAGTTTCTTCCTTTGGTATTTCTTCTGCACTCCTTGTTTACAAGGATTTCATTTCAGAAAAGGAGGCATCTATTGAAATAAGACCAACCAGCAGGAAGATTCTAAACCATATTCAAGAATGGTATACTACATCCAAACTAGCGATTATTGAGCCCAAACTGAATTATTTGGATGGGGGTAACATGGGGGAAAGTGAGCTGACAACACATGAAGGTTACTGGCGAGAAACAGGATGGAGTTTTCACTGAGCCTGCCATAGTTTATGGTGGTTTGTGAGTGTGGCAGAGAGAGTGGAAGACGAGGTCCCAAATAGAATATATGTTTGATGGTGCAAAGCTATTGCCTTCTGACCTGGATTCTGCTCTGCAGGCCCTAGGAAGAACCCTGTACCCCTGGTCAGCCTCCCATGCTGGGTTAGCATTACCAGTGAGTCAGTTCTAGCATAAGCCAGTTGGGTAAATGGAGGGTTGCAAGAAATGGACAATGTCATCCAATTATTCTGTAGCATTGTTGTACCTGAGTTCATATGCTTTGAGTGGGGAAATTATATCCAGTTGGTAAATTTGGAAAAAAACTCAAAGAAATCAGCAAAGTAAAAACAATATTCCTTGTTTTTCTTGCATATTTTGGACAATTTGGCTTTTGTTTTCATTTATCTGGACTGAGTTACAAGTTTAGTCAGAGTTTGTAGTTCTAAGTATGACTCAACAGAGTCAGCTTTTTCAAATGCAAATGATTATCATGGACTTAAATAGCAAGGATCTGAAGAAAAAGAGTCATTTCTGTAAGTGATTCACAGTAGATATAAGTCAGAATTTCTTACCCTGTAATTTTACCTTCTGCATGAAAAGCTGTCTACCAAAGGCTATTTTGTTAGATGTCTTTGGCTTCCTGTTCTCAGATGAACCAAGAAGAGAGGAACAGCCTATTTCTGGTTTTACTGAAGCCTTTTAAAAATTCTTGATGATTTAAGAAATACAAAAATACAGAGAAATAGAGAGATTCCATTTGAGTTTATAGTGAAAGATGAGGTCCTCAGAAGAAGGTAGGTAAGACTTGCTGGGAGATTTAGTTGTGAGACATCGAATCTGGATTGGGATTAATGGGATTGATTGTGAAGTGGAGGTAGGCTGGTATGGACATTAGGGGAATTGGGGTAAATGAATGCTTTTATCCAATTCTTTCTTTTTTCCATTTTCTTTTTCTCTTTTTTTTTTTTTTTTTTTGAGACAGATTCTTGCTCTGTCACCCAGGCTGGAGTGCAGTGGTGTGATCGTGGCTCACTGCAACCTCCGCCTCCCAGGTTCAAGTGATTCTCGTGCCTCAGCCTCCCAAGGATTACAGGCATGTGCCACCACGCCCAGCTAATTTTTATATTTTTAGTAGAGATGGGGGTTTCACCATGTTGGCCAGGCTGGTCTCAAGTGATCTCCCCACCTCAGCCTCCCAAACTGCTGGGATTACAGGGGTGAGCCACTGCGCCTGGCTACCTTGTGGTTTTTGGGCTACTATTCTTACTTCAAAGTTAAGTTTCTCTTAGGGAGCTTCTAACTCTACTGGGTAATAGTGGTGAAGTGATGGTGGCACAGCATTATTTGTTTAAAGATACTTTAATTCACATATTTTTTAGCTTCTAGCAAGTATATTCACACCATTTTTTTGTCTTTCTGTCACCAAATACCAAATGTATTACAGCAGAATATTCCTATCCCACTTTTCACATTTTACCAATAAGAGATGAATGAGTTCATCAAGTATCTTTGAATTGTTTGGAGTGTGCCTTTGCAAACAGATAATTATTTTGGACACCCTGAAATCTCTAAACATCATTTTTATTTCAAGAAACTTAAAAGAGTATCTGATCATAATACTTCAAACTCCTTTCGATGGAAAATATTCTTTACATGTAGACAGAAGTTCTCTCTCATGTTTAAAGTACAGATTTACATAATTTGGCTCTCCAGAGCCTACTACATGGATAGGATGCTTGATTTTAAGTACAGATAGTTTTACCTGATTTGCCTTGTGTGATTTAAGTTTGCTCTGAAGACAGAATAACATTTTAATAATTCCAAGTTATTAAAAAATTAAGGTTCTTATAGTAGAGGGTTAATTTTCATAAAGTGGGCTGTTCCCAGGGATTTTTGGGTTTGATTGTGTGTGTGTGTGTGTGTGTGTGTGTGTGTGTATATTTTACTCCATTTCATTTAATTGAGGTGAAAACGACATAATATAAAAATTAACCAGTTTAGCCAGTTGCAGTGGCTCAAGCCTGTAATCCCAGCACTTTGTGAGGCAGAGGTGGGTGGATTGCTTGAGCTCAGGAGTTCAAGACCAGCCTGGGCAACATCTACAAAAAATACAAAAATTAGCCAGGCATGGTGGTGCATGCCTGTAGTCCCAGCTACTCAGGAGGCTGAGATGGGAGGATCGCTTGAACCTGGGAAGGTTACAGTGAGCTGAGATCGTGCCACTGCACTCCAGCCTGGGCAAGAGAGTGAGACTCCGTCTCAGAATAAATAAATAAAATAAAATAAAATAAAATTAACCATTTTAAAACGAATGATCCAGTGGCATTTAGTACATTCACAATGTTGTGTAATCATCATCTTTGTCTAGTTTCAAAACTTTTTCATCATCCCAAGAAGAAACTCGATACACATTAAGCAGTTGCTCTTCATATTCCATCCCTCTCCCCTGCCCCCAGCAGCCACCAGCTGGAGTTATGTCTCTCTCTATGGATATTTAATGTATATTGAATCATATAATGTGTGACCTTTTGTGTTTGGCTTTTTTCACTTATCATAATGTTTTTGAGGGTCATCCACGTTGTCACATATGTCAGTACTTCTAGGGAAGAGTTTTCATCATGTTTATGTGGGTGAGACTGCTTCTACTTGTGGACAACTTCCTGAAATTTATTTCTAGAACGTTCCCTCCAAAGGGCCGAAGGCTTAAGTGATCATGCCTGGAGGACTTAATCTTATGTTAAAGAAATCTGATAAAAGAATTCCTGGCATTTTGAGAGGAAGGAAATCCTGAGCTTTTGTGACTGCCCACAGGGATGGATTTTGGTGCAGGGATTGCTGGGCAGTGGCTGCTGAGATTGGTGGGCCCTAGATCCTCCCTCCAGAAGGAAGAAGCTGCTGGAAGTGTTGCCAGCCACGGCCCTAGCTGTCACCCCACATCTGGGACAGCCTCCGCTGAAGAGGGCTGCCTCGGCCAAGGCCATGTTCCCTTCCCCAGTGGCCCTCATCCAAAGACTGATGTTCACGGAGGGGACAGAGAGGGCCAGTTCTCGCTCACTGACTCAGAACAGCTCTAAATTTTCATTCTGTCTTTAGAACTCCCCATAGGGTTGACTGAGGCCCAATCAGTTCCTTCGTGCCCTTCTTTTCCCCAGGTGTTGGTTCCATGCACATTCATAAGAAATCTGTATGCTAAATTCCATCTCACAGTTAGCTTTCCTGGGCAGCTAATCGGCAGTACCAGATTTCTGGCCAGTTACGGAGAAGGAAGGAAGGTCTGCACCTCCTCTAAGTTGAGGAGCTTTGCTCTTTGGCTACTGCACTGTCTGTGGGTAGTAGAGGTCTTCTCTCCTAGTTTTACGATTTTTCCTGTCGAGATCTTTAAATCAACCTCTTCTGGGTATCAGTGGGGTGGCAGCTAAGGATTTTGCCTTTGCTAATAAGTTTTGCGTTCCTACAAAACCATTCTCCTATGTTGCCATAGGAGAAAACATAAACATTAAAATGAGATGTGCATTTTCATGCATTCTCTTGCTTTTCAGGGATGTCATAGTGCCAGGAATCATGAAAGGGATACTCAAATTTTGAGTCAAAGTGTTATGCCAGTGCATCTTTATAATACGTTTTCTTTCTTTCTTTTTTTTTGAGACAGAGCCTTGCTCCATTGCCCAGGCTGGAGTGTAATGGTGTGATCTCAGCTCACTGCAACCTCTGCCTCCCAGGTTCAAGCAATTCTTCTGCCTCAGCCTCCCAAGTAGCTGGGATTACAGGGGTGGGCCACCATGCCCAGCTGATTTTTTTTTTTTTTTTGGTTTTTAGAGATGGGGTTTCGCCGTGTTGGCCAACCTGGTCTCGAACTCCTAACCTCAGGTGATCCACCCACCTCGGCCTCCCAAAATGCTGGGATTACAGGCATGAGCCACCCCACCCAGCCAATACATTTTCTATAGGCAAGAAACCACATTTGTTTAACAACAACTGGACAGGTTCTGCTCTCCCTTGGACTGAGGAGTACTTGTGATAAGTCATTTGGCCTAGGGACAAAAGAGAGGGCACTGTGCCTCCTCTTTTTGTAATTTTTTGTATTTTTTTCTTTCAGACTGAGACTCACTCTGTCGCCCAAGCTGGAGTGCAGTGGTGCGATCTTTCCTCACTGCGACCTCTGCCTCCTGGGTTCAAGCAATTCTCCTGCCTCAGCCTCCTGAGTAGCTGGGATTACAGGTGCCCGCCACCACGCCCGGTTAATTTTTATATTTTCAGTAGAGATGGGATTTCGCCATGTTAGCCAGGCTGGTCTTGAATTCCTGACCTCAGGTGATCTGCCCGCCTCAGCCTCCCAAAGTGCTGGGATTACAAGCCTGAGCTAATGTGCCTGGCCAGCACCTGATCTTCTTACAGGGTACGTAGGAAAGATGTGTGCTATAGGGAGGGGTGGCTCAGTTTAAATTCCCTACCTGAAGTGACAAGGCCTTTCTAAATTGAAAACAGCTCATGGAGAGAAGACCCTGCAAGGCTCGGCATGGGAAGGGAGAGAAGCGCTTAGAGGCGGACAGTTTCAACTCCACAAACTGGTTCAAAGGGTATTCATGCATATGCTTGAAAGGGCCCTCTACTTTGGTCAAGCAAAATATCTAATATTAAGCATTTATCAATTGGAGAGGCTGGCCAGGTGTGGTGGCTTACACCTGTAATCCCAGCACTTTGGGAGGCCAAGGTGGGCAGATCATTTCAGGTCAGGAGTTTGAGACAGCACGGCTGACATGGTGAAACCCTGTCTCTACTAAATATATAAAAATTAGCTGGGCATGGTGGTGGGCACCTGTAATCCCAGCTACTCAGGAGGCTGGTGCAGGAGAATCGCTTCAATCCCGGAGGCAGAGGTTGCAGTGAGATGAGATTGTGCCACTGCACTCCAGCCTGGGCAACAGAGAGAGACTCTGATACTGACACACACACACACACTGAGACAGAGAGAGAGAAATAAAATGTAAAAACAAAAAGTTTTAATGGTTCATTTAAATTGCTTCCTTTGTATTATTTAAGAAATATATCTAGTGGCTTATACATTTTCCCATGGTTCTCAGGCTAATACATCAAATACCAGTGCTTAATAAGATGAAATGAAATAGTAATACAATAATCAATGCTATTTGGCACATGGTAGCCAAGAAAAGAGAGGACTTATTGCTCAAATTAGCAGTGCTCTAACAGGTTTAGAGTTTAGTTTA
This sequence comes from Colobus angolensis palliatus, assembly GCF_000951035.1. Lineage (NCBI taxonomy): Eukaryota > Metazoa > Chordata > Mammalia > Primates > Cercopithecidae > Colobus > Colobus angolensis. Next base: position 4,644,851 of record NW_012123487.1, read on the forward strand.
CAGCTCATTTAAATCTCCCACTTAAATATTACTATGTCCCTGTAAGCTCTAGGCTCATACAGGCATTGTGGCCACAGCAGCTTTCCATTTGTTGAGTAAAAGAAAGCTTCCGAACCTATTTGAGGTCCTCAGCCCCATCTCCAGAGACTGCAGTGAATTTACAATTGGAAGCCAGGAGGTGGCAGCACAGAGGATTATAGGAAGGTTTGTATAGAACCTTTGTAGGGAAGTCTAAGGTTTGTATATAACCTTTGTGGGGAAGCCTACCTGCTGTCTTGACTTTTGTAGAACTTGTCCAGGAGAGTTGCAGGGTTCTGGTCTGTTGATAGATCTTCTGAGTGTTGTGGAGAAAGAAACCATATAAAGGAATGGTGAACTAAAAACCCACAGGCATAAATTCGGTTATCTTTAACACTCAGATAGGGAAGGATCTGAGCTTCACGTTGAGGCAAGCCTTCGGTGGCCTTTGAGGGCAAATGTGAATGATGCTCAACTTTTCTCCTACTACAGTTTTTGATGCATATTTTCTCCTATTTTGTAACTTTGAGTCACCTTGCATATAGAAAGTGCTTAATACATGCTTCTTAGAAACTCTGCTTCTGCTTTTTAGAGTTTAATTGAATTAGGAAGCACACCCATGATAGCTGGGTCCAGGCTTATGTTTAATTTTGGTTAGGTTTAATATGGAGAGACTTTGGAGAACACAGAAAACTTGGAATTGTAGGGGGCTTGTCTTCCGGAGGTAGGAAGAGGTTGAATTCCAAATCTCACCTCCAGGGCTGAGACTTGAGACTGTTCCAGGCATCTGGAAAGTGTTTGTTATGGCAGGAGAATTAGCTGTGACAACAGAGTTCGATATAGGAGTATAGTTAGAAATGGAGATATAATGAAAGTGGGAATATTGTTAGATGTAGCAGTATAATTAACCATGGGAGTCTAGTTAGAGATGACAACATAGCTAGCTATAAGAATCTACTTAGAGATGGCAGCATAGTTAATCACAGGAAAGATGGGGGTGAGGTAGGGAAGAAGATATGGTAGGAACCGAAGGATGGGTGACTCAAGGCACAGATGAATACAGAACATTTGAGTTTCATAATTTTCTACTTTTGGCTCTGGGTAGTACACTAAAGATAAGTACTGTTGTTATTATTTTTTTCGGGACAGAGTTTTGCTCGTCACCCAGGCCGGAACACAGTGGCACGATCTCAGTTCACTGCAACCTCCACCTCCCAAGTTCAAGTAATTATCCTGTCTCAGCCTCCTGAGTAGCTGGGAGTACAGGTGCCAGCCAGCCACCACACTCAGCTAATTTTTCTAATTTTTGTGTTTTTAGCAGAGACGGGGTTTCACCATGTTGGCCAGGCTGGCATTGAACTCCTGACCACCTGCGCTGGCCTTCCAGCGTGTTGGGAGTATAGGCATGAGGCACCACACTTGGCCAAGTACTGTTTATTTTTCTTCTTTGCATTGCAGAAGAGGTTGAGCACAGTGCCATGCTTACACAATTCATAATAAATACTTGTTGAGTTGAATCATTTCAGATGGTCACAGTTGCCTATGGAAGGTGATGGGGTTGGATCTGACTAAAGTATGAATACTTAACAATAATTGCAGCTAACGTTTATGCAGTGCTTCCCATTTCCCATGAAACTGTACTAAGGGCTTTCTGTGTATTATTTCACCCAATCCTGACAGCAGCCACAGGGAGGCCCTGTTACGCCAAAGGCCATACTCTAAACAACCCTGCCAGTGGTTCATAAATTTGACATGCCTCAGAATTCCCAAGCCTCTGGAGCTTGGGAGCCTTTTAAAAATGCAGATTTGGCCGGGTACAGTGGTTCACGCCTGTAATCCCAGCACTTTGGGAGGCCGAGGTGGGTGGATCGCCTGAGCTCAGGAGTTCGAGACCAGCATAAAAATGCAGATTTGGCCGGGTACAGTGGTTCACGCCTGTAATCCCAGCACTTTGGGAGGCCGAGGTGGGTGGATCGCCTGAGCTCAGGAGTTCGAGACCAGCCCGGGCAACATGGTGAAACTCCATCTCTACAAACAAACAAACAAACAAACAAACAAAAAACCAAAATATTAGCTGGTTGTTGTCGTGCATGCCTGTGGTCCCAGCTACTTGGGAGGCTAAGATTGGAGAATTGCTTAAGCCCAGGAGATAGAGGTTGCAGTGAGCCGAGATCACACTGCTGCACTCCAACCTGGGTGACAGAGTGAGACCGCATCTCAAAAAAGCCCCAAAAGCCCGAGAAATAGTATAAAACACAGATTCTTGGGCCCCTACCAAAGAACATCAATTCAAATGATGTCAAATAGGGCCCAGGAATCTGGAGTTTGGGTAAGCATCCCTAGGGATCCTAGTGCAGGTCTTTAGGGTCACTGCTCTGTGAGAAACTCTGCTTCTGCCGACAGTCTCAGATGAGAGTCCCTTTACACTCAGTGAAATCATTTCTCTCCGTCTGTTTGGTTTGGGGGTAGATGTTGGTGAGGTCACCAGTTTTCTATCTGAATTTTTAAGGGACGCAGTGGGAGTCTGATGTTCCTCTTGCAGAGAGCTCCTGTAGTGTGTTTTGTGGGGCTTTGGCCCCACAGGACTATTCCCTGTGGGGTCCTTTCTGTCCATTCTAGATGGCGGTCCTCCTTGGATACACACATCCTGCTTGAAACAGTGCATTGGCAGCTGCCATTACCAAGAGTAGTGGATGTTTTCTCTGGCCCTGCCAGGATCCATTCCCCTTTTTGTGTTTCCAGTTGATTTTCCTTTGGAAATGAGACTTTTCCCACTCTTAGCCCTTTCCTGTCTCCCCAGTTCCTCTTCACTTGAGCTCTGCAAGGGTGTGCATGAGACTAGAACCTGCTAGGGAGATGTATTTCCTCCCTCTGAGCAGAGCAATTGGTTCTGTTTGGGCCCAGGAGAGTCAAGGCTGGGCCTGCTGATCAACTGTCTGGGAAGGAGCTATCCTCTTTCTGCTAAGATCACTAACAGAAAAGAGGGTGCAATTCAGGCCTAGTGGGGACCTGAGAATGCCATAACTCAGAGCTCAGAGATGAAAAGAGACCAATGTTTATTTTATCTTTGGAGGGCCTTGGTCCAGTTATGTCTAAAGCTGGCATTACGTCTGAAGTTTCCAGTTACTTGAGGCAGTGCATTTCTTCTTATACTTAAACTCGTTTGAGTGATGTTTTTTGTCCTTATTAATTAGAAGATGATTAATATCCAGAGGATAAAGGTCATAAATCTCTACACAAAAGGTGTTAGACACACAACAGGGCTAGAACTCCTTCATTGAAGGGCTGAAATAACCAAACTTTCTTGGAGAAAAACATCTTACTGTCCTCTACACCTCTTCCAGCCCAGCTTATGTGTTTTTTTTTTCTCCCTGGGAAAAATTACTTTCTCTTTTTAAAAGGGTAGAAATATTCCTGAGTATGAACTTGCCTAGAGAGTAATCTCTACTGAATTTTGAGAAGTTATAATAGGTTTGTTGTTTGGAACTGAAGAATAAGAAAAGACTATGACTATTAAGGTTTCCTAGAGTATATACTTTGGGGAAGGAGGGGAAGTGAAATTGACCAACAAACTGCATCCGATAAAAATAGTTTGAGGCCAGGCGTGGTGACTCATGCCTGTAATCCCAGCAATTTGGGAGGCCCAGGTGGGCAGATCACGAGGTCAGGAGATCCAGACCATCCTGGTAACATGGTGAAACCCCGTCCCTACTAAAAATACAAAAACAGTTAGCCAGGTGTGGTGGTGGGCGTCTGTAGTCCTAGCTACTTGGGAGGCTGAGGCAGGAGAATGGCGTGAACCCGGGAGGCAGAGCTTGCAGTGAGCCGAGATCGCGAGATTGCGCCACTGCACTCCAGCCTGGGCGACAGAGCAAGTCTTTGTCTAAAAAAAAAAAAAAAAATTGAAAATGTAGAAAGTCATTTGTATTATGGGAAACGACAGAGTGATAGAACAGATAGAAACAGATAGTGTCTGTTTCTCTTCAGGGAGGCGAAGCGAAGCAGATACACAGAAATAAAAATCTCACCTGACTAAACCAAACTTTGGTGTGTTGTACCCTGCCTAAAAGAGGGCTGTGTTCTTTGAGGATTAGCTCTCTCTCTCATCACAATTACCCTTTTCCTGCCTCTTAACGTACTTCAGGGGACTGTATGGGGTTAGTTCTGAAAGGAACAGACTCTAACACTGGTTAACTTAAGCCAAAAAAGAAAAAAAAAATTAGTGTTGATTGACAAGTTATGGAGTAACCCATAGAATGATGGGAATACTAAATAGCTAGACTAAGAGACCTTGTTTCAGAAATGCAAGAGCAGGAACGCTCTAAGCATCTAACGCCTAGAGCAATAGTGGTTGGGCCGGCTCTTCAAGATGCTACCCTTAAAATCATTGATGCCTCAACTCCAACTGTTTTCCAACTTTGAGTCTTTGCGCTTAAGATGCAAATTATAGAAAAAGTGATTGGCTCATCTTGGTCACATGTCAATGTCTTGGTCACATGTCCATTTCTTGTTGAGGGTTAGGGGTGAGGGATGGAGGGTACCTTCATTCTTATAGCCAATCTATGGAATTGGGGGCGTGTTCTTCAAAGGAAAACAAAACGCTGTTACCAAAAGGCAGAGTGAGGGATACTACAGAGGCAGAAACAAGAGACTTTTTAAGGACCCGTGGCTGGATTTTACCTTGGTGACATTAGTCATGTCACTCCCTAATGTGATTTCTCTGGAGAGGTGAGGCATGTTGTTTCTCTATCTTGGATCACTTGGGGTGAGTGATGATGCTTGGCTCAGAGTACTGGTTTGTTTCAGAAGCTCTCTTTTTTCTCTAAGGAAGACGGTGCTTGTTAGTTTTTCTCTGCTGGATTTGGGCAGCTCATAAATAGGCTCCTCAGAATTAAACATAACCTTCCACGCCAACACTAAATAGCTCTTTTTCTGTTTTCCTGCGTTTATTCAGCACATTTGTTAAGCGCGCACTATGTGCATGCATTGTTCTAGATGTGGTCGTATGGCAAGGTCTGCACTGTTCTAGATGTTGGGGGATATTGCAAAGAACAAAAGAAAGTCCCTTACTCCATGAATGGACCCTACATTCTAGTTCACCATTGTATTCCCAGTGCCTGGCTTAATAAATTTTTGTAGAACGAATAACTGAATGATACCAGCTATTGCTATGTTGTCTAAGCACAACTTTTTGGTGAAATGTGTTAATGATGTGCCATAGGAGCTTAATTTTTTTTTTTTTTTGAGGTGGAGTATCACTCTGTCAACCAGGCTGGAGTGCAGTGGTGTGATCTCAGCTCACTGCAGCCTCTGCCTCCTGGGTTCAAATGATTCTCTTGCCTCAACCTCCCAAGCAGCTGGGATTACAGGCATGTGCCACCACTCCTGGCTAATTTTTTAAAAAATATTTTTAGTGGAGACGAGGTCTCACCATATTGGCCAGACTGCTCTCAAACTCCTGACCTCAGGTGATTCATCCACATTGGCCTCCCAAAGTGCTGGAATTATAAAGGCATGAGCCACCGTGCCTGGGCGGAGCTTAAGTGTTTTGAATTTCTACTTCTTCCTCCCTACCTGTGCCTTTTCCTCTAACTCCCAAAAGTTGTCAAAAAATTCTTAAAGAGAGGGGCCTGCAAATTCTACTAGTTGTTTTCAAACTAGACTCTAGATCCCCTGCTATGGGGAAATCTGAAAATAGGAGCCAGCAGGTCTGCCTTGGAAACAAGCAGATAATGGGTCTGTGAGTCACTGATGTCAGGGGACTGCCTACTCCCTGGACATCAGGTGCCAAGGGGGCTCTTGGTAAAAGTCAGATGCTGCTGCCTGTGGTTGGCAGTGTTGGCTTCAACTCAGGCAGTAGGTGCCATCCAGCACCACTCTAAAAAAGGGGAAGCTTGCTGCTCCCCTGTGAATGCTATCTGAAATAGGAAATGGGATTGTCAAAATGTGATCTCAGCTACCACATTTGAATGTGAAACTGGAGACTTTGGTCGTGTTTTCATTCCTATCAAAGTTGTAATTTATCAACAAGGAAACTGTGAAGGCACTAAAATTCTGGGAAGGTGAATGCTAAGAAAAATACTGATCTAAAAATCCCTTAAAACCTAATAAACAGAATACTCCCATCAGTTAATAAGAATGAGGTAGTATTATGTATACTAACAAGCATTGCTTGCTAAGACATATTATTAAGTAGAAAAAACTTGCAAATAGATGCATGCATGCCTTTTAGATAAACAAAATAAAACAAAACAAAACTCACTACCGATAACAGCACACACAATGATGCTACATCACAAGTACACATATGTGTTTATGGGTCCAGAAAAAGGTTTGTACCATATTGATAATAATGGTTACCCTGGGGAATATGGGGGGTGGAGGTAGAAAGGGGATTAGCGTTGTGGATAGTCAACAGAGGAAATCTGAACTGTAATATTCCAATTTTTTAGAAGACTATTTCATTTAGAAGTTTTAGAACTTAAAATTAATTTTAAAAATGTTAGTAACTGTTAGAGTTGGCAAAGATTCGACATAATCCTTAGCAAGGCAGGACATTAACCTCTTGATCAAGTTTGTTAAATAGATGTAGTTTTGTGGCTTTCTAGAAATACCCTGTCTGAAACAAACCACATAAAACATGTCTGTATATTGCAGAGGTACAAATGTCATATGCAAGCCAAGTAGTGCTGGAGCAGACATTTCCCCCAACAGGCCTATATTATTTGAATTTGTTTAATAATACTGAATTCTAATATTTCTTCAGGGTTTTATAAAGGTTTTAAAACTGTCTCATTTGAGTCTCACAACTGTGTTGAATAGGGTAAGACTTGTCACCTCTATTTCACAGATTAGAAAACTGAGGTTCAGAAAAATAAGTGATATGTTTAAAAATCAAAGTTAGTAATGGGGCACAGCACCAATATTTTCCAGGAGCTGAATGCTCCAATTTCTCCATTCTCAGCAAATCCAACTCCAATAGTTACTAGTAGTTGTCCGTCCCTAGATTTCATTTTCTTGCTAACTGAGTTCACATTTTGGGACCCTCCTTTACCCACTTTTTACTTGAACCTAGGTGATTTATCTTAAAATCCAAAATCCAATTTCAGAATATAGTCATTTTTACCAGGGGATTTTCCAGCCCGTAGGAAGTGTGCTTTCTAAAACCACACTCAGCGTTCATCCTGGCACCAGGTGCAAGTGGTAAGCGACATGGTGTGGGCATGACAACACAGTCCTGTGCTGTCTGGTGACAGCTGGTTCTCTGTCATATCCTGTTAATGTTTCATGATGGGTCCATATCCTGTCTCCTCAGCTAAGCCCGAGGCTGCAGGGACCTTCTGTTATTTTTACTTATCCCTTAGTAGCCTCTCAATGAATATGTGCTTGATAAGTCCCTTCAGCCTCACACTGTAGCTGGAACAGGACAAACCTATGTGTAGTAAGACATTTTTAAAAATAATTCACCGCCCATGAGGACTGACACTTTCATAAGCTCTTGCTCCTCCTCCTCCTCCTCCAAACCGGTTCCTCCCACACTATCTCAGCCAGTGGAGATTCAGCCTGCAAGTTTATAAATCCAAAACTTGGGACTCATTTTTTTTTTTTTTCCACACCCTACTTACAATCCTTCAGCATATTCTGTTGGCTCTACCTTCAAATTCCATCCAGAGTCCAGCCATTCCTTATCACCTACACTGCTACCACCCACCACCCTGGTCTAAACCACTGTCATCTGTCACCTGGATTATTAGAATGGCCTCCATATACATCTCCCTTGACACCTAGATTTTTCTCAAGACAGCAGCCAGTGGATCCTATTACCATCTTAGACCATATCGTTCCCTCTACTCAAAAACCTCTGAAGATTTGCTCAGCTCATGTGAAGCAAAATCCAGAGTCCTTGCAATCAATGTCCTACAACGTCCCATGTTCCACTATCTCCCATAACTCTTCCCCTTCCATGGCCCCCTTCTCTCTAGGGCCCCTGGAGTCCATACTCTCTCACAGGTACCCTATAGTTCATTCTCCCTCCTCTAGGGTTTTGCCCATAGCTTTCACTCTGCCTGAAATACTCTTCCTGGCAGTATCATGGCTAGCTTGCTCACCTCCTTCAAGTTTTTCTTACATGTCATAGTCTCCGTGAGGCCTTCCCTGACCACCTCATTTAAAAGTGCAGGCACCACTCCCATCCACGCAACACACATGCGCACGCACGCACACGCACGCGCGCACACGCACGCACATGCGCGCACGCACACATATACACACACCCCGCTCTCCCTGGCACTTCTTATTCCCTTCCTCGCCTTATTTTTCTCCATAGTACATATCGGCTCCTGACATACTGAATAATGCTTTGTTTGTCTGACTTCCCACTAGAACGTTTGCTCCATGAGAGTAAAGATTCGTATTTGTTTCATTCACTGCTGTATTCCCAGCTCTTAGGAAATGCCTGGCACATAACAGATGAGATGCTCCATAAATATTTGTTGAATAAATCAGACTGGAAAAGACAACACTTTAGATTGAACCTTGTATTTGGCGAGGGTATAGGGAAGTAGATACTTTCATATGTTGCTGGTCAGAGTGCAAATTCAGATTATTTCTTTGGGGAGCAATTTGGCAAGATCCATCAAAATTAAAAAGGCACCAGACCAATGACCCAGCAATTCAACTGCCAAACATTTATCCAATAGATATTCTTTTTTGTTTTTAATTTATTTATTTATTTATTTTTTGAGACAGAGTCTTGCTCTGTCACCCAGGCTGGAGTGCAGTGGTGTGATCTCGGCTCACTGCAACCTCCGCCTCCTGGGTTCAAGTGATTCTCCTGCCTCAGCCTCCTGAGTAGCTGGGACTACAGAAGCGTGCCACCACGCCCGGCTATTTTTTGTATTTTTAGTGGAGATGGGGTTTCACCATGTTGGCTAGGATGGTCTCGATCTCCTGACCTCGTGATCCGCCCCCCCATCGGCCTCCCAAAGTGCTGGGATTACAGGGGTGAGCCACCGCACCCGGCCTATCCAATAGATATTCTTGCAGATGTGTTCAAATACGTTGATTCAAGAATGTTCACTGCAGCATTATCTTAATAACAAAAGGCTGGAATCCACCCATATGTCCATCAATAGGGGTCTGAGTAAGTAACATGTGGGCATCCTTAAAACTGCTTAGCATGAAACTGTTAAAATGAGAGGAGGATATCCACGCGCTGACATGGGACAGCTTCCATGATACACTGAGTCAAACAAACCAGGTGCAGAAATGTGTGGAGTTTGCCGCTGTCTGGGTCAAAGGGAGGAGGACAGGCACATATATTAACAAGTTTTTACAAGCACAAATAAATACAACTGCATATAAATAAATAACTCTGGAAACTCACAAGTGGTTGCTTCACAAATAGGGGCTACTTAAGGACTAGGAGGTTTGAAAACAATTTTTCAAATCATTGTAAATATATTACTTAAAAAACAACAACAACAATAACAACAACAACAACAAACCCCTACGTCTAGATGCATCAATCCATGCTCTTTTGCTAACTTTTTCTCTGTGTGGAGCTGACAGCAAAAACACGCCCAAAACTCTGCTTTGAAGGCGTGGGGGTGGGGGTGGATGAGGAACTTTAATTTCCTCGCGCAGTGAAGCCAATAAAAGGTATGAATAGATTCAGCCCAACCTCGTGCTCTGTGGCTCCAGGGCTTTCCCCTCTCCGCCCTCCCCCAGCCTGGCTGCCAGTCTTCGGTGCCCTGGGATTTTGAGGACTGGCTGGAGTCTCTGCTTCCCCCTTAGAGGGCGGCAGCGGGGCGTCTCGGGGACGCATGCGCCCCAAATTGCGCTCGGGGAATTAAAAGAGAGGGAAAAAAGCCCCAAGAAAACTCACGCCGCAAACAAAACGCAAGTAGAGGAGGGCGCGCGGCCTGCAGCCCTCGCCCGCGTCCCCGGCCGCGGCGTGATGCGCGCGGACCAGCCCGCGACGCCCGGGCTGCAGCTGTCCCCGCACCTGGACGCCGGCCCGGTGGCCGCGCCCCAGCCTCGATCGCTCGCCGCGGCGACTGGCCCCCAGGCTCCCGGCGCTGGTGGGGCCCCTCGCTCTCCATGGGGCTGAGGGACTGGCTGAGGACCGTGTGCTGCTGCTGCCGGTGCAAGTGCCTGGAGGAGCGCGCCCTGCCTGAGAAGGAGCCCCTGGTCAGGTGGGTGCACCGCCCGGGCCGGGATCTGGGCTTACCTGGGCCGAGGCCGGGCGCCGGGAGTGTGGACACCTGTGTGCTTGTGTGAGTTGGGGAGATGGGCTTGCTGGAAGGGCACGTGGAGGCGCCATCTCAGCCCCTTGGTTCATTATAGGATGTTTTGCGTTTAATTCTTGGATAAGATTTTTGCCGGAAAGCACAAATCTTCGGAGACACCTGAGACCCAGCTGGATGTCTGTACAAAGTGCCAAGAATTCGGGTGTCCTGCCTGGGCAGGGAAGTAAGGGAGAGAAGTTGATCAGAAGTTTCCATAGGGGTCTAATAAGATACAACTGTGACTGGGTATTTGATCGGTATATTACAGTGAAACGGGCCACTGTGGATTTCTGTGTCATTCAGCAAAAAAAGTTGTCTATTTCTCATTCAATTTTGTTACCCAGAGAAGACAATTCCAGTGACTGAGTACGAGGAAATATTTTTCACATGAAAAAAATGCATGTTTCATCAAGGGGCAGCCTATTCACTAGTTGATTCATTACAGGTTAAGCTATGAAGTGTGAGGAAATGTAATGCTCATTAGCAATAAGCTAAGAGGCTTTGTGAAGAGACCATACCAGCCCAGTTTTGTTCAGGGCTGTGATTTTAAGCAATGGTTTTCTATCTCGAGTTTGCTGAAATCGAGGCTGGACTAGGTCATGCCTCAGGGGTAGACATGACAGAAACAGAATATTTAAAATGGAATTAGGAAACAGCATTTCACGTGGAACTCCAGGGTTGAGTAAGCCAATACTGAAGCCAGGGTTTCTTTCTTTTGAAGTATGCAAGTCACGTAATACAGCTTGCACAACTTTTTCTAAAGGATGATTTACCTTTTCTTACTCTATCAAGTCCAAACACCCCCTTGACTTTGGAGATCTTACATAACCCCTTCCTGTCTGTCCACTGTGATTTTCCAGTACATTAAACAGTGTGCACTCCTTGCGGCCGTGGGAATAATCCACTCATTTGCTCTAACCCTCCCTCAAGTGGTGACCTTTATCCTTGCTCCTCCTTACCAAAAGCTGTTTTCAAGGCCTTCTCAAGCAATCTTCTTTGATTTCTTTGCCCTTATCCATCTTCCTCCTGTAGGATGTAGGACTTAGAAATTACCATCTACTCCTTGCTGTTTGGTGAGCACACATGTATATAAACATGTAACTCATGTATATTATATATATAAAGTCATACACACAATACACCGTGTTTTTGATTGCTCTTATCGATGGCACTCCCACTTAGATTTTTAGATTATTGTGGGTAGGGAGAAATGGAATAATCTATCTCTAATCTAATAGGTAGTGGGCAACTACAATCTAGAATTTTATGCTTAGGTTATATGCTGAACTTGTCAGGGCTCTTAGTAATATGAAATACAGGCTTGAGCTTAGTTTCATCCTTAGAGGTCTGAGTATTTCCAGTTTTCTGTCCAGGATTGCTGTTTCAGTTAATAGTTCTGGTGGTTTTAAGATCTAGACCCTCTCCTGTCTTGGCTTCTATCCAGTGAGTACAAGTCAGTGAATTTTGCATGTGATTTTAAGAAGCCCCAGGGTCAATTGGAGCGGAATAGCATAGTGCTTGTGAATCAGGTTGCCTGGAAGGAGTCTGCTCACCCAACTGGGTGACCTGGCACAAGTTATTAAAATTATTTGTGCCTCAATTTCCTCATCTGTAAAATGGGGATGATAATGGTACATAATTCAAAGGGTTGCTGTGAGAGATGAAAGGAGATAATACATATAAAGTGCTTAATACAGAGTGTGACACATGGTTAACACTCAATAAATTGTAGTAATTAATTATCATTGTTATTCTGAGCATGTGGGTATGAGTGGACTGGTCTCATGTGGTTTAGTGTCATACGGGCATCATTTCCATGTAAGAATATTTGGGAAGAACAGCTTATTAATGGATACGTGGAACAGTGGCATGTGTGTATATGGGTACCTGCAGTTTCTTTCCTATACAAGGCATCTAAAGATTGGATCTGAAAACTTTTTTTAGTTGATTTAAAATTTTTTTAAAGTATGCAATTCAGTAGTTTTTAGTATATTCACAAAGTTGAGCAACCATCACCACTATCTTTTTTTTTTTTTTTGAGACGGAGTCTCGCTGTGTCGCCCAGGCTGGAGTGCAGTGGCGTGACCTCGGCTCACTGCAAGCTCTGCCTCCCAGGTTGACGCCATTGTCCTGTCTCAGCCTCCCGAGTAGCTGGGACTACAGGTGCCCGCCACCATGCCTGGCTACTTTTTATTTGTATTTTTAGTAGAGACGAGGTTTCACTATGCTGGCCAGGGTGGTCTTGAACTCGTGACCTTGTGATCCACCCGTCTCGGCCTCCCAAAGTGCTGGGATTACAGGTTTGAGCCACTGTGCCCGGCCAAAACTTTTTCTATAGATGGAAAAAAATCGACATGAAGAATGATGTTCTTAATAAAATAATAATTTGGACCATCTGCCCACTATATACCAGGTGGGCAAAACTATATACCAGGTAGTTTTGCTGAAGGTGGTCTAGGAACACCCTTTGAGAAGCACAGCTCTAAATGCTGATGCTCAAGATGGGACTGAAGGATTGCATCCATTTGGGTAGCATCCATTTATTAAGTGAGTAGTTATTGGGCTTCTACTGTTTGCCAGGCACTGAAATCTGGTTTCTGCCTCTGGTATAATTACATGAAAAGTGCTCTCTTGAAAGAGAAAGAAATCGGATGTTCTTTTCTCAGTGTACATGGAATACCTCTGTGCAGACTGTTCATCCTTTCTTTTACATTTTCTGCTGCCCTGGCTTCTCTGATTTTGCTTTCTCTAGTCTTTTTGTCTGTGATCAACCTCATTATGCAGGTTTTCTTCCTGGTGCCATTGCCAATGCCATAATTGTTAGCAGAGACACTTTTTTGTTTTCTTTACTTTTTAAAACTCTGCTCAGATTTTAAAGACTACCTTTTCAGTTGCCACCTTTTTGATGAAGTCTTAGAAATTCTCCCCAAGGAGTTATGGTATCTCGTTTCTTTCTTTTTACCCCTTGGGTCACTTACTGCATTTTGTCTAGTATTATGTTATAAGGTGGGTGGTATAGTTCCAGTGAAATTGGAGAGGCTGAATCTTACTTTAGTATCCTCTGTGGTGCCCAGCACAGTGGTCTACATGGAATAAGAACTGAATAAATCCTTTTTTTCTCTCTCGAGACAGAGTCTTACTATGTTGCCCAGGCTGGAGTGCAATAGCATGATCTCAGCTCACTGCAACCTCTGCCTCCTGGATTCAAGTAATTCTCCTGCCTAAGCCTCCTGAGTAGCTAGGATTACAGGTGCACCCCACCATGCCCAGCTATTTTTTGTATTTGTAGTAGAGACGGGGTTTCACCATGTTGGCCAGGCTGGTCTCGAACTCCTGACCTCGTGATCCTCCCACCTCGGCCTCCCAAAGTGCTGGGATTACAGGCATGAGCCACCGCATCTGGCCCATACTCTTTGATTAGTAATAATTACAATGAATGTTTGTTTATTAATTGCTTTCTATGTGTACAAATTTTAAATGGTATTTAAAGCAAAATATTATGAAGAATGATAAAGCTAATACCCATAGCTAGCTACCCTAGCACTCACCTTAAGAAAGAAAACGTTAAATAGAGTTGAGTGACGCGCATATTTCTCCATAGCCACATCCTGCTCTCACCTGCAGTAGTGACCTTTACACTGAATCTGTGTTTAGTTTTCTTAAACATGATGCATACTGGCTCTGTGAACCAAGCCTAGTGGGAGTTAGGAGACCAGAGTCCTCATCCCAGCTATTAACCAGCTGTGAGATCCTGGGGAAGTCTCCTAACTTCCTTGAACGTTAGTTTCTTCTTTTGTAGAATAAGGAGATCAGACTTTAATCATGATCTTGAAGGGCTGTTCCAGGCTTGATTGTCCTCTGCCCATGGACTTGTGTTAGCTGACGTTCTGTTTGACCCGACGTGGAATACAGAGCAGTGAGGCTGGCTGTAGTGCCCGGAAGGAGGCTGAAGACCCAGGAAATGTGAATCCCGACCTTTTGTCTAACTCTTCTGTCCAGAGTTATCTCAGCAGTGAATAATTTTGAGTGAGCAATTTTTATGGAAGGAATTTTTATTTTTATGGAAGGAGCAATTTTTATGGAAGCAATTTTTGTGGAAGGAAGAACAAGTCTGGGCCTGGAGAAAGGACACATGGCCTGATTCTAACACAGCCTTGATCCTAACCCAGGCTTCAGTCCCAAATATTTGAATCATCTACTCACTGTTTTCTCACGTTTTCCCCAATTTTAGGACTGAGTCATCTAAGAGTCACAATATCAACCGTCCGTATAAGGTTTGAGGTTCTGTATGCCACTCTCCCCTACACTGACCACATTTCTAAAACAGGGTAAACAGTGATCAAACAACAACAACAACAATAAACCGGTATGCATTGAGGAGAGGATAATGATGCAAATGGATTGTTTTGGTGTGGCTAGATCATTGATCATTTGTCTGTAAAATAGTGAGTGGCTTTTGGTTCAAAATTTCATGTTATTAATTAAAAGAAATACTTGGAGTATGTAATCACCAGTTTTCTGGGGTTGCCACCACCACTTCCCATAAATGTGGTAGCTTTAAAACAAGATAAATCTATTCTTTCACAGTTCTAGAAGCCGTAAGTCCGAAATCAAGGTTTCAGCAGGGCCACAGTCCTTCCAAAGGGTCTAGGGGAGAATCATTTTCACTGATTCCAGCTTCTGGTGGCTCCCAGTGTCCCTTGGCTTGTGGCCACACAGCCTCATTGTTTGCCTCCCTTCATCTTTGATGTGTCTCTCCTCTGTGTCTCAAATATCCCTCTCTTTTCTCTTTTGAGGACATCAGTGATTGGATTTAGAGTCTGTCCTAAAATCTAGGATGATTTCATCTCAAGATCCTTGACTTAATTACATCTGCAAAGCCCTTGTTTTCAAATAAGGTCATAATTATAGCTACTGGGGATTAGAACTTGGACATATCTTTTGGGGGGAAACTATTCAACCCCTTACAGAATGCTTTTGGAAAGATGTGTGAGCCCGAAGCATTGGTTATTATTTCACTTTTGTAGCATGGCTTTCTTCCGTCAGTGATAAGAGCATGCTCTTGCCATATAAAAATCTACCTGAGGCCAGGTGCAGTGGGTCATACCTGTAATCCCAGCACTTTGGGAGGCTGAGGCAGGCCAATCACCTGAGGTCAGGAGTTTGAGACCAGGCTGGCCAACATGGTGAACCCTGTCTCTATTAAAAATTAAAAAAAAAATTAGCCAGGCGTGGTGGCGGGCACCTGTAATCCCAGCTACTTGGGAGGCTGAGGCAGGAGAATTGCTTGAACATGTGATTCTTCTGAGCATGTTTGTGTTCTTGGTGGCACAGCTGCAGTCACCTTTAAGGAGAGAGATACTTAGGTCCTCTGGCACCATGGAGCCTACTGCCATGTAGGAACTAATACAGACATCAGAGGCTTGGGAGATGCTGAGTCAGGACACAAAAGAGCTGGCTGTGGTGTAAACGTCATGCACCGAGGGATCTTTCACAAGGGTTACTTTGAACTTTTTCAGGGAAGTACAGTTGTTACTCTCTAATTTCTATTAGCTGTTAATAACTGATAAACATCATTACATCTGTCTGATTTTTCAAAAGCAAAAGAAGAAATGGAAAGAATGAACAACGATAGCTATGTTTTTATGCATGGCTCTCTCTTAAGCCACCCAAGAGGACCATATAATGAGCTTCCAAATCTATTTTGCTCCTTGTTCATCTCGATGCCCACCTGCAGCTTCCATTCATGATAACAAACTTGATGACCTCTGCAGGCAATGAATGGAGAACAGATGTCACTGTTTTATTTTTCTACAGTGCCTGAATTCCTGTGAGGGAAAAGTAAAATAAAATCTCAGTTTGCTCTAGATGACTATTTTGTGCCCACAAAAGGATCATTCTAAAAAGGAATTGATCAGGGCCTTCGGGTGTGGGTCCAATTCAAAACAAACTGAATTTTCCCGAATGACCCACAGATAGAAAGCATTTACAACAGTGCCTAGTCTATCACAAGCACTAAGCCCGATCTGTGCAGGGTCAGGAGCATGAGGGCAGGGAAGATGAACTTCCCCGTCAGAGACACTTTCCTCCTCAACTCAGTCTCTGCCCCAAGCAATGTGACTCAAATGAAACCATTTCTTCTGTATCTGTTAATAAAATCCTCACCATAGCCCCATGAGGCACAGCTGATTCTTGTTGTCTGTGGTAGTTAGATTCTGTAAAGTCACTTGAACACTGAATTAGTGAATACCGAACCATTGTTCCTAGGAGAACTACAGGGTTAGGTTCCTGTGAGCCGATGGCAGGATTAGATCCCTGTCAACCAATCAATACATAACGTTGTTTTTTGGGTTTCTGCCTAAAGACACCTTATTTAATATATATTGTTGATCTATCAATATTGAACTCATGGCCAACACCCTATATCCCACGTTGGAGTGAAGCTTATCCAACATGTATGTTAGCACTGCAGCACTACATTTTGGGAGATATTCTAAACAGTGAAATTGCCAGCTAAAAGTACAAAAATGCAAAAAAAAAAAAAAAAAAATGCCGCTAAGTGGGGGTCGGGTGCGGTGGCTCACACCTGTAATCCCAGCACTTTGGGAGACCAAGACAGGTGGATCACTTGAGGTCAGCAGTATGAGACCAGCCTGGCCAACATGGTAAAACCCCGTCTCTACTAAAAATACAAAAATTACCTGGGCGTGGTGGCACATGCCTGTAATCCCAGCTACTCTGAAGACTGAGGCAGGAGAATCACTCGAACCTGGAGGCGGAGCTTGCAGTGAGCTGAGATTGAGACACTGCACTCCAGCCTGGGTGACACAGCGAGACTCCATCTCAAAATAAATAAATAAATAAAATGTTGCTAAGTGATCACAAAAAGGACACTTGTTTCCAATCTGATAGCTGAACCAAGAAGCCTGAGTGTTGCCTTTTGACCGCAACTGGGTTGTGCATCTCAGGCAACTCTAAATTTTTTGCCATTCTAGGCATGTTCACGAATGGCCTTGGAAACATCACTAGTATTGATTTTGGGGTTACAGGTAAATTTTGATGAGTGGGCGAATTTTCAAATACAGAATCTGCAAATAATGAGGATTGGCTGGAATTATGTCCGCCATCCCCACTTGGCCATTGAGGAAACTGAGGCACAGAGAACTTCAGTAACTTGCTTAGAGGCACACGTGGTTGAACTGGGATTCATATGCTAGTAGATTTCAATGCCACAGAAAGAGCAGAGCCCTTCTGGTGCACCGAGAGGTATGGAACTAACTGCTTATGTGGTGTCTGTTAGAAATTGTGTTTGGAGTTTGAATCTGTCCCTGAATTGTTACAGCCTGGGGTCCAGAAACACTGGGCCTTTTCCTGCATTGAGGCTACGGAAATCAGGTGCCAGTGGGAAAGAAGGGTGGGGGTAAGGGAGGGCTCACAACATGTAAAAGGGAATCACCACCAACTCGAGAAGCATCACAATCTTTCACATTTGTAGAGTTTTTCATTTTACAGTGTGGACTCTCATGACCTTGGAGCTGATCAAATCGTCTTCTCCCCATTGGAAGGGCTTTTAGAGAGTGTTGACGAGTATGTTTATGTCAGTGAGGTTTCTCAGACCGGGGCCTAGATGGCCTGACTTTTTTCCAACCACATACTATTAGGTTTCCAGAGCCAGGTCTCTGAGCAGATTGGGAAGATTGGCACACCTCATCTGTGGCTTCCTGCAGAAACCTGCAGTTTACAAAGCTCCGGGGCCAGACAGTGATTCACAGGAAGTGCCTGCAGGGGCACAAAGGGTTTGTACTGAAGGAAAGTGCCCTAGATGGAAGATTCTCATTGCAAGGCTGGCACTTTTGCCTGCTTGAAAGACAGGGGAGTGATAGGGGAGGGCCAAAGGGGCATGAATATGCCCAACAAGTAGGAGGGAAGCTCTTTATAAGAAGTCAGCTGTCCAAAATTCACAAGGATGACTTTTAAAGGTTTTCTTCCCCAGAAAGCCACAGCATCCCTCTTCTTTTTTTGTGACTTGCATTAGTCAGTCTTAGTGCCGTTGGAAGTTCCTGAGAAGATGAAATTTTTTTCTCCTACATATCATGTGAGAGTTTGCTGGAACTTTTTATTCTCTAGAATCTTGAAGTGATCTTATCAGTACACCACCTATGTTTAAAAAGTAAACTCTGCTTAAATGCTGGGTAAAATAGTTTATTCCATTAGCAACTGAAGTTGTTTTAGTCTTGTTAATAAATCTTGTGACAGTTACATACCATGCACTCTATTCTTTTGTGCCCTTTTAGGAAATAATTTTGGTGACACAGTGTGCAATAAAAGAACCCTGAACTGTTTGACACCATCCTGAATTGGCTTTTACTTAGCTTTTTTTTAAACAAAAATCTTTTAAAAACATGTGTTCGAATGTGTGATATTACAGACAAAAAACCATACACAAATATGTTCAGTATAAAGAATACCTATAGGCTGGATGCTGTTGGCTCATGCCTGTAATCCTAGCACTTTGAGAGGCCAAGGCAGGTGCATCACTTGAGGTCAGGAGTTCGAGACCAGCCTGGCCAACATGGTGAAATCCCGTGTCTACTCAAAATACAAAAAAAAATTAGCTTGGTGTGGTGGCGGCACTTATAATCCCAGCCACCCTGGAGGCTGAGAAAGAAGAGTCACTTGAAGCTGGCAGGCAGAGGCTGCAGTGAGCCAAGACTGTGCCACTGCACTCCAGCCTGGGTGACAGAGGTAGACCCTGTCTCAAAAAATAAATAAATAAATAAATAAAAAGAATAACTAGAAAGTGAACACTCCTGTAACCACCTCCCATGGTGAAAGATAGCTATTGCCAGCCCCTTATCTCCTCTTGATCATATCGAGACTTCTAGCTTTCCCACCTATGTGTGCACCTTAAAGATGTACTTTGGTATTGCCTGCCTTTAAACTTTGCATAAACGGGATCAAACTGTGTGTTCTCATAGAACTCACTTTGTTGGTGGAGCTTCGTGAGATTCCTCCGTGTTGTTGTGTGTAGGCTTGTTCATGGTTCTTATTGCTTTAGAGTGTATTCCATTTTGTTCCCCTTTTCTACTCTTGGTGGACTTTTGGGTGGTTTCCAGTTTGGGGCTATTAAGTATGGTTTAAAGTCAGCATATAAGGTGAAATTAATTATTCATCCCTCAGTCATACTGGCCTGCCCCTGGTTCCTCAAATATACCACCCACAGCCCTGCCTCAGGGCCTTTGCACTTCCTGCCTGCCCTCCTGCCTTGAAGACTCTTTCTCTAGTTTTCTATGTGGATAACTCCTTCACTTTATTTAGATCTCTGCTCAAAGTCAGTTTATCAGAACATTCTTCCCTGACCATTCTCTTAAAACCGTGCCCCACTTTTCACTGTGTCCCTTACTCACTATGTATTTCTTTGTAGTCCTGAATATCATGTGACATAAACATATGTGCTTATCCTCTGCTTCCTTCCACAAGACTGTAGGGTGAATTTTCATAAATTTAAACAGCTAAAAAAATGTTAGGAGCTCGTCTGTGAGCCTGAAGACACAGAGTCATACTCATCTGTACAGTTTATAGCCCTGTGAACTTGGGAAACAAGGGTGCATTGGGTCAGGAAATATTTATTGAGCATTTACTATGCGCCAGGCACTGGTTTTGTGTTTTTTTTTTGAGGCAGAGTCTAACTGTCGTTTAGGCTGGAGTGCATTGGCACGATCTCAGCTCACTGCAACCTCTGCCTCCCGGGTTCAAGTGATTCTCCTGCCAGGCACTGTTTTAAGCACTTGAGATATATCACTGAGCAAAGTAGATGCAGATCCCTGTCCTAGTGGCTTTTATTCTAGTCCTAGTGGCGTTGGTAGTGGTGGGGGGCACAATAAACAGTAATAAGTAAACTAGGAGATAAATAAGTATGTAGGAAATAAAAGTAGAGCAAGGGAGGGAGCATGTTGCAATTTTAAATAGGTTGGTCAGGGCAGGCCTTGTTGAGGAGGTGGTGTTTAAACAAAGACTTGCAGGAGAGGGAGGAGTGAGGATGTGGCTGTCAGGAGAAAAACATTCTAGGCAGATGGAGATCAGCCACTGCAAGGCCCTGGGGTCAGAGTGTGACTGATGGGTTCAGGGAACCGAAGAGGACAGGGTGGTGGGACTGTCACTGCAGGCCTGTGGACCACTGCAGGACTTTGGCTTATCCCGTAGGCCAAATGGGTTAGCCACTGGCAGGTTTTGAGCTGAGGGATGACATGATCTGATTTACATATTAAAATGGTCACTTTGGCCATCCTGTTAATAAAGAGAAATAGGTGGGTAAAAAAGACAACTGCAGAAATTCTTATGCAAAACGTAAGAGGCCGTGGCTCAGGGTGTAGTGGTAGAGGTGGATGGTTTTTGAATGTAGAGCCAATAGGATTTTCTGATGGATAGGATGTAGGGGATAAGGGAGTGGGGGATGCCGTCAGGGTCTTGGCCTGAGCAATGGGAAGGATGGAGTTGCCATCATCTGAGTGGGGAGCCTGTGGATGGGTTTAGTGGGAAGATCAGGTGCTTGGTCTGGACCACACTGAGCTTGTGTTGTCTGTGAGACATCCCAGTGGAGATGGGAAATTTGAAATTTGGGAGAGAGTACTGAGCTGGGGATTCCGATTCAGGAATCTTCCTCATGTAGATGATGTTTAAAGGCGTGGCACTAGATGAAGTGACCAGGTGTGAATGAAAGCAGAGGAGACACCAAGGACTGGGTCTTACCTTCCTGAGCCCTCGTGTTTCCTCAGCTGGATGACATAACAGTGCTTGCTTCACAGGGTGCCTGTAAGGACCATCTTCAAGCCTCGAAAGCAGGGCACAGATGTGTGAAGCAGCATCATACGGGGCTCTGCCTCAGTGTGAGAATAGAAAGCCCAAAGGGTAGGAGCACATCAGAGTGGGATGCCAGGAAAGGGGTGCCCAGGGCTTTTCTTCCTTCACACTGAGGCAGGTCACATCTCTGGGGTTGAAGGAGGTCATGAGTGCAGGTGGCAAGTGCTGAGGAAAGTGCTGGAACCAATGGAACAATCGCCCCACTGCACCCCAGCTTGGGCAACAGAGCAAGACTCTGTCTCAAAAAATAAAAAATAAATAAAAAAATAAGAAATAAACTTGGGGATAAAACATGTTTAAACACTGGATCAACTAGGTAAGAGAAAGCCGGTATCTGAAAGAACAAAGGAAGGAGATAGAGAAAGAGAAAAAGGAGAAGGAAAGAGAGAATGAGAGAGAAGGAAAGAGAGAATGAGAGAGAAGGAAAAAGAGAGGAGGAGAGGGAGAGAAAGAGAGAAGACAGAGAGAAAGAGAAGAAGAGGGACAGAGAGAAACCAAGAAAGGAGAGGAAGAGAGAGGGGGGAAGAAAGAAAAAAAAGAAAGAAAGAAAAGAGGAGAGGGAGAAAGGAAGGACTGAAGGAAAGACAAGGAAGGAGAGCGAGGAGGGAAGGAAGGCGATGATGGAGAGGGAGAAGATCTTTGGTTCACCTTCTCCATCCCAGGGAGGTCTCAATAGAGGGAAGAAGGGAAAGGTCTTGAAGCCAGGGGAGGTAGCAGGCCAGCGACTTCCTAGCAGGAAATCAGACCAAAATCTGTGAGTGTCAAGGGCATGGACCTGGCAGCCTGTTTTTCTGGACCATTGATTGCTGTTGACTGGAGATTTTCTTTCCTTGCTGTTTTCAGAGTTTCAGTCTTAAGCTAGCGGCCACTGCCACATGGCCTGTGGGGAGAGCAGTAAAGTCACTGGAACTGCTGGTGTCGGCAGCCAGCCTGTGTGCACTGTATTTTGTGGAGCCTTCCAAGGTCTTTTACATGCAGCCCTTGTTAGTAGTGAGGAATCCTGAGGAACTCTTGGTAAATGGCTTCAATGCTGACTGGCACTTTGCAGCCCTATCCCCAGGCAGAAGTTAGTACCTACAGACCTTTGTCTCTTGTTTAGCTGTAGATCATGTTGAAAGAAAAG
This sequence comes from Colobus angolensis palliatus, assembly GCF_000951035.1. Classification (NCBI taxonomy): domain Eukaryota; kingdom Metazoa; phylum Chordata; class Mammalia; order Primates; family Cercopithecidae; genus Colobus; species Colobus angolensis. The sequence continues at coordinate 4,667,141 of NW_012123487.1, forward strand.
ACTCTGGATTGATTGGGTGTCGTGCCCCTGGGTGGGATTAAGGGTGAAATCTGAGACTTTTCTCACCCTACCTTTTGAGAGTAAAAGCAGCTTAGTGTGTAACTTCAGAGCCACCTCTCAAATGCCTGATGTTAATAAAATATTTATCATCAGCAGATGGTGGCCAGCGGAAAACAACCACTCTCACTTTCTTTAGAGCCTTTTAGAACTCATGATATGGGGGAGGGAGAGAAAGGGAAGCTTCTGACTTCTGGTCTGTTTCCCCTCATCTGTCCTCCCAGGGGTTTTCAGGCCCAGACCCCTGGGCCTTTGCACTAAATTCTCTTGGCCCCAGAGCCCTTCATGGTCTGGGATATTTAGAGGTTCCAAAGCTTCTTCTCCTTAGGCCATTTGCTGTAGGCTTCTCTCTGTTCTAGTTTCTCTGTCCAAAGGGTTAAAAGTTTTAAAACAACGTGGCTTGATACCTTGACCTGATGGCTGTGAAGGAGTGAAAGGGACAGGCCCAGAGAACCGGACCCAGGATCTGGTGAGCCAGGCCAACTCTCACAGATGCTTCTGATGCTGCTGAATGAGCTCACAGCCCCTGTGCATTTTCACCAGTATTTTGAAAAAAGTTCTTTCTTTATTTAACAGTGGCACCCCACCTTTCCTATGCCCCAAAGAAACCTTGCAATTACTGAATGAGAACGAAGCAGGAGCCAGGTCTGGGTCTGGAGAGGGAGTGGGGCAGAGTGGAGGAGGCTGCTCTGTGGCCACGAGCAGGTCAGATCCTGCTGGGAAGGGCCCAGGAGCTCACAGAGATTACCACTGCTGGGAGGCATTGCCCGTCCAGGGGCAGAGCAGTTGGTTCTCTTTCCTGATTTACATCATCCCCTGAATATCAGTGACGAGGCAGAGTTGGAGGCTTGTTAGGGGAACACTGCTTCTCATTAGGGCAGGGCTACATATGGTGAGATCCCAGGAGGCACTCACCTTCTGGAGACATGGGCACTTCTAAACAGGCTGGGGTTGACCTTCCTATAGAACTTTACTTGGGCTTGTAGATTAAGGATGAGAGGCTAGTGTTTTATGCTGGCTGAAGTCATGCGTGTATGTGTGTGGATGGATGTGATAGGCGAGAGAAAGAGAGGAGAGACAGAGATGCAGAGACAGCTAGAGAGAGGAGAGGAGAAATAGAGAAAGAGGAAAAGAAGCGAGAGTGAGAGACAGCAAGAGAGAGGAAAGAGAGACAGAGACAGCTAGAGAGAAGAGGGACAGAGAGACACAGAGAGAGGCTGTGAGAGGGTGGGGAACTGGCCAGGGAGGCAGCTGAGATCGTCATTTTAAAATAGGAAAAGAAATTGTGGCTTAGTAAAGTAAAAGGTGGCTAAATTATTCATGGTCTAATGTTATTTTTACTGATTTTTTCAGGTACATACTGGCTCCTTTCTAAAGCTCCTGCTTTAGGGAAATTTTTAAAAGGCGGTAACCATGAGTTATGTCTGGGATTTCCTTCAGCAGATTTTGGGGTTACAGGGCAGTTTGTTGCATCCAACAAGTACTTTTAAGGCAATTCCTGTGTCCTAGGACCCTGCTAGGTGATGTGGGAAAGAAATGTAGAAATGTAGAAGAGAAACTGGATACAACCCCTGCCCTAGAGGAACCGACCCACCTGTTGAGGAGACAAGACATAGAAATGAAACACATCTGGGAGAAGATGGAAGACCGATGTCAGGAAAAGTCCCAGGGTTTCATTGCCCCAGAAGTGCATATATTGTGATGTTGGAAGCCATGGTTGCCGCTCTTGGTGGAAGCTCTGTGCCAGGTCTGGGTGACTCAAGGACAGTGCGTCCTGGAGACAAGCCCCCAGGGGAACCTGCTGGTTTGTACAGGGAGCATCCACATAGGTAGTCATGATCTGAGCTGCTTCACTGTGAGTTCATCCCTGTCATGGCATTTGGATGTTGAGTTATATGACAGTGGCTTGTCTGAGATCCCCACCCAGGAACTCATGTTGGGGGAACTGTCAGCTGGCTGCCTGGCCCAGAAGAAGTCAAGCACTGCAGTATTCTTGTCCCTATCTGCAAAGGTTGGGTCCTGACACCAGGACCCATGCTTGTGTAACATGAGGGGTGGAATGCAGGAGCCCTTGGCTCAAGCCCTGAATATATTATGCAGTGGTTGCATATCATCGGCTGCTGAAAGAAATTGGAGTCAGCATCCTTCATGTTATTGACACTTCTCTGGCGTCCACCTGCTGTTTGGCATTCCTCTTTGTCCTGCCTGATCTCTCTTTCTGGACTCACCTATTCTCTTCCGTCTCCTAATCCCCTAAGACTGTTCTTCTGATTCTCTGACCTGCTTCTGTGATGCCATGAAATGTTGTGTATTGCTCCCACACCTAGATCTCTGCCCTGTCCTCGCTCCCAAACCCAGGTCCCTGACATCTCCGTGAACATTCTGCAGACTCATGAGGTCAGCCTTGGCTTCTGCCCCATACATTGCAGTTAAAGGCATCACCTTTGCTGGTATCTCTATGCCTCCCACGATGGGCTGCTGTCACCCCTCTCAGATGCTGCTGGAATCAGTCCTCATTGCCACTCTCACTGCTATTTCCCTCACTCTCAACCTCACTTACTTTTATCTCAATCATAATTTCAGAGTGTTCAAAATTATGTATTTGTTTAGCGATAGAACCCCATTTTTCCTGTGCCTCAAACAACCTTCCTTCTAGCTCTAACAAAGACTATTTGAATGGAGAAGCTGCTCTGGTTGTGGTTGGTTTGTGGGTTCTTTCTATCTCTGCCAGAGAAGTCCTGCCCATCTCTTTCTCTACTCCTGCCCCACTGTGATCCCAAGGCCCCCTGACACCAGGACCTCAAAGAGCATGGCTTGAAAATTACACCTACCCCCGTGTGACAGTTGATTGTGACACCCTCCTAAGCCATCTTCTTGTTCTTCCTTCACCCAGAGTTATTTCTCTAAAATCCAGACCTGACATGGCTCAAAAGCCTGTTGATAATGTTGCAGTTCTCAGAATGAAGCTTGGACGCCAGCAGTACTTTTAGTCTGACCCCATATTACCTTTTCTTCTTCATGTCCCTTCATTTTCCTTGCTCCATGCACCACATGCTGCAGTCATGCAGGAATACTTCAATTCCCCAATCCTGTGGGCTCCCAAAGCCCCCATATACTGCTTTAACTTGAGCTGATCTTTCTGCGAGGAGTAACTCTGCCCTTGTTTCTCTTCCTGCTGGAAGCCTGTTCAGTCCTCAGGTCTGGTTAGTTCTTGAACTTCCTTCTCATCATACATAACTTATCACTTCTTCCAGTTTGTTCCTACAACAATCTGTGCATGCTTTTTTTTAAAAAAAAAATGTACTGATCTCATTGCATTATAGTTATGTTAAGGGCAGAGACAATGTCCTATTTATCTTCATGTCCCCATGGCACCCAGCGCGGGACTCAGTATACAGCAGGCATTTATTCCACATTTGTTGAATAAACAAACAATGGAGCGAATGAAATGAATGAATTTGACATGCTCATTAAAGTTCACATGGGCAGCGCCCAAAGGCATCATTTTCCTCCTCTTTCACTGGTTCCTCATTCTCAGGAAGAGTCAGGCTGTAGGGCTGCCTGTGTTCTAGCTTTTGTGGTATCAATCAGTAAAAACAGCGTGGTTCTGAGCATAGTGTGCTTGAGCTGTGTCTGGTTTCCCATCATCTGCACCTTTCCCCATAGGGCCAGGTACTTTGTTCAGTCCCAGACCCTAAACTTCTGACCTGCAGCCACAGGGATTTCAGGAGCACTGTTCAACATTCAGTCTCTAAACCCCATGCTGATTCAGGTAGCTGGCCTCCTGCTAGCCTTGGTTCCAAGGTTCTGTCCTCACCTTTTGCCCTAGTTTTTGTAAGTGGGCCCTGGTTGTTGTCCCAGTTTATTTTATTTTATTTTATTTTATTTTATTTTATTTTGTGAGCTGGAGTTTCGCTCTCGTCACCCAGACTGCAGTGCAATGGCGCGATCTCAGCTCACTGCAACCTCTGCCTCCCCAGTTCAAGCAATTCTCCTGCCTCAGCCTCTCGAGTAGCTGGGATTACAGGCATGTGTCACCACACCTGGCTAATTTTTGTATTTTTAGTAGAGACGGGGTTTTGCCATGTTGGCCGTGCTGGTCTTGAACTCCTGACCTCAGGTGATCCACCTGCCTCAGCCTCCCAAAATATTGGGATCACAGGTGTGAGCCACCACACCTGGCCCTGTCTTTCAAAATTTGAGACTGTGATTGGCAGTCTGACCTGTACATCATCACTGTAGGGGCTGGAGCCCCTCCCTAGCTGGGTGGGTTCCTGCTGCTGAACCCCAATCTGGGGACTAGCACTTTGCTTCCTGTTGCAAGATTTCCTTAGTGCCAACTTCTGAGCATCCCATATTGACATCTTAACATTTCATGTTTCCTTCCACCCCAGGCCTTTGAAGATGCTGTTTCCTTTGCCTGCAACTCTGTTCCTGTTTTTCCACTTAAAGGTGGAAAAACCTTTAAGAAGAGGTGCTCCAGCACCTCTTCTTCTTGATGCCTACCTGATGTCTGCCTTCGTGAGGGTTTTCTCTTAGCAGCTTGCATATGTTCTCATGGCCTCCTGATCTCCCGCTTAATGGCACTTATCACAATTTTTGTTTTATAGTCATATGATCATTCATTAATGTGTTTCCCATACTGGTGAGGTCCAAGGGCGGGGATGATGTCTGGTTTGCTCACAATTTTATTGAGCCCTGTGATTAGCATGTAGTCAGTGCTTTATACATATTACTAGATGAAGTGAATAGCTTCGGTATGACCCTACCTGTCCTTCCCACAGAATTCAACTGGGGGTTACAGAATTAACTGGGGCTGTGTGCAGGCATGCCCCAGATGTGATGCTCTGTCACTAATCTCTGTAAGTCCACACCCAGGTACCACCTTATAAGGCATAAATCATAAAACAAATGTACAAAACGGGACTGCTGAAATTCTCACTCAACATTCTGTCTTGTTTATTGAAAGTCTTTGGGTATGCATATTTATTACTTAATTTTCCTGGTGTGAGGAATTTTATAGCTATTATATATCATTGTACTCCAAGTTTACTGTGCTTCCTTGAACTCAGAGCCAGGCAAACGTTCACCCCTTCATGTTACTCGTTTTCTTTTAATCACACAAGAATTCTATTCCTGGCTGGGCACGGTGGCTCACCCCTATAATCTCAGCACTTTGGGAGGCCGAGATGGACAGATCACTTAAGGCGAAGAGTTCAAGACCAGCCTGACCAACATGGTGAAACCCTGTCTTTACGAAAAATACAAGAATTAGCTGGGAGTGGTGGCGGGCGCCTGTAATCCCTGCTACTCGGTAGGCTGAGGCAGGAGAATCACTTGAACCCGAGAGGTAGAGGTTGTAGTGAGCTGAGGTTGTGCCACTGCACTCCAGTCTGGGTGACAAAGTGAGACTTTGTTTCAAAGCGAAAAAAAAAAAAAAAGAACTGAATTTCCTTTGTTGTCTTAGCTTTTGGGGTACTCAGTGCTGAATTTCATATTTAACTGTAGTAATTACCTCTGCTCAGTACATCTGTTCTCTGTTCTTTTTAAAGTGATTTATTTATATTTTTGGTTTGTTTTTACTGCTCTATTGTGTTATGCTTAATTATTAAAGACAATTGAGACCTTTTTGACAATATATTTATATATTACATTGTATAAGTTTTAGTTGATATTGTATGTTGCATGTGTATGATATATAACATTATATGTATTATAAAACCCCAATCTTTCCTTTTTTTATACAACAGTGATAGCAATCCATATTCCTCATTTGGAGCAACTCTGGCGAGGGATGATGAGAAGAATTTATGGAGTATGCCCCATGATGTGTCCCACACAGAGGCAGATGACGACAGAACCCTGTACAATTTGATAGTCATTCGTAATCAGCAGGCCAAAGACTCAGAGGTGAGCACCTTTTGAAGTCTTGCTGTGCGCAGATGATACTGTATAGCAAAAAATAGTAATTCCTGAGAAGATCAGCTTGAAATAACAAAAAGAATGAAGGATGAGATGTTTGAAATGAAGGGCAGGTATTTCAGCAGCATATATTATCACTGGTTGCTAATTATAGCTAGTCTTGATTGACCTGCTTGATATAGAGATAAGGCTCATTTCTAATTCCTACCTTAATGGCACAAATTACATACAAAGCAATGCTGTTGAAGTGTGTGAAGATAGTTTGCCGTCTTAAATGGCTTACCCCATCCATCTCTAATCTTTCCAGTTGTTTACTAAGCCACAGTTACTTGATTCAGACTGAAGTTTGAAGGGTACTTTGCCTTATCACTAATTTTGAATTAGTGAAGCCTGAATTATTTTTTTCCCCCTGTTTAAAGATCCTTAAATTGTGCATATTGATCAGACAGCAGTGGATCCACTATATATTCGAGATTCTTCTTGTGACAAGGCTTGAACCCTCGCAATAACTCTAAATCCAAAGTGATTGATTTAAGAACACTAGAGTATTAAAAAGGAGAGAACTCTGTAAGTTAAGAGAAAACAGCAAAGAAGATTGTAGTCTTTTTCTCCTTTCTTTCAAAAGTCACGTTTGAGTTAGGTTTTCCGACTTCTGTGTTCATCAGCTAGCTCTGAAGAGGAACCTGTACTAAATATACACTCCATGCTTCTTTGTGTAGAGAAATTGAGCAGGGTAGGGAACCTTATAGTTGGGTTTAGTATGTGTGTTGGCAGCGGGGGCGGGTGGAGGTGCTGTGGAGCTCGTCGTTTCCTTATTGAGGTTTCTTTATTTTTGGTAATTAATTGCTATCTCCCCCCCACAAAAAAATCCATATTTTAGCAGGAGGTGATAACTTTTAGAAGTGCCATGTGTCCCAGTCCTTTTATTCTGATGTGACTTGGATGCTTTGGAGGGGTTAGAGATGCGGATCACAGGGTTGGGGAAGGACCTGCAGTTGCTTCTGCTCTCGAGGCCTGGGGAAGGGTGGACTGGGACTCCTTCAGTGGCTGCTGTGTAGCATCCCACTAGTGACTGAGCACCCACTACCTCTGGCTGCCCATGTCCCCAGCAAAATCCCCTCTGTGATGAGCAATGCTGAAGGCAAGTCATAAAGCCTGCTGCTGCCAAGAACTGCACTCCCTGGCTGCCCTTTCTGAGCATATAATTGGGAATGTGTGGCCTTGTTTTCTCTTTAGTAGAAAGAACAAATTCTTACACTCCTGTATTACATTAACCAGCTAAAGTTTCCGCTGGTGAAAACAGTCAGTTCTTCTCTTTTCTTCCTCTTCTTCCCTGACTCTGCCCAAAGCAGCAAGAGCAATATGGAAATAATGTATAGTGTCTCTCTCCCTTTCTCTCTTTCTGTCTGTCTCTCTCACCAGGCCCCATGCAAATGTGAAAGGGGCTGGAAAAGGTATTTGGTCTGAATTTGGCAGCTCTCCCTGGAGGAGCTCCCACCTTTCTGCTCACTTATCTTTACTTTTCAAAAGACAGCAGAGGCAACATGAGCTACAAAGCCCCTCGAAAAGCACAGCTTCTAAAGTGGCCCATTGTGTCTTTTTTGTGTGGTCCTTGGGCCTGGTGTGGTGGGTCTTCCAGAAGCCACCGCCTCTGCCTTCGCCTCCTCCTCCTCCTCCTTCTTCCTCTTCCTCTCCTTCTTCCTCTTCTCCCTCTTTTTTAAAAAATTATACTTTAAGTTCTTGGATACATGTGCAGAACGTGCAGGTTTGTTACACGGGTATACACGTGCCATGGTGGTTTGCTCACCCATCAATTGTGATTGCTCAATCACAGACCCAGGTCTGTGATGTTCCTCTCCCTGTGTCCCTGTGTTCTCATTTTTCAGCTCCCACTTACGAGTGAGAACATGTGGTGTTTGGTTTTCTGTTCCTGTGTTAGTTTGTTGAGAATGATGATTTCCATCATTCTCGAGAGCAGAGGCAACTGAGAATGATGGAAACCATCATTCATCCATGTCCCTGCAAAGGACGTGAACTCATTCATTTTTACGGCTGCATAGTATTCCATGGTGTATATGTGCCACATTTTCTTTATGCAGTCTATCATTGATGGGCATTTGGGTTGGTTCCAAGTCTTTGCTTTTGTGAACAGTGCTGCATTAAACATACGTGTGCATTTGAGGTACATTCCATCAATACCTAGTTTATTGAGAGTTTTTAGCATGAAACAGTGTTAAATGTTATCAAAGGCCTTTTCTGCCTCTATTGAGATAATCATGTGGTTTTTGTCATTGGTTCTGTTTATGTGATGTATTACGTTTATTGATTTGCATGTGTTGAACCAGCCTTGCATCCCAGGGATGAAACTGACTTGATTGTGGTGAATAAGCTTTTTGATGTGCTGATGGGTTTGGTTTGCTAGTATTTTATTGAGGATTTTCACATTGATGTTCATCAGGGATATTGGCCTGAACTTTTCTTTTTTTGTTGTGTCTCTGCCAGGTTTTGGTATCAGGATGATGCTGGCCTCATAAAATGAGTTAGGGAGGATTCCCTCTTTTTCCATTGATTGGAATAGTTTCAGAAGGAATGGTACCAGCTCCTCTTTGTACCTCTGGTAGAATTTGGCTGTGAATCCATCTGGTCCTGGGTTTTTTTTGGTTGGTAGGCTGTTAATTACTGCCTCAATTTCAGAACTTGTTATTGGTCTATTCAGGGATTCAACTTCTTCCTGATTTAGTCTTGGGAGGGTGCATGTGTCCAGGAATTTATCCATTTCTTCTAGATTTTCTAGTTTATTTGCATAGAGGTGTTTATGGTATTCTCTGATGGGTGGTTTGTATTTTTGTGGGATCAGTGGTGATCTCAGCTTTATCATTTTTTATTGTGTCTATTTGATTCTTCTCTTTTTTCTTCTTTATTAGTCTGGCTAGCGGTCTATCTATTTTGTTAATCTTTTCAAAAAACCAGCTCCTGGATTCATTGATTTTTTTTTTTTTGAAGGTTTTTTCATGTCTCTACCTCCTTCAGTTCTGCTCTGATCTTAGTTATTTCTTGTCTTCTGCTACCTTTGAATTTGGTTGCTCTTCTCTAGTTTTTTAATTGTGAGGTTAGGGTGTCAATTTTAGGTCTTTCCTGCTTTCTCCTATGCACATTTAGTGCTATAAATTTCCCTCTAAACACTGCTTTAGCTGAGTCCCAAAGATTCCGGTACGTTGTGTCTTTGTTTTCATTGGTTTCAAAGAACTTATTTGTCTCTGCCTTAATTTTGTTATTTACCCAGTAGTCATTAAAGAGCAGGTTGTTCAGTTTCCATGTAGTTGTGTGGTTTTGAGTGAGTTTACTAATCCTGAGTTCTAATTTGATTGCACTGTGGTCTGAGAGACTGTTATGATTTCTGTTCATTTGCATTTGCTGAGGAGTGTTTTACTTCCAAGTATGTGGTCAATTTTAGAATAAGTGTGATGTAGTGCTGATAAGAATGTATATTCTGTTGATTTGGGGTGGAGAGTTCTGTAGATATCTATTAGGTCCACTTGCTCCAGAGCTGAGTTTAAGTCCTGTATATCCTTGTTAACTTTCTGTCTTGTTGATCTGTCTAATATTGACAGTGGGGTGTTAAAGTCTCCCATTATTGTGTGGGAATCTAAGTCTCTTTGTATATCTCTAGGCACTTGCTTTATGAATCTGGGTGCTCCTGTATTGGGTGCACATATATTTAGGATGGTTGGCTCTTCTTGTTGCATTGACCCCTTTACCATTGTGTAATGCCCTTCCTTGTCTTTTTTTATCTTTTTTCCTTTAAAGTCTGTTTTGTCAGAGACAAGGTTTGCAACCCCTGCTTTTTATTGCTTTCCATTTGCTTTGTAGATCTTCCTCCATGCCTTTATTTTGAGCCTATGTGTATCTTTGCACGTGAGATGGGTCTCCTGAATATAGCACACTGATGGGTCTTGACTCTTTATCCAATTTGCCAGTCCATGTTTTTTAATTGGGGTATTTAGCCTATTTACATTTAAGGTTAATATTGCTTTCTATGAATTTGATTCTGTCATTATGATGGTAGCTGGTATTTTGCCTGTTAGTCGATGCAGTTTCTTCATAGTGTTGATGGTCTTTACATTTTGGTATGTTTTTGCAGTGACTGGTACCGGTTTTTCCTTTCCATATTTAGTGCTTCCTTCAGGAGCTCTTGTAAGGCAGGCCTCGTGGTGACAAAATCTCAGCATTTGCTTGTCTGTAAAGGATTTTATTTCTCCTTCACTTATGAAGCTGATTTTGGCTAGATATGAAATTCTGGGTTGAAAATTCTTTTCTTTGAGAATGTTGAATATTGGCCCCCACTCTCTTCTGGCTTGTGGGGTTTCTGCAGAGAGATCTGCTGTTGTTCTGATGGGCTTCCCTTTGTGGGTAACCCGACCTTTCTCTCTGGCTGCCCTTAACATTTTTTTCTTCATTTCAACCTTGGTGAATCTGGCAATTATGTGTCTTGGAGTTGCTCTTCTTGTGGAATATCTTTGTGGTGTTCTCTCTATTTCCTGAATTTGAATGTTGGCCTGTCTTGCTAGGTTGGAGAAGTTCTCCTGCATAGTATCCTGCAGAGTGTTTTCCAACTTGGTTCCATTCTCCCTGTCACTTTCAGGTACACTAATCAAACGTAGATTTGGTCTTTTCGCATAGTGCCATATTTCTTGGAGGTTTTTTTTATTCCTTTTCCTTCTTTTTTCTCTAATCTTGTCTTCTTTATTTCATTTAGTTGATCTTCAATCTCTGATATCCTTTATTTTGCTTGATCGATTTGGCTATTGATACTTGTGTATACTTCATGAAGTTCTTGTGCTGTGTCTTTCAGCTCCATCAGGTCATTTATGTTCTTCGCTAAACTGGTTACTCTAGTTAGCAATTCCTGTATCCTTTTTTCAGGTTCTTAGCTTCCTTGCATTGGGTTAGAACATGCTTCTTTAGGTCGGAAAAGTTTGTCATTACCCACTTTCTTAGGTCTTCGTCTGTCAGTTTGTCAAACTGATTCGCTGTCCAGTTTTGTTCCCTGCTAGCAAGAAGTTGTGATCCTTTGGAGGAGAAGAGGCATTCTGGTTTTTGGACTTTCCATCATTTTTGCACTGGTTTTACTCATCTTCGTGGATTTATCTACCTTTGGTCTTTGATATTGGTGACCTGCGGATGGGGTTTCTGTGTGGATGCCCTTTTTGTTCATGTTGATGTTATTCATGTTGATGCTATTCCTTTCTGTTTGTTAGTTTTCCTTCTAACAGTCAGGCCTCTCTGCTGCAGACCTGCTGGAGTTTGCTGGAGGTCCACTACAGACCTGTTTGCCTGGGTATCACCAGCGAAGGCTGTAGAACAGCAAAGATTGCTGCCTGTTCCTTCCTCTGGAAGTTTTTTCCCAGAGGGGCACCAGCCAGATGCCATCAGGGGCTCTCCTGTATGAGGTATCTGTTGACCCCTGCTGAGAAGTGTCTCCCAGTCAGGAGGCGGAGGGGTCAGGGACCCACTTGAGGAGGCAGTCTGTCCCTTAGCAGAGCTAAAGCACCGTGCTGGGAGATCCACTGCTCTTTTCAGAGCCAGCAGGCAGGAACGTTTAAGTCTTCTGAAGCTGTGCCCGCAGCCACCCCTTCCCCCAGGTACTCTGTCCCAGGGAGATGAGAGTTTTATCTATAAGCCCCTGAATGGGGCTGCTGCCTTTCTTTCAGAGAGGCCCTCCCCAGAGATGAGGAATCTAGAGAGGCAGTCTGGCTACAGCGGCTTTGCCGAACAGTGGTGGGCACCACCCAGTTCAAACTTCCCAGAGGCTTTGTGTACACTGTGAGGGAAAAACCACCTACCCAAGCCTCAGTAATGGCGGACGTCCCCCCCCAACCAAGCTCAAGCATCCCAGGTTGCCTTCAGACTGCTGTGCTGGCAGCGAGAATTTCAAGCCAGTGGATCTTAGCTTGTTGGGCTCCGTGGGAGTGGGATCTGCTGAGCCAGACCCTTTGGTTTCCTGGCTTCAGCCCTTTTCCAGGGGAGTGAACAGTTCTGTCTTGCTGGTGTTCCACTGCCACTGGAGTATGAAAAAAAACTCCTGCAGCTAGCTCGGTGTCTGCCCAAGTGGCCACCTTGTTTTGTGCTTGAAACCCAGGGCCCTGGTGTTCTAGGCACCCAGGGGAATCTCCTGGTCTGTGGGTTGCGAAGTCCGTTTTAAAAGCATAGTATCTGGACTGGAGAGCACCCTTCCTCACAGCACAATCCCTCACGACTTCCCTTGGCTAAGGGAGGGAGTTCCCTGACCCCTTGCTTTTCTCTGGTGAGGCAACACCCCACCCTGCTTCAGCTTGCCCTCTGTGGGCTGCACCAACTGTCTAACCAGTCCCAATGAGATGAGCCAGGTACCTCAGTTGGAAATGCAGAAATCACCTGTCTTCTGCATTGATCTTGTTGTGAGCTGCAGACTGGATATATTCCTATTCGGCAATCTTGAAAGAACCTCTTCCTGTTGCCTAAGAAATGAATTCAGGCTCAACTGTAGAGGAACAGGAACTCTGTTTCCAAAACAGGCACTTGAATAAATAACATGAAGATGTGATGATAATTATGCATGAAATGATTCGAAATAACCCTTTTCATCGTGCTTCCTTTTTTTTTTTTAATTTTTTTTAAAATTTTTTATTTTGAGACAGAGTTTCACTCTTGTTGCCCAGGCTGGAGTGCAATGGTGTGATCTCAGCTCACTGCAACCTCCGTCTCGTGGTTTCAAGCGATTCTCCTGCCTCAGCCTCCAGAGTAACTGGGATTATAGGCATGTGCCAGCACACCCAGCTAATTTTTGATTAACTATCGGCTGGCTAATTTTTGTATTTTTAGTGGAAACAGGGTTTCACCATGTTGGTCCAGCTGGTCTCGAACTCCTGACCTCATGTGATCTACCTGCCTAGGCCTCTCAAAGTGCTGGAGTTACAGGTGTGAGCCACTGTGCCCATCCACTGTCTTCTCTTACATGTGTAACAGTAATGTAGTTTTAAAAAGTTGCTTATGTTGCTGGGTGTGGTGGCTCATACCTGTAATCCCAGCACTTTGGGAGGCTGAGGTGGGTGGATCACGAGGTCTGGAGTTTGAGACCAGCTGAACCAACATGGTGAAACCCCATCTCTACTAAAAATGCAAAAATTAGCCTGGTGTGATAGTGCTCGCCTGTAATTCCAGCTACTCAGCAGGCTGAGGCAGGAGAATCGCTTGAACCTGGGAGGCAGAGGTTGCAGTGAGCCAAGATCGTGCCACTGCACTCTAGCCTGGGAGAGAGAGCGAGACCTTGTCTCAAAAAAAAAAAAAAAAAAGGTTGCTTATGTTTTCTTCTAAGATGTTGAAATTCATTTTCCCTACAGATTGGATCATATATTATGTACTGTTCTGTACTTTGCTTTTTTCCCACTTAATATATTTTGGACATATTTGCATTTTAATATGCTTGGATTTACTTTTTTGCTTTAGGTGACTCTCTAGTATTCTCTTGCATGGATTCACCATCATTTATTCAACCAGTTCCTATTGATATTTAGGTTGATTTAATTTTTTTCCTGTTGAAAGCAATGTTGTAGTGGACATCCATATATATTTGTATGACCTTCCATAATTTTTTCAGTAGAATTGTTGTGTCAAAGTATGCACATTTGAAATGTTGGAATTGTGACAGTGCTTCATGTATTAGTCTGTTCTCATGCTGCTAGTAAAGGCATATCCAAGACTGGATAATTTATAAAGGAAGGAGGTTTAATTAATTCACAGTTCCTCATGGCTGACGAGGCCTCACAATCATGGCAGAAGGCAAAAGAGGAGCAAAGTCGCGTCTTACATGGCAGCAGGCAAGAGAACTTGTGCAGGGGAACTCCTATCTATAAATCCAACAGGTCTGGTGAGACTCACTACCACTAGAATAGTATGGGGGAAACTACCCCCATGATTCAGTAATCTCCACCTGACCCTGCCCTTGACATGTAGGGATTATTACAATCCAAGGTGAGATTTGGGTGGGGACACAGTCAAACCGTATCACTTCATTCTTGGGAAACTAGGAAAAATACTTCAAGGTGGAGAACAGAGGTTGCAACCTCAGATCTCTCCAGGGACTAGGCAGTAACATCAGTGAGGGAAATGGGCACCCCCTACCCTTCACCCCACATATTGAATGGCATTGGAAACTCATACTGCTTTTAATGGGAGCAGCTGGTAAGCTCTAGATAACTGTTTGCCATGTTGAGAATGTGGAGCCACTGGCCATGTTGAGAATGTGGACCTGCAAATACTGGAACTTTTAGTTTGTCAAAAGAAGCTGAAAATCCAAATTTTCGTACAAAATGTCCAGAATTTAAAATAACTCAATTAAAAAATATGTCAGCTAACTAAAACATGTTTTCTTTCCAGTAGGAGATAGCTTAAAATAAAATAAAATATGCCTATGGGCTACTGATATGTAAAGATGTTTGTAGCAAGGACTACTACTACTTATGATTATTGTTGTTTTGTCCATGATAATTGAAAACTGAATTCACCATTGATTTAGAAGGTGAAAGTGGAAAGCTAGAGGGGGGTTGTTTTTAACTTTGAATGAGTTCCATATTTATTACTATTGCTTATTTTCTTTTCCACACAGGATAAAATTGGTACAGATTTTAATTTAAAAAAGGATTCTGGTTTTGGAGGAAAATCAAATTTCACTTACTAAGGAACAAGGAACCCTAGATATATTTTGCATAATACAATTTAGAAGCTCAAGAAAGACATTAAGAAGAATGGAACATAATATTTTTCCCTGAGTAGCAACAGCACAAAAGACCTAGAAATGTCCATATTTGGAATTCTCTAAATGATAAAAAATAATTTCAAGATAGTGTATGTATTATCTGCATTCCCCTTGGAATCTGAAGCTGGTAGAGGAAGGACCACAAATAATTAAGGCTAAATTTACAGTATTCCAAATTGAAAAAGAGTCAGGAAAAAAATATACATATAGAAGAGCGAATAATGAAACAAAGGCATGAGCTTGAAGTCAGTTGGTGTCAAAAAATACAAAACAACATTATTTAAATCTCATAGACAGAATCCACCTTCATTTACATAAGCCTTCTGGAGCTGATGGAAAACAGACCTTCAGCAGAAGAAATGATGCATTTGCAAACCTCTAAGTAGTGGAAAATTATTGCTCTTGTCATTGAATGATGCCATAAAGAATATTATGTTTGCCTAAGAAGTAGGAAACAGCCTCAAAGTCATGTCCCTAAATTATCCTTATGTTCATTTTCATTATAGTTGTACTTTATATAACACGCTCTGCTCTAGGGAGCTGAATAATTGTTAATGAAATATGGATACAACTTATTATGTAATAATTGTGATCATACTGAGTGAACTTATTCTCTAAGATATTAATAATAATGAAAATAGTGCCAGGCACTGTTCTAACCACTTTGCCTATATTAACTGTGTCCTCTTTAACAACAACTCACTGAAGCAGACCCCATTATTATTTCCATTTTAAGCAACTTTTCCAAGGGCACACAGCTGCTGCGTTTAGATGCAGGATTTGAATCTGGGTTTGTGGCTCCAGAGATATATAATGAGTATCAGGATTGAAATGGAGAGAAAGGAACAGATATTGTTTGTGATTCAATATAGATTTCAAAATGTATAAGCCAAGTCTGCTCATAAGTCTGTCTCTGTGTCTTGTTGGTGCCAGTGAGTATGAAAGGGATTTTCATGTCAGTGGGATGACAGCTACGTTTGGTCTGAGGATGGTGACCATGTTTCAGGAAGTGCTTCCAGGCACAACACACATGTTTCCCAACTTATGCTTTTCCATGGTGATTGCAACTGGTTAAGACTTACTTTCCAGGCTTCTGTTTTATTACCTCCAAAATATTTCATTCTACTCTGTTCAATCCCTTCTTCACTTTGTTTAGTGTTCTCTGACCTGTTTTAGTGCCTGTTTCTATGGTTTGGCAGTTCCTTTAGGAGTTTGTACGTGGCTTTAACATTTTGACTCTGCTAAAAAAGCCTTAATTTTTATTTTTATTTTATCTTATTTTTTTGGTGACAAGGTCTTGTTCTGTTGCCCAGGCTACAGTACAGAGGGGCAATCATAGCTCACAATAGCCTCGACCTCCTGGCTTACAGCAATCCTTCTGCCTTGGCCTCCCACAGCATTGGGATTACAGGCATGAGCCACCGTGACTGGCTGCTTTTACATTTTTGATTAAGGAGATATAAGCGAACTAATACGGTTTGGCTGTGTCTCCACTCAAATCTCACCTTGAATTCCCACATGTTGTGGGACGGACATGGTGGGAGCTAATTGAATCATGGGGGCAAATCTTTCCCATGCTGTTCTCTTGATAGTGAATAAGTGTCATGAGATCTGATGGTTTTAAAAAGAGGAGTTTTCCTGCACAGGTTTTCTCTCTTAGCCTGCTGCCATCCAT
The DNA here is from genome assembly GCF_000951035.1 of Colobus angolensis palliatus. Lineage (NCBI taxonomy): Eukaryota > Metazoa > Chordata > Mammalia > Primates > Cercopithecidae > Colobus > Colobus angolensis. Next base: position 4,683,589 of record NW_012123487.1, read on the forward strand.
CTAAGATGTGACTTGCTCCTCCTTGCCTTCCGCCATGATTGTGAGGCTTCCCCAGCCGTGTGGAACGGTAAGTCCAATTAAACCTCTTTCTTGGCTGGGCGTGGTGGCTCAAGCCTGTAATCCCAGCACTTTGGGAGGCCGAGATGGGCGGATCACGAGGTCAGGAGATCGAGACCATCCTGGCTAACACGGTGAAACCCCGTCTCTACTAAAAAATACAAAAAACTAGCCGGGCGAGGTGGCGGGCGCCTGTAGTCCCAGCTACACGGGAGGCTGAGGCAGGAGAATGGCGTACACCTGGGAGGCAGGGCTTGCAGTGAGCTAAGATCCGGCCACTGCACTCCAGCCTGGGTGAAAGAGCCAGACTCCGTCTCAAAAAAACAAACAAACAAACAAACAAAAAAAAACCTCTTTCTTTTGTAAAAATTTCTCAGTCTGGGGTATGTCTTTATCAGCAGCATGAAAATGGACTAATACACTGACTATCAGATCATTCTCATAAACCCTTTCTAGTACTGTTTTGGTTCAAAAATAGGTGATGTTTATTTGACATAATGAGTGACAGAAATTCTACGCTTATCCTTTAAGGCTATTAAGTAATTGTATGCTCACAAATGCATATCCCTCTCATGACATGTGTCTGCCTGCTTGTCATTCATCAGCAGGAACCACGTGGTCATCAGATGCTTGTGTGCCTGGAGTGATCTCTGAAAACCACACTTGGCCAAACCCCCTGGGAGCAGCTAAACTTTATTTTTTTAAAACTACAGAGGCAATACTTCCTAAATACATACAAGTATTACATATCAACTAAAAATAAAAGCAAAAAATTAATACTGCAGAGGCCGACACATAAATGATCCTCGTTTATAATGTATTTGCCCCCAGTACATCAAGACTACCTGCTAGTGTGTTGCCAGACATTGTAAACAGTTCCTTAAAAATGTTGAAGATAGGAACAGACCTTCCCAGGGGCTGTCTCCAATGTCTGGGTCATACACTCACCTATCATGTCCCTAATACAAAAAGAGGCAACAAAGCAGAGTTGATTGGAATAATTGGTGGGAGAAACAGGGAAATGGGGGTTGAATTGATCGTGTACCAGCCACAGAATGCTTAAGCACTCAGAAACTCAGATATTCCTGTTTGGCTCTGTAAAACTGTGTCTCAACATGTCCCCAAGAATTGGACAAAGCCTACTCTTTCGGGGCCATCTGATTTCTCCAGAAGTGGGTGAACATTGGCTACATTTGGAGATAGGACTGCAAGTTTTACCCCAGCCATGGAGGAACAAAATAACTGGAAAATGCAAGCGATTCTGTAGATAATTTTGGGATCCTCCGAAGGCCTCTTTCTTTGAGGTCCAGATTATCTGGATTATTGAATGCATTTATTCTTTCTTTTACTTTGCTAGTGACTATTTGGGTATAGAGGATTTGGGGCAGGGTGGAGGGAGAGAATAAACAAGCTTACTAGGATCTGAGAATCAAGGGTTCTTGCACTCTATGTTCTAGAGAATAATATTTACAGAGTATTATTACCCTGTATGCTAAGCAGCATGCTTCATGTTCTCCAGACAAATACTGAATCCTCACGGTAACCCTCTCAAAGAGGCATTTTGACTCATGATTAGAGACTTTGTCACTGCTACAAAGTGTTAGAGGAAATGACTGGGAAAATTGGGATCTCAGCTCAGTTCGGTGTGACCCAGAAACTTGCATGACTAGAAACAGTACTCCAGGCTCTCCAGTGAGTTTAGAAAGAGCTTCAGTGGAACCTCTTTGGTCAAAGACAAAAGTTACGAAGCGGATGTTGGCTTCCTTCCTCGAGTAGACACTCTGGTCTGTGTTTGCTGATCATTACTCACCCTGTGTCAACTGATTCATGGAGTGACTGGTTTTGGTGTTGGTTTTGTATCTACCTGCTTTGGGCACTGCGTATCACATGGCCCTGATGCTGTTGTACCATTCGGTTACTAAAATCCACTGGATTATACCGGAAGACATTTTGTTCATCGGTCTGTGATGTTTCTACTCTTTGCTCATCCTTTTTAAAGAAGATATAAGCATTTCTTTTGATTAGCATTAAGAGAATCAATGTTTCTTTCTTTCTTTTCTTTTCTTTCTTTTCTTTCTTTCTTTCT
>NW_012123487.1:4686324-4692412 GCF_000951035.1 Colobus angolensis palliatus
ACACAATTTTGCTGTGACAGAGTTTTGCTCTTGTCACCCAGGCTGCAGTGCAATGGTGTGATCTTGGCTCACTGCAACTTCTGCCTCCCAGGTTCAAGTGATTCTCCTGTCTCAGCCTCCCAAGTAGCTGAGATTACAGGCATGCATCACCACATCTGGCTACTTTTTGTATTTTTAGTAGAGACAGGGTTTTGCCATGTTGGTCAGGCTGATCTCAAACTCCTGACCTCAGCTGATCCACCTGCCTCTGTCTCCCAAGGTATTGGGATTACAGGTTTGAGCCATTGCGCCTGGCCAGTGTTTCTTACTAAGTAGGTAGCACATCAGTGCTCCATGTAAGTCAGCAGAATTGACACAATAAATAGTGGCAAACCTGATGTATGCCAGGTAGCAGCATCATTAGCAATTCTGCAGGATGTGTGGTGGTGAAGAATGTGGTGTCTGGAATCAGGCAGATTTGTGGATAAGAATCATACCTCTGCCATATTCTAACGAGATGACACTGAATAGTTGTTTAACCTTAGAGTGATTATATTATCTGTTGTCCAGTTTGGGACATACTCACCTAAGTTCTTACGTAAGAGGAGAGGGGCTGCTAATATTAAGTATTCCAGGCCAAAAATATAAACTGGGACTGCCCTAGACAAGGATCACCTTTCTTTTTTAATTTAAAATGTATATAACAAAAATTTCCTATTTTAATAATTTTTAAGTGGTACAGTGTGGTGGCATTGTGTATATTCATATTTTTTGGCAACAATCACCACCATGCATCTCCAGAACTTTTTCATCTTCCCAGACTAAAACTCTGTGCACACTAGACAATAACTCCTCAGCTCCTGACAACTTTCTACTTTCTTTCTCTATTAATTTGGCTACTTTAGGTACCTACTATAAGTGGAATCATGCAGTATTTGTCCTTTCATAGCTACCTCGCTTCACTTAGTGTAATGTTTCCAAAGTTCATTCATACCATAGCAGCCATCATAATTTCCTTCCTTTTTAAAGTGGAATCATATTCCATTGCGTGTATGTGCCACATTTGGTTTATTCATTCATCCATTGATGGACACTCGGGTTGCTTCTGTGTTTTGGCTCTTGTGAGTAATGCTGTTGCAAACACTGGTGTACAAATATCTGCTTGAGTCCCTGCTTTTGGTTCTTTTGGGCATATATCTAGAAGTGGAGTTGTTGGATCATAGAGTAATTTAATGAGTTATTAATTATTTAATTTATTTAAGTAATTTATTTAATTTGTTAAATTTTTTGAGGAAATGCGATACTGTTTCCCACGGTATCTGTACCATTTTGCATTTTCATCAGCAAGGTACAAGAGTTCCAGTTCCTCTACATCTTTGCCAACACTTGTTATTAATCTTCCCTTCCCTTCCCTTCCCCTCCCTTCCCCTCCCCTTCCATTTCTTTCCCTTTTCTTCTTTCTTTAAGCCAGAGTCTTGCTTTGTTTCCCAGGCTGGAGGGCAGTGGTGCAATCTCGGCTCGCTGCAACCTCTACCTCCTGGGTTCAAGTGATTCTCCTGCCTTAGCCTCCCGAGTACCTTGGCCTCCCCAAGTGCTGGGATTACAGGCATGAGTCACTGCACCCGGCCTTTATCACTTTTGTTAACCTCCAAATTGCTCAATAAAAAAATAGCTGACAGCTTCATACTGATCAGTTTTCACACCTGCATAAAGTAGATGCACTGAAACTGTGGGCCAGTCACAACCACTCAATATCATCATGAGGGATGTAAACCTAGAAGAGGCTGATGTCTGGTGGAACCTCCCTCAAAGCTGCTCGGCCATGGAAGGTAAAGGAAAGGACAGGAGACTGAGGAGCTTTTTTGTAACTGAATTCTACTCTGTTTTCTGGGCATTCATATTCTAGGATGTGATGACCAGGCCTCCTTGTTTTACTCTTCTTTAGAGTCTGTCCTCACTGACCTCCTTCCCCTGGAGCCCCAGAAAGATATATGAAGGCCAAGGGTAACGTAACTTGTGAGTCCTGACAGGTCAGTGAAATAGGAAGGATGGACAACAAGTTGGGGCCCTCTAGGAGAATGCAGTGCCTGGAGGAAAAGGGCAGACACTGGCCAACTTTCTCCGTATCCAGAACCTTGCTGTCACAGCAACATGTTGCTGGACCTCTGTGTTTCTTGCGTGTTGTGCTTGTGATGGTCAAAATTTCTGGAAGGCCACATATTAATTGGCAGGCATGTGCAGGATAGTTTGCTGACAGAAATGGGCTCTTTCCATTAGTTTATTATTATTTTTTTCACATCTTGCATATAACAACTGGGCCTGAAAGGAAACTGAAACCATAAAGCTGCCTCAAAGGTTTTATTTTTTAAAAATCACAATGACATACATTTTGAAATACTAGGGATTAATACCAAGTTAAGCCTCCAGTGACCTACGCAGTATTAACTTTGGTTTTTCTAAGAATATCTGAGATCATCAGAGATGGCTGCCTGTCATACAGTCAAGGCACCTCCTGTAAGCATTTGCTGGCTTCTCACAGCAGTCTTTTGAAATAAATAAACTATTTATTTTAAAAGAGAGTGAGTGAGAAACCCAAAGAGGTTAAGTGACTTTTCTCAGTAGTGCTCAAGCAGAAATGCACTTCTTACTTGGTGTCAATGCTATTTACTATAAAGTGGAGAAGGAAAGCTACAAGGTTCAGTGAATTTAGGGCAGATAAATTAAATACTTTTGTTTACCATTTATTATTATTATTATTATTATTATTTTCTGGAACAGAGTTTCACTCTTGTTACCCAGGCTGGAATGCAGTGGCAGGATCTCGGCTCACCTCAACCTCTGTCTTCCAGGTTCAAGTGATTCTCCTGCCTCAGCCTCCCGAGTAGCTGGGATTACAGTCTTGCACCACCATGCCCGGATAATTTTGTATTTTTAGTAGAGATGGGGTTTCTCCATATTGGTCAGGCTGGTCTCGAACTGCTAACCTCAGATGATCCACCTGACTCGGCCTTCCAAATTGCTGGGATTACAGGCGTGAGCCACCTCGCCCGGCCTATCTTTTATTTTAAATGTGAACAGGAATAAGCTTATAGGCATAGAACTTTGTAGAAAAAAAAATGTAAGATAGCATCCAGCTTATTTCACTCTTAGGAAAACTCCAATGTGTGATTGTTATTTCAAAGGCATCTCGGCTATTGTCATACACAGGGCATGCTTTAACAAAAGCTCAAATTCTACCCGATGTGTTCGTTCATCAGTTAATTTTATTTAAAATGATGTGTCTCACATTAAATCAGGAAGCTTTGATTAGTAATTAGAGTGTTGTCATTTCTTCATACACCTGAAAGGCTACTTTTTGTTTTGAGTCTTGATGGTAATTTTGGCCTAGGAAATTCCTTTCTGTTTTTCATAGATTCCTCACCTCTCAAGTCAATATGAGAACTGAGTGTTCGATATTTCCACACATTAGATTTTCTCCATCCGCCGCCATAAGGGCCCACTTCCAGTTTTGCATCTATTCTTAGGGTCAGCATGGTAGATGTGTGAGGAGGGAGGCTGGTCGATTGTTCATGCAAAGCTCACAGACTTGCATTGCCATCGGTGTGGTGACTTCTGTTCTGATGATCAGCTGTGCAGGTCTCTGAACTTGATTTTTTTCAGGGCTAGGGCTGGTTGAACTTAGTGGGTGTATTAGTCAGCATCCTCCAGAGAAGCAGAACCAACAGGATGGAGAGAGAGAGAGAGAGAGAGAGATTGATTTATTTTAAGGAATTGGCTCACGTGATTGTGGAGGCTTGGCAAGTTCAGAATCTGAAGGAAACCAGCAGGCTGGAGACCCAGGGAAGAGTTGTAGTTCAAATCAAAAGGTAGTCTGCTGGCAGAATTCCTTCTTACTTGAAGGAGGTCACTCTTTGGTCTATTAAGGCCTTCAACTGATTAGATGAGGCCTGCCCACATCATGGAGTAAATGTGCTTTACTCAGAGTCCTCTGATTTAAACATTAATCTCACCCAAAAACACTTTCAGAGAAACATCAGAATATTTGACCAAATATCTTGGCACTGTGGCCCAGCTAAGTTGACACATAAAATTAACCATCACACAGGGTTTCACTAAGACTAACCAAATTCTCAAAAACTGCTGTATAAACCCACATGCGTATAACCATCAGGTTGGACATAAACTTGACTGGTCAGTGCGGTCTCTCCCCTTTAACAGAATCTGTTAGGGAAGACAGTGAACATACAGGAAGGTGACTTGGTAAAAAGGAATCAGATAATAAGAAAAATGACAACTGACATTTATTTATTTATTTTATTATACTTTAAGTTCTAGGGTACATGTGCACAACATGTAGGTTTGTTACATAGGTATACACGTGCCATGTTGGTTTGCTGTACCTATTAACTCATCATTTACATTAGGTATTTCTCCTAATGCTATCCATCTCCCTGAACCCCACCCCACAACAGGCCTTTGTCCAAATGTTCTCATTGTTCAATTTCCACCTATGAGTGAGAACATATGGTGTTTGGTTTTCTGTTCTTGTGATAGTTTGCTCAGAATGATGGTTTCCACCTTCATCCATGTCCCTGCAAAGGACATGAACTCATCCTTTTTTTATGGCTGCATAGTATTCCATGGTATATATGTGCCACATTTTCTTAATCCACTCTATCATTGAGGAACATTTGGATTGGTTCCACGTCTTTGCTATTGTGAACAGTGCCACAATAAATATACATGTGCCTGTGTCTTTATAGCAGCATGCTTTATAATCCTTTGGGTATATACCCAGTAATGGGATGGCTGGGTCAAATGTATTTCTAGCTCTAGGTCCTTCAGGAATCACCACAATGTCTTCCACAATGGTTGAACTAGTTTACCTTCCCACCAACAGTTTAAAAGTATTCATATTTCTCCACATCCTCTCCAGCATCTGTTGTTTCCTGACTTTTTAATGGTTGCCATTCTAACTGGTGTGAGATGGTGTCTCATTGTGGTTTTGATTTGCATTTCTCTGATGACCAGTGATGATGAGCATTTTTTCATGTGTCTGTTTGCTGCATAAATGTCTTCTAAGTTCTTTATAGATTCTGGATATTAGCTCTTTGTCAGGTGGGTAGATTGCAAAAATTTTCTCCAATTCTGTAGGTTGCCTGTTCACTTTGATGGTAGTTTCTTTTGCTGTGCAGAAGCTCTTTAGTTTAATTAGATACCATTTGTCAATTTTGGCTTTGTTGCCATTGCTTTTGGTGTTTTAGTCATGAAATCTTTGCCCATGCCTATGTCCTGAATGGTATTGCCTAGGTTTTCTTCTAGGGTTTTTGTGGTTTTAGGTCTAACATTTAAGTCTTTAATCCATCTTGAATTAATTTTTGTATAAGGTATAAGGAAGGGATCCAGTTTCAGCTTTCTACATATGGCTAACCAGTTTTCCCAGCACCATTTATTAAATAGGGACTCCTTTCCCCATTTCTTGTTTTTGTCAGGTTTGTCAAAGATCAGATGGTTGTAGATGTGTGGTGTTATTTCTGAGGGCTCTGTTCTGTTCCATTGGTCTATATCTCTGTTTTGGTACCAGCACCGTGCTGTTTTGGTTGTGTAGCCTTGTAGTATAGTTTGAAGTCAGGTAGCGTGATGCCTCCAACTTTGTTCTTTTTGCTTAGGATTGACTTGGCAATGCGGATTCTTTTTTGGTTACATATGAAATTTAAAGTGGTTTTTTCCAAGTCTGTGAAGAAAGTCATTGGTAGCTTGATGGGAAAGGCATTGAATCTATAAATTACCTTGGGCAGCATGGCCATTTTCACATTTATTCTTCCTATCCATGGGCATGGAATGTTCTTCCATTTGTTTGTGTCCTCTTTTATTTCGTTGACCAGTAGTTTGTAGTTCTCCTTGAAGAGGTCCTTCACATCCCTTGTAAGTTGGATTCCTAGGTATTTTGTTCTCTTTGTAGCAATTGTGAATGGAAGTTCACTCATGATTTGGCTCTCTGTTTGTTAATGGTGTATAGGAATGCTTGTGATTTTTGCACATTGATTTTGTATCCTAGACTTTGCTGAAGTTGCTTATCAGCTTAAGGAGATTTTGGGCTGAGATGATG
>NW_012123487.1:4692824-4693223 GCF_000951035.1 Colobus angolensis palliatus
TACCTAGTTTATTGAGAGTTTTTAAAAAAGCATGAAGGGCTGTTGAATTTTGTCAAAGGCCTTTTCTGCATCTATTGAGATAATAATGTGCTTTTTGTCGATGGTTCTGTTTATGTGATGGATTATGTTTATTGATTTGAGTATGTTGAACCAGCCTTGCATCCCAGGGATAAAGCTGACTTGATCGTGGTGGATAAGCTTTTTGATGTGCTGCTGGATTTGGTTTGCCAGTATTTTATTGAGAATTTTCGCATCGATGTTCATCAGGGATATTGGTTTAAAGTTGTTGTGTCTGTGCCAGCCTTTGGTTTCAGGATGATGCTGGCCTCATAAAATGAGTTAGGGAGGATTCCCTCTTTTTCTATTGATTGGAATAGTTTCAGAAGGAATGATACCAGC
>NW_012123487.1:4693273-4693868 GCF_000951035.1 Colobus angolensis palliatus
AGGGAGGATTCCCTCTTTTTCTATTGATTGGAATAGTTTCAGAAGGAATGATACCAGCTCCTCTTTGTACCTCTGGTAGAATTCAGCTGTGAATCTGTCTGGTCCTGGACTTTTTTTTGGTTGGTAAGCTATTAATCATTGCCTCAATTTCAGAACCTGTTAGTGATCTATTCAGAGATTCAGTTTCTTCCTGGTTTAGTCTTGGGAGGGTGTATGTGTCCGTGAATTTATCCATTTCTTCTAGATTTTCTAGTTTATTTGCATAGAGGTGTTTATAGTATTCTCTGATGGTAGTTTGTATTTCTGTGGGATTGGTGATGATATCCCCTTTTTATTTTTTATTGCATCTATTTGATTCTTCTCTGTTTTCTTCTTTATTAGTCTTGCTAGTGGTCTATCAATTTTGTTGATCTTTTCAAAAAACTAGCTCCTGGATTCATTGATTTTTTTGAAGGGTTTTTTGTGTCTCTGTCTCCTTCAATTCTGCTCTGAGCTTAGTGATTTCTTGCCTTCTGCTAGCTTTTGAATTTGTTTGCTCTTGCTTCTCTAGTTCTTTTAATTGTGATGTTAGGGTGTTGATTTTAGATCTTTCCTG
>NW_012123487.1:4694491-4733373 GCF_000951035.1 Colobus angolensis palliatus
GAGAGTTCTGTAGATGTCTATTAGTTCTGCTTGTTGCAGAGCTGAGTTCAAGTCCTGGATATCCTTGTTAATTTTCTGTCTTGTTGATCTGTCTAATATTGACAGTGGGGTGTTAAAGTCTCTCATTATTGTTGTTTGGGAGTCTAAGTCTCTTTGTAGGTCTCTAAGGACTTGCTTTATGAATCTGGGTGCTCCTGTATTGGGTTCATATATATTTAGAATAGTTAGTTCTTCTTGTTGAATTGATCCCTTTACCATTATGTAATGGCCTTCTTTGTCTCTTTTGATATTTGTTGGTTTAAAGTCTGTTTTATCAGAGACTAGGGTTGCAAACCCTGCTTTTTGTTGCTTTCCATTTGCTTTGTAGATCTTCCTCCATCCCTTTATTTTAAGCCTATGTGTGTCTCTGCATGAGAGATGAGTCTCCTGAATACAGCACACTGATGGGTGTTGACTCTTTATCCAGTTTGCCAGTCTGTGTCTTTTAATTCGGCATTTAGCCCATTTACATTTAAGGTTAATATTGTTATGTGTGAATTTGATCCTGTCATTATGATGTCAGCTGGTTATTTTGTCCGTTAGTTGGTGCAGTTTCTTCCTAGCATTGATGGTCTTTACAATTTGGCATGTTTTTGCAGTGGCTAGTACCGGTCTTTCTTTTCCATGTTTGGTGCTTCCTTCAGGAGCTCTTGTAAGGCAGCCCTGGTGGTAACAAAATCTCTCAGCATTTGCTTGTCTATAAAGGATTTTATTTCTCCTTCACTTATGAAGCTTATTTTGGCTGGATATGAAATTCTGGGTTGAAAATTCTTTTCTTTCATAATGTTGCATATTGGTCCCCACTCTCTTCTGGTTTGTAGAGTTTCTGCTGAGAGATCTGCTGTTAGTCTGATGGGCTTTCTGACAACTGACATTTATGGAGCACTCCCTGTACTCCAGATGCTGCTCTAAATATGTTACATATACCACACCAACTACCATTGTCTTCCAGGTATGATAACTTGGTGCTTTCCTCTCCAGTATAAAGTTATTCATGTCATTTGGCTAGAACCTCCTCTCCTTTGATGGTGGTAGATGGTAAATTCTGAATGTCATCCCTAGATGAGTAGTAGCCTTAAGCAGTGGGTACATGCAGAAATTTGGGAAGGAAGATAGCAGAATATGGAATCAAGGCAAATCTAGAATAATGTAATATTGTGTGAATATGGGGCTAAGAGCAAGGGATGTATTTCAAATAAAGGCTCCAGTTGAAGAGGCTGGGCAGATACCCAGAGAGAGCCAACAGATTTGGAATAGAAAGCAAGATGCATGGGATAGAATGGAAGTTAGAGTTTCAAGAAATTGTAGTCTGAGTGAAACACACAGATTGTTGTAAGTAGAACTTAATGCACTACCAAGGCTCAGTGAGGAAATGCCATCCTACTGTCCCCTTTTTTTTTTGAGACGGAGTCCTGCTCTATCACTTGGGCTAGAGGGCAGTGGTGCGATCTTGGCTTACTGCAACCCCCGCCACCTGGGTTCAAGTGACTCTTCTGGCTCAGCCCGGCTCCCCCACACCACGCCCCTCATGAGTAGCTGGGATTACAGGTGCATACCACCACCCTGCTAGTCTTTGTATTTTTAGTAGAGACAGTGTTTCCCCATGTTGGCCAGGCTGGTCTTGAACTCCTGACCTCAGGCGATCTGCCTGCCTCAACCTCCCAAAATGCTGGGATTACAGGTGTGAGCCACCGTGCCTGGCCCCATTAGACTTCCTGATTGTCTTCCCGTCAAATAATGATATCATCTCTGTTGCCCATTGAGAGTTACACTTTCCCAACTGAAGGCTCATTCATTTTCTTGATTCATTATGTAATACATAAAGCTGACTGAAGGTACAGAAACCTATGAGGATATTAAGCTTTGGGGAATCTCTGCCCGAATGGATTGTGGCAGTGTCTAGTAAAGATTTACATTTTTCTCTTGGCTGAGCCCATGGGAAGTGGCTGCCCCCAAATGGTATTCCTTGTGATCAAAGCAGCTCCTTGGCTTCTGTGTCATTCATTTAGGTTGCACTGACTAGCTCTTTTTAAGGTAGAATAGCCTACATATTGCATCTAAATTAAATCAGCTCATCCAGCAGTTTTGCTGTCAATCTAGCCTGCGGTCAGTGGGCACCATTCTCACACTGCTAAACAAAGTTATATGTTTTCTGGAGTATGGTCATGAAAGGCAAAAGTATAGAAATAAAACTACCTAATGAAAGTACTGGTTAAGTATATTTTAAGTAGCTTCACTAATGAATGCTATATACCTTGAAAAATAATGAGATAGGATTTATAGATAGTGAATTGGAAAGATGGTTATGATTTATTGCTAAGTGGGTATGTATAATGTTATCCCATTTGTGTAAAAGCATATATATGCTAATGTACAGTGATAAGATTTGTGGACAGTTACCTGTATTAGAAGTAGGTGGAGGGAAGGAGGCTTTTACTTTCCTTTAACTTTATAGTTTTCTGTACAGTTTGAATACAATTCAGAGGTACTATTTCATATATATATAATTCATATAAAATGAAATTCTCTCCCTATTATTTCCTAACACATTTTGTGGTGGCTGTTTCCCTGGGTTTTTCTAAACTGTTTTGCTTTGATTTACTGTGGGTGTGCTGGAGAAAGTGGGAGGTGGAGAGAGAGAGAGAGTGTGTGTGTGTCTGTGTGTGTGTGTTTAGGAATTGTGTCTGTGTGTTTAGGAACTGGAGCAGGCTTTGAAGAATTGCACCAGAGTAGATAAAGCAAAAAGGTGATGAAGCCATTGGTTAGCATTTATCTTTCCAAGGGTCTAAGATTCTTCCTTTACATCAGGCCCTTTCTTTGCAGCTGTCTTCCCCTCCACCTGCCTGCGAAGTCACATGCTAATTAATAGATCTTTGTGTGCTGCCTTTTTCACCGCTGTGCCCTCAACACCACTCCTAGCCCTGCCTCTTCACCTTGGTTGTTCTTGCTCCTCTTACAGTTAATGAAAATGGCTCTTAATTGCATGGATCCCAGGAGAGCCCCAGATACAGACGCAATGGAACCTCCTGATGTGTGTGGGCACAGGTGGGGCATTGAGGAAGGTCCTGAGGAGCCCTCCATAAGAACACTGGGCTTGCTCTCTGGCTTTAATTGAATATGTGGGGAAGTGGGAGCACCTGCCCAGTTCTGATGGGGGCTGAGACCTGCTGCTTCTCAGACTTAAATCTGCAGGGTTCTGGAAAGAGACTGGATTTTTCTTGACATGAAACAGTCCTTTCCTTTGGGTGCCAGGTCCCCAGATACCTGTTGTTACATAATCCTTACACATGGTCGTGCTATTTACAGCCCAGGAGTGAGCTGTGTCATTTTATGGTTTTGCAATCTAGGAGGCAGGCCACACAGCAAATGAATACAAGCTGGGCACACCCTCTTGAAATAATTGCCATGTTGAATTACAATTTAGGTGAGGTAAAGTCACACCCAAGCTCTTTTATCAATATGCTGTTGACTTTGTTGTTAATAAAGCACTTAACGTGGAGTGATTTTCAATGGACCCAAGTCCAAATTAACCTAGTTTCTTCTTCCATAAAGAACATGTTTTGCAACAGGAGGCCACAAGCATGCAGGAAGTGTGTTGGAGTCACAGATTGCCAGACCTGGCTGTGGAGTTGCATTTTTCAACTAAGAAGTAGAAGGTCCAGGTGCCCTTGACGATTAACCAGGCCCAGGTATTGGGCTGTCCTCAGAGAGGGCTGTGATGGGAGTAAGCCTGTTGCAGCACAACCAAAATACTTTTTGTTCCAGTGTACAACCGAATGTACTTTAATCTGTTCTAGTTTCTTTTCCTTTCTTTTTTGCCAGCTTTGGTGTGTACCAGAAAGTTTGGAAAATAGGTCCAAGTGGTAGAAATAAAAATCTACTGCAGTTGAATTCGTTGATAAGCCCAGGACATGCCTCAGGGACGTGGCATCCAATCTCTTTCCCAGCAATCACTTAACATTTGGGGGAGTTGGAGGATAGCTGGGAGTAGGCATGCAACAGCTTGTAAGGAGGGAGAGGCCTGTGGACTGTGGACTGGACAGGGTGTCCACTCTTTAAATCCAGGCTTGGCAGTCTACAAAAATAAATTCGAAAATGTTCTTTGTTGCCTTATGCTGCATGTGGTGTTATCTGTTTAATGTTGATGAGGTTTCAGCGTGAGCCATTATCCTTTTGCTCCTCCAGGCAGAAGTTTGGAGGGAATGGGCTTTGGAGTAGGACTGAACTACCCAAAGATGTATTTGTAACCATCAAGGTGGGCTGCCTTTGCATGCAAGGTCATTTCCCCTATTGTCCTGGGTTCTCCTCTTAACTCCCGGAGGGCCCCTTCTCCAGGGTCATCCAGCCTCAAGGGTTCTTGCCCTGTCATCCTCTGCCTGTGCCCCTTTGGTTGCTCCTTACCAAGTTTAGCTCACCCCAAAAGGACCCAACACTCATATTTTTTTCTCCCTTCTTTTCACCCAGTTACATGTCCATTCACTCTACCTAGGCTTAGCTCAGCTGGGAATTGTTAAGAAGCAGGTATTAGGAGACAACCAGAGGAATTCAGTGAGGGGCATGAATGGCCGATGAATTTAACCTGCTCTGCAATTTTGGCAGAGGAACTTGTAAAGCGAAATTCATCATACCTGGTGAAATTGAGGGAGAGGAGAGGTTTTCTGAACAGAGAGGCCAGTTCAATACTTTCTTGCCGGACTTCCAGATAACCCATGGATAATGCTGCTGAAGTTTTTGGTTTTTCCCAAGTTGGAGTTGGAGCAGCCTTATCATCTGAGAAACACCGCCAGGAGCTTGATTTCCAGGATTCCTAGGAAGGAGACAGGGTCCTGAAGGTAGAGGACGTGGCACTGGACCATCCAGGTGGCTTCTTGTCCAAAATGATCTTGTGGAGCCCAAGGGCTGAATGGTCTAGAGGGGGTGATCCCTGGCATGAGCTAGCAATCAGCACCTGGTACATCTTTGAGTTGCACTGTTGTGCAACTAACTGTGGGTGCCAGGAATGTTTTTCCCATCTGACGGGTTAAGTAAGGCAGCACGTTTGAGAAATGACCTCCCTTCTCAGTGGCAGATCCTTGGCTGACGTTGAAACACAGACTGTCCTTCATATACTCACTCTACCTGTTCATCTGCCCTAGTTTCGAAAGGTGTTCTCTTGTTCTTTTGTCTCTGCTGCTTTGGACTCTTTGCCCAGCTACAGTAAGTTGAGAGCAGGGCCGTGTAACACAGGCAGGAAAGGAAGTAAGCAGGACTTCTGCTCCTTTGATCCATCTTTTTCTTCATTCAGCTTGCCCAGGATATTCTACCTCATTCTGTCTCTGCCTGTCTTTATGCGAACTTCTTATCTGACACAGGGCAAGATCCGGTCATCTGGAGGAACTGGCTCCGGACCAGATATATCTAGGCTTTTGATTGCTAGGTGTCCAAAAACATAAAATTTCATTGACTCTTTAATGTTTTAATCCATGACATGATATTTACTGCTTACCTGTTTTGAAGTGATGTTTGCGGAATAAAAAGCACCTTAGGGTATATAGAAACTAGAGAGAGGGCATATGCTGACATGTGTCAGAATGATGATTTTCTATTGAGCTCCTGCCTCCAAGCATGGATAGCAGTTGTAGTTGTCACTATTTTATTTTATTTTATTTTTTTAAATTTTACTTTAAGTTCTGGGATGCATGTTCAGAACGTGCAGGTTTGTTACATAGGTATACATGTGCCATGGTGGTTTGCTGCACCCATCAACCCATCATCTAGGTTTTAAGCCCTGCAAGCACTAGATATTTGTCCTAATGCTCTGCCTCTCCTTGCCCCCATCCCCTGACAGGCCCCGGTGTGTGATGTTCCCCTCCCTGTGTCCATGTGTTCTCATTGTTCAGCTGCCACTTATGAGTGAGAATGTGCAGTGTTTGATTTTCTGTTCCTGTGTTAATTTGCTGAGAATTATGGCTTCCAGCTTCATCCATGTCCCTGCAAAGGACATGGATGAACTCATTCTTTTTTATGGCTGCATAGTATTCCATGGTATATATGTGCCACATTTTCTTTATCCAGTCTATCATTGATGGGCATTTGTGTTGGTTCCAAGTCTTTGCTATTGTGAATGTCACTATTGTTTTTTTAACTCACTGTAGCAGCTAAAGCTGTGATTATTTTGTCCTAATAATTAACATTTGTGCAGCACTTTTCTTTGCAGCGTGCTTTCTCGTGTAATGTTTGAGCTCCACAAGCCTATGGCATTGGCAGGCAAGTGTCTTTCACTCTACAGTTGGTAAAACTGAGGTCACAGAGGCTGAATGACTTGCTAGTCAGGGGTGAAGCTCAGACTCAGACCCAGAGCCCGTGTGTTTCCATCCTGCCCTTGTGCATGTATGGCTGTGCAGATGAGTAAGAGACGCTTGTTAAAGAGGCTTGGGTCACAGTCCTTTGATGCAGAAGTCTCAAAGTAGAAAAACTCATATTTCATGACTGGCTCTGTTTATTTGATTCATCTTGTGAATTCAAAATGGAAAATCCATGCATTTAGTGGCTGTATTGTTTGCTGGGGCTGCCATTCCAAAGTTAACTGGATGGCTTAAACAACAGAAACTTGTTCTCTGACAGTTCTGGGGGCTAGAAGTCTGAGATGAAGGGTTGGTTCCTGCTGAGGGCAGGATGTTCTCCAGGTCCCCCTCCTTGGCTTAGAGGTGGCTGTCTTCTCGCTGTATCTTCATGTCTTACTGTGCATGTGTCTCTGTCTAAAGTTCCCCTTCTTATTGGGAAACCAGTTGTACTGGGTTACGGCCCACCAGAATAACCTCATTTTAACTTGATTACTTCTGTAAAGAGAGTGTGTCTAAATAAGGTCATCTTCTGAGGTGCTGGGGCTTAGCACTTCAACATACCAATTTTGAGGGGACTCTATGTAACCCATAATGATAGGCATGCAGTTGATAAAACAAAAAATGTAGGCCATGGTGAGAATTTTTAACTCTGTCCTAAGAGTTAAATACTTTCTAGTGAATACTAGAAAATACTAGAAAATTCTAGAAGTGAATACTTCTAGAAAGTGAATACTTTCTAACTAAATTAGTAGAAAACACTTCTTTGTCCCTTTGCAAGGTTTTCTCTTTCCCTCTGAACCCTCTAACTCCCAGCCTGAGAAGCTTACATTGGGAGTTCTAAGTAGGCCTAGCTTTAACTGCACCCCCACCCCTCCATGACTCCCACATTGGGAGACATGGGTCTCTCCCTGGGTCTGCTGGTCTCTGCACATCTTGTGAGCAGAGGCATCGTCTGCCCTTTGTTCTGGACTACCTTTTCAAGGATGCTTATATAATGCATGGCCTTGGGAGGTGGACATAGTGTCTCCCTCTGGCACAAAGGGCAGGCAGGATTATTGCCCATTATAAAAGATTCAGGTTCCCTAAGTTCAGGGTTTCTCCTCTGTAATGCAACCTACTGTATATGCATCATTTGTTTTTCTTTGCCTTACAATATGGAAACTGGGACTTGGAGATATGGCATAAAAAATGCTGATCCAGGAATCTCATTTCTTTTGCCAGCATCCATGAAATTGGCAGGAGAACTTGTTAGCTTGTAAAGGGGGTAAAATCTCAGATGCTTTACAATTCTTGACACACTTAAAATAGCTTGCGTACTGGCATTGTGGCTCAGATCTTAATCATGGGTCAATGCTTTGGCATAAGTCTGTGCTTTTTACGCTTTTTTATGTTATCTCTGGAACTCTTTTCCCTCAAATGAAATCCACCAGGAAACTAATACAATTAAAGCTTCTCTGGATCAATGATATAGGGGTCATTGACTAGAAGCCTAGATTTCTAGAAGCCTAGATTTCTCCATCTTAGACAGCTCCAGAGACATCTTTGGAGAAGCTGCCCAATTTCAAAAACACTGTGTTGGGCTACTAAAGACCCCTTTAAAACTCAAATCTGATGTCTGGGAAGAATAACACATTAAATTCTTATCAGACAATGCCAGGTGCAGTGCCTGACGCCTGTAACCCCAGCACTTTGGGAGGCTAAGGCAGGAGGATTGCTTGAGCTCAGGAGTTTGAGACCAGTCTGGGCAACATAGCAAGACCTCATCTCTACTAAAAATAAAAACAGGCCGGGCGCGGTGGCTCAAGCCTGTAATCCCAGCACTTTGGGAGGCCGAGACGGGCGGATCACGAGGTCAGGAGATCGAGACCATCCTGGCTAACACGGTGAAACCCCGTCTCTACTAAAAAAATACAAAAACTAGCTGGGCGAGGTGGCGGGCGCCTGTAGTCCCAGCGACTCGGGAGGCTGAGGCAGGAGAATGGCGTAAACCCAGGAGGCGGAGCTTGCAGTGAGCTGAGATCTGGCCACTGCACTCCAGTCCGGGCGACAGAGCAAGACTCCGCCTCAAAAAAATAAAAAAAATAAAAAAAATAAAAACAAAATTAGCCAGGCGTGGTGGTGTGCGCCTGTAGTCCCAGCTACTCTGGAGGCTGAGGCGGGAGGATTGCTTGAACTTTGGAGGTTGAGACTGCAGTAAGTCATAATTGCGCCACTGTACTCTAGCCTGGGTGACAGAGTGAGGCCCTGTCTCAAAGAAAAAGGTCTCATGATACAAATTAATTATATTTAGCAAAAAATTAAGTTACCAGTTACTCATAGGTCAGCATAAATTCATTTTTCAAAGGATTAGGCTCCAGGACTAGTAAGTTTTGATTGTAGGCTACAGAGGGGAAGTTTGTGAGAGGGAACACTGCATCGGCAGGCCCTGGGCATAGGGCAGGGCTGAGAGGTAGAGGAGGGGAGTGCTAGAACTGAGAGGTGCTAAGAGTATAGTAGATGGTAATGAAAGTCACTTTTGAACTACTTGGTTTCTGTGATTATTAGGATCCCTTCAAGCTGTCCTATGAGCTTTGGGTAGGGCCAGGCAGTGGGAGAGAGGCACCTTTCTTCCATATGTATTTTATGTTGGGGTTCTGTTGTGAGGCATCATTTGAAAAAATTACTATCCTGCTGAAGCAAGATTAAAAGCTCATCTTTTTTACTCTCTTACCTGACGCTGTGGTAATGAGTGTTGAAAAGTAAAACAGATGCTTGTTCCCTAGAGCACAAGAGGAAGCTGGCTCAGCAGAAAGGGTTCCTGGGGTTTGGGCCCAACTCTACTACTGTCTTTTGACTCTACTGTGAATTTGCTGTGTGACCTTTGGCTGGCCACTCAGCCTTTCTGGGCTTGTTTTCTCATCTAACAGAAGGGAAACCCCCTTCTGGAGACATGATTTCAAAAAGTCCCCATATTTAAAGGCTGAGGTACTGTGAAAAGGTGATGTAGCTTTTAACTCCAAAAAAACATTAAACATTGGATTCCTATGTGTTTGCATCTTAAGCTGCTAGACCTCATTCATGTCAGACCTCATTCATGCCCTTTGAGCAAGATGCATGCACTTGGCCTGAAGTGGAAGTTGTGGGCATTTTTGAGAGTAAAATGTGTGGATTTGATTCCTCCTGCTACATTTCCCTTCACACTTAGGACACACTATGACACGTGGGCCAAATCCAGTTTGCTGCCTATTTATAAATAAAGTTTTATTGGAACACAGTCGTGCCCATGAGGTTACATACTGACTATGGCTGCTTTTGTGTTACAAATGATGTTTCACACAGAACCCCAACATAAAATACACATAAAAAGTTTGCTGGCCTCCATTTGAGGCCACTTGGTGCTCAGTAGAGTTGGCCCAAATGACTGTGTTGATTTAATTTTTCATATAAGAAGGACACATGAGCAACCTCTTTGAGGAAGACTTCTTATACCCACTGGTATATGATACTCTGGAAGAAGAGATCCTCTTTAGAAATTGAGAAAATCTTCTAGCTTTTTCATTTATGGGTATAAAACATTTTTCATTTACTGGTGATTTCTTTCTTTTGAAAACTGGCTAAACAGTTCTCTATTATGTGAGATTAGTCTAAGTGAAAAAGTGCACTATAATTTTCAAATATATTAAAATGCACCCTCTCTTGGACTAGTGCCACTCTGCTATTTTCCTTTCATAATCTGGGGTTTTAAATCCACAGGAAATGTTTTCATGGCTTTGTTTGAAGCCTATCATGTTGACAAGGAGGCAGGCAGATGACTGACAAGGTAAATGTCTCAGAAACTGGGAATGGCTGCAGAATTCAGCATTCACAAGGCAGCTTCCTAACTTGCTTGGTGAGGAGTCATTCATATGTCTATAATAGCGAGGAAAGACTGGGGTAATTATAAACAAATGTGTTAACCAGTGAGTTTCCAGACAATCCCAGGACTGCTTCAGCTTAAGTGATTATTTTGCCTGAGGCTTTTGGCATCAGGGTTTGTAAGAGTAAACCCCAACACTTGAGTGGGGGAGGCAGAATCTGCAGGCTCAGTTAAAGATTATGGGTGAGTAAAAATGGACACTGAATGGGCTACTAGAATTGTAAGGGAAAATGTTTGCCAGGTGCGGTGGCTCATGCCTGTAATCCCAGCACTTTGGGAGGCCAAGGTGGGAGGATCATGAGGTCAGGAGTTCGAGACCAGGCTGACCAACATGGCAAACCCTCATCTCTACTAAAAATACAAAAATTAGCCAGGCGTGGTGGCGTATGCCTGTAATCCCAGCTACTTGGGAGGCTGAGGCAGAATAATTGCTTAAACCTGGGAGGCAGAGGTTGCAGTGAGCTGAGATCCTACCAGTGCACTCCAGCCAGGGTGACAGAGTGAGACTCTGTTTCAAAAAAAATAAAAATAAAAATAAAAAAAAAAGAGAAAATGTTTTACAAGGCTTGAACTTAAGTAATAATTCTTAGCTGTTAAAGGAATCCTATTGCCATTGACAAGCACAACATACTGTCCCTTTTATTAAAGGATCAGTGTGACCGGGTTTGTTTGTAGGGACACAGTGTGCTCTAGATGTGCTTGGGGTGATTAGGGAAGTGGTTTAATTTGTGGCTCTAAGTCTTAAAAAAAGAATATAGGTAATTTGAGAAGATCTGAGGTAGGTCATGAAAATATGAAAAAATTAGAAAGTAGAAATCAAGCTATGGAAGTGGGGCGGGATGAGCAAAACCCATTGTCAAATCAGATCCACGTGGATCATAAATTTTACCCATCATTAAGCTTTACTAATAATTCCAAAGAGGCAGGCAATTGAGAGGCTCAGATAAAACAGAGAGAGGTCTGGGACATTGAGGATGTCTCCCTGGGACCCCCTTGCCCTACCTAGACCTGTCCCTCTGACTCACAGTACTAAATGGGTCTAGGTAAAGTGTACAATGCAAAGCTTTTAAGTTATAAAAGAACTCCATTTGATACCCCTCATTATTTTGTTGGCTACATGACATTTTCCAGGGAGCCATGCCTCAAAAATTTTGAGTATTGCAACTCTAAGAAATCCTTTGGCCAGAGACATCCTTCTAAGGGTATTCAGTAGGCAAGGTTTTTCCTCCTAGCAAGGATCATTCCTCTGATTACCTGGAGGTGCAGTTGATGAGAAATTAGATAGGATCACCTGTCTTCTTTCCTTTCTTCCTAGGATCATTCATCTCTTCTCACCACCAAGTCCCCTACTCCCTTTAGTTGAATGAATGGATCACAGCCCTGCTGCTTAAACTTCTTCCTCCTAGAGAGTAAAGGTAAAAAGGACTGGAATTGTTCAGTGTCAAGCAGAAATAAATAACTTGACAGCTTGCAAGCAAAGGAAGAGCAAATGTAAGTAGGGTCCATGGTGATAGGTTTCCTGAAGAATAATTAGGAAAGGGTTCATCACTACAACAAGAAGCTTTTGGGCTAAAGAATGAGAAACTCAGATTTTTAGGATTGTTGGTTTTTCTAAAAAAGCACATTTTAACTTTTAATTTCTTCTCTTCCTTCCTCCCTCTGTATCCCCTGCCTAGCTCTGCTGAATGTTCTCCCTTACCCCCTGAGATGACCTCAACTCTGCTGGGGCTCCTGTCCTTGTCGTCACCTCGTTCTTGCTTTCACCATGCTCCCTGTCTGCCTCCTCCCCTTTGAGGCTGGCAGAGATCCTGGAATACAGGGTCAATGCCCCGCAGAAGCAGCAGTGTTGTCGGCTGAATTCGGGGACATGCACAGGAACCTGCAAATTTATCAATAGGACTTTCAGTTTAACAAAATTCTTTGAAATCAAATGAGCTATGGCCTGTGAGTTGCCATCCTAAACATAGCAAATACCTTTTAAAATAAATGTAAGTTATAATAGTACTCAGACCTAGACTTTTCTGTTTTTGAGCTAATTAGATGCTAGATTAGGTTTACAAAGGAAGCTTTAAAAATAATCATTCTTAGGGATTTTAAAGTTTCTATTCTGATTATAAAAGAAGTATGTGAGCATTGTGGAACATGTGAAAAGTACAGGAGGAAAAAAGTCACTTATACGTAATCCTAGTCGAGATAAATACTATTGTACTATTTTATTGCATTTTTCTTCTGGTATTTTGAAAAGAAATATCTGTCCGTCTGTCTGTCTATCTATCTATCTATCTACCTACCTACCTACCTACCTAGAGTCTTAGAACTGGAATTCTTGGGTTAAAGATTTTGCCCATTTTTATATGCTTTGATACATCCTGCCAAATAGTTTTCACAGAAAGTGACAAAAATTTTATAACTCAATCATAATACAAAATAGCCCCTTTCACTAGACCCTCTCAAGCACTGGCAACTTCATTTTATTTTTATTAGATAATTTGGCTAGACAACAATAGCAAAACAGTGTTCATTGTTTGAGAATTTCTTTTATTATTATAGGGTAGATATTATATGTTAATTGATATTTTTGTGAATTATCTCACTGTCTTTTGCTCATTAGTGTGATTCTCTTCTTTTTTTTTCTCTCTCTCTCTCTTTCTTTCTTTTTTTGAGACAGAGTCTCACTCTGTCATCCAGGCTAGTGTACAGTGGTGTGATCTTGGCTCAACTGCAACCTTGACTTCCTGGGTTCAAGCGATTCTGGTGCCTTAGCCTCCTGAGTAGCTGGGACTACAGGCACGTGCCACCACGCTGGGCAAAGTTTTTGTATTTTTAGTAGAGGCAGGGTTTCACCATGTTGTCCAGGCTGGTCTTGAACTCCTGACCTCAAGTGATCCATCTGCCTCAGCCTCCCAAAGTGCTGGGATTACAGGTGTGAGCCACCATGCCTGGCCTGACTTACTTTCTATATTAACCCCCTGCTATATTTATATCAAATACTTCTTCTGGTATTTTCTTGCCATTTTATTGTGATTTTTTTCCCGAAACTGTATAAAAGTTTCAAAATTTTACTAGTCAAGTTTATCTTTTCTGTTGTCTTGGAAGTCTTTTAAAAGTAATGAGACATGTGTCTAAGTGTTAGTTAAGTGAGATTATGGGTATGAAAACATTTTTGTAAAACGAAAGACACTATTATTTCTTTCCCTTCACATATAGAAGTTTCAGATTTGTATTTAGTCAAATTTATTTATCTTTTTTTCTTGTCTTAGGGGTCTTTTCAAAGCAATGATGTTAGTCTAGGTGTAGTTATCAGTTAATGAATTAGGGTTATGAAAGCATTTTTGTAAACCGAAAGACACGCTTCAACTATGGGACTAAAAGGGCGATGAATCTTCACCTCCACTGTCACCTGGAGAGGGCCTGAAATCCTGAAGCATCCACACAAGATGTTTTCTGGTGGCATTAGGCTGAAGAGACATTCCTTTGCAAGTTTTGCCATACTTTAAAATTAAACGATTGAGTATAATGTTGTGTAGATCAGCACTGCCCAATAAAAAGGCAATGTAAGCCATATAAGTCATTTTAAATTTTCTAGTAGCCACATTAAAAAAGTAAAAATAACATAGGTGAAATTAAATTTAATAGTCTAATTTAATCAGTTATATAACAAAATTATCATTTCAACATGTAATCAATATCAAAGTTCCATTTTTTGTTTGTTTTTTTTTGAGATGGGGTCTTACTCCTATCACCCAGGCTGGAGTACAGTGGCATGGTCACGATCTCGGCTCACTGCAATCTCCGCTCCCAGGCTGAAGCCATCCTCACACCTCAGCCTCCTGAGTAGTTGGGACTACAGTATTTTTGGTAGAGGCGAGGTTTTCACCATGTTGCCCAGGCTGGTCTTGAACTCCTAGGCTCAAGCAATCCATCTGCTTTGGCCTCCCAAATTGCTGGGATTACAGGCATAAGCCACCGTATTTGGCCCTTTCTTCTTAAGTCTTTAAAAATCCGATGCATATCTTACCCTTACAGCCCATCTCAGTTTGGACCAGCTACACTGAGGTGCTCAGTAGCCATGTGTGGCTATTGGCTGCTGTATTGGACAGCACAGGTCTGGATGTGAAGGGATAGCAAGATGTTTGAGATGTTTTCTCTACCCTGGATTCAGAGTTCAAATTAAATTTGGGTCACTACTTTGAAGAAGTGGCCTTTCCCAATGGTACATGCTTAAACTAATTGAACGAATTGGCTATTTCTGCCTTGTTAGAAATCTAAGTCTTCTTTTTCTATTCACGAGCAGGAATTTAGTCATGTTATCCTTTGTCTTTGCTGTAACTAATTATCTTTCTTCCTTGCAGAGCCCCAGAACTCAGAGGTGATTCCAACTAGTTGATTAGGAATAACAATATCACATGGAAAATGGCAAGCCCCAGCCCTCCCACTGACAGCAATAGCAAAATCTCATCCTGAGTTTTGCTCTTTTAACCCTAAAGCTGTACATGAGGTAGGAGTCCCCAAATTAGACAAAACTAGCTCGAATCTTATGCTTAGTGGCCCCTTCCCATGGCTTTGCAGACACACTTGGGCAGCAGGAGCTGTGAGCTCTCCCTTGGCTTAATCTGGTTAAAACCAGGATAAAGAATTAGGTCAGGGGCCTCTGGCTGCAAAGCAGTCTGTTTCCAGAACTCAAGTGGAGCCGTGGAGTAAAAATAAATAGAATTGGAAAAGCATTACTCAGCCTTCGCATTTGACCTTTTCTAGGTCAAAACTCTAGCTTGGATTCAGAGTAAAAACAGATAAGCATTGCAAAGAGTGGTGGGACTGCATTAGTGACCAGCCTACGCATGTACCTGTCTAAGGTACTCTAAGCAGTAACTCCAAGGTGCGATTTGGGATTTGAGGCTCTGCATGGTATATAGAGATGAACTGCCCCCAAATTTCACTTTATTAATCTTTTAAATATCAGAGCATCTGGGGTGGGGCCTTAGGGCCTGGTGATGGGAGCAGCAGGTGGTCCTAGGCCTGGGGGCATCGTGAACCCCGCTAAGACCCAGTTTTTCCTGGGATTCAGTGAAAGGGCAAGTAGATAGCTCTGGGTCAAAAAGGAGGAGAGGCTGGGTGCGGTGGCTCACGCCTGTAATCCCAGCACTTTGGGAGGCTGAGGCAGGCAGATCATTTGAGGTCAGGAGTTCAAGACCAGCCTGGCCAATATGGTGAAACCCCATCTCTACTAAAAATACAAAAATTAGCCAGGCATGGTGGCGGGCACCTGTAATCTCAGCTACTAGGGAGGCTGAGGCAGGAGAGTCGCTTGAACCCAGGAGATGGAGGTTGCAGTAAGCCAAGCATTGTGCCACTGCACTCCCGCCTGGGTGACGGAGCAAGACACTGTCTCAAAACAAACAGACAAACAAACAAACAAACAAAACCTACATGTGAATCTGATACCTAGAAGCTGGTTCTCTTCTCACTGAATGGGTAGGTCTAATGAGGCATGGAGAGAGATACCTACATCTGAGTTTGACCTGCCCAGCCAAAAAGGCTCATTTTCATCAGCTCTGGTTACCAACAGACAAACCTTTCTTAAAGTGAGTGCTCCAAGGTGATGAGACATCCAAGCTAAAGCATAAAGCAACCATTGTTGGGAGTTATCGAGGGCCCCTCTTAAGTCCTGAAGGTGCCAGGCCACTGGGCAAAGGCCCCTCCTGGCCTCCACCCCCTCCCACCTGCTACTCCAAGGTTAGTCCAGTCTTTTGCTTATCCTCTAAGTCACTATGTTTCTTTGCTGTGTCATTTGATCCTTTTCCATTTGGGCTGAGGAGAGGGCAGACAGTTAACGAGTGCACCAGCTGTCTAGGAACAGTGAAATACGATCCTATCTTTTTCGCTTGCACACCATGCCTGGTAGATGCAGAAAGTCAGCTTTTGTAGTGCCGGAAGAAGATGACACCATCCAGGCCCAGGTGTGTTTAAAGGAAGCTCGGAGCTTCTTCTGCATGATCCCCCATCCCTCATCTTCCCTGCCAAGTGTCCTCAGTCTGCACCTTCCCCTGGGATCTCACGGCATTGACCTTCCTACAGCTGACAGTGAGAAGGGTGTTGGTGAGGGCACCTGGAGAATGGAGGAGGGAGGCCCATCTGTATTCCGTACCTGAGTAGACAGGCCAGAAGCTACTTTTGGAAAGAAAGTTTCTGCTCACTACGTTCTGTTTCTTTCTTTGTGTCCTAGTTTCCACACTGGTGACAAGGAAGGACAATATGGTGGACTCAACTTGGACCTAATTGTGTGGCAGCTTAGAGTGCTGGGAGTAGCATAGGCTTTGGAGTCAGACAGACAGAATTCTGGGCTCCCCACTTACCAGCTGTGAGATCTCAGCTGAGATGCTTAATCTCATAGATCCTCACTCTACACATGTCAAGAAAGGGATCCATAGCCTCACCCGTCTCCTGGGATTTTGTGATGAATGTAGTGACACATGTGGAGTGCCTGGGACAGTGCCTGCCACACAGCACATCCTCAGTGTTGATGACTTAAAGAGACATACTGAAAAGTACTTTTCAAATATCAAAT
Source organism: Colobus angolensis palliatus (assembly GCF_000951035.1). Taxonomy (NCBI): domain Eukaryota; kingdom Metazoa; phylum Chordata; class Mammalia; order Primates; family Cercopithecidae; genus Colobus; species Colobus angolensis. Next base: position 4,711,314 of record NW_012123487.1, read on the forward strand.
GCTTGATTACGCACAGAGGAGAAGAGGTGAATGGGTCATTTTGTTTTATTCCACCTTTCTTGAATTCATTCGATTTTCCCAAAATATTGGAATCCAATTTTTTTGTGTGTGTTTGTTTTTAGATGGAGTCTCACTCTGTCACCCAGGCTGGAGTGCAGTAGTGTGATCTTGGCTCACTGCAACCTCCACCTGCAAGGTTCAAGCGATTCTTCTGCCTCAGCCTCCCAAGTAGCAGGGATTACAGGTGTGGGCCAATATGCCTGGCTAATTTTTACATTTTTGGTATAGATGGAATTTCACCATGTTGGCCAGGCTGGTATTGAACTCCTGACCTCAGGTGATCCACTTGCCTCGGCCTCCCAAAGTGCTGGGATTATGGGTATAAGCCACCATGCCCGGCCCAAATACCTTAATTATATGAACCTGCCTTGTTCAGAATTGGCATGGATTATAGCCCAAGTGGCTTTTTCCAATAAAATTTAGTGCCGCTTTCTATATTCACAATAGACACTTGAGCACGGCCAGAACTTGGCTTTTACATGCATCATCATGTGCAGTGCAGTTCAGCAGCCCCACTGGAGGACCTGCTGTGTACAAAGCACTGGGTAGGACCTGGGCAAATCCTGGTTCTTGTGGTCAGGTAGCCTATACTCTGGTAATAAAGGAGATATTATACATACCTATGGTATAAAAGTGTATTGGCCGGGCATAGTGGCTCACACCTGTAATCCCAGCACCTTGGGAGGCCGAGATGGGTGGATCACGAGGTCAGGAGATGGAGACCATCCTGGCTAACACTGTGAAAGCCCGTCTCTACTAAAAATACAAAAAATTAGCCGGGTGTGGTGGTGGGCGCCTGTAGTTGTATCTACTTGGGAGGCTGAGGCAGGAGAATGGCGTGAACCTGGGAGGTAGAGCTTGCAGTGATCTGAGATCATGCCACTGCACTTCAGCCTGAGCGACAGAGCGAGACTCTGTCTAAAAAAAAAAAAAGGAGTATCTATACAGTCAGTAACTCTACAACAATTTTCGTAAAGGAGCTGAGGAAGTTCAAAGCAAGCAGCAGTTACTTTCAGTTGGTAAGAACAGCAGAGACTTCTCAGAGGTGGTGGCATTTGAGCTGAGCCTTGAGGGGTGAGTAGGATTTAGATCACAGAGGAAGGAGGGCATGAATGAACATGGTCGAGGCATGCAGGTTTAAGGTGTGCTGGAGGATAGAGTGCTGGTCCCGAGTGTCAGAGGCAGACTATGTGTGGACGGCTGTCATTGGGAGCAAGACCAGAAAGGTCAGATCATGGGTAACCTTCTTGGGATTGAAACTTTATTCAGTAAGTGGTATGGAACAACTGAAGTTTTCAGGGAGGGAAGTGACCCAGTCTCATCTTTGGGAAGACAGCAGGTTGGGAGGAGATTGGAGAATTTAGCTTCTGGAAGTGGAGGAACCAATTTCTGCAGGCATTCAGGCCAATTAAGGCAGAAAAGAGTAAGAATCTTTTGCAGAGGGAAAGTCAACAAGTTGAGGTGGCTGGCTTAGATTTGGAAGATGGGATTAAGGGAGTGAGCAGCAGCTGACAAAGTTGGGAACATAAGGTGAAAGGGTGACTTGTGGGAGGATGGTGGAGTCTGATTGGGCTCATTCGCATGTCAGCAGGCTGTCCACTTGGACACATCCAGCAGAAAGGTGGAAATTGAGACCTGGAGCCGTGGCCTGGGATGAGGACTAAAGTAAGAGACTTAGGAGTCACTAGAGAGAAGTAATAACAACAGAAATTGAGGCATTAGGGGAAATTATCTAGGGAGAGAGAGGTGAGAAGACCTAAGACAGAGCCTTAGGAAAGGACTGCAAAGGAAGAAATGAAGGAAGAGGAACCAGCAGAGGGAAGAGAGCTGAGAATGAGGGGGATCAGTTGGAGGATGTGGTTTAGAGGCAGCAGATCCCGAATCCCAGAGCTCCTCCTGACTTAGACTCTAGGCAGGATAGTGTCGCTTTCCTCCCCAAAATAGGGATAATAATACCCACCTCACAGGGTGGTGGGGGACTTACTACCCATGGCACTCAGTGGGCACTTAATAAACGCTCATCTCCTTTTCCCTTTCCCATAGAAACCTAGAAAGCCATGTTAAGAAGGGTATGGCCATCAGGATTAAATACTTTAGAGGCGGTGAGGGTCTTTGGAAAGGACTATAACACTCCCCTAAATCAGGTCACTAGTGGGATGGGGAGAAGTATTAATACCTTAGCCCTTTCCATAGAGAGCAGGCCTGAAGAAGGCAGATTGCTGGGGGCTGGTGATCAGGGGGTAGGAGGAAGTGAGAAGAGCAATGGAGGCTCCCAGTCTAAGCCATTTGGCAGTGAAGGGAGGGATGGAGAATGGATTGGAGCTTGAGGAGGTCAAGGAGTTCGTTAAGGGCAGGGGGCTGTGGCTGCTTGCATCATTGCAGCCAGCTGTCCTGTGAAGAAAAGTGAGCTTGTTTCTTGCAGAATCCTTTTTCTCTTGGGTTTGGCAAATGCCGTCAAGCATTTGGATGTTTGTTAAAATGTGCAGCTGATTAACTCTGGGAGGAAGAGGCCCATCATGTGAGTGAGCGAAACTGGTTTGCTGCACGAACTCTGAAGAGGACTTGGCTGGGTTCTGAATCAGGAGTTCTCCTAACACTGTAATCTCACAGGCCTGGGGGAAGAAGGGTGCATGCTGTCCAGGGAGGTTTCCAAGGAGAGGCTTTCTTTTGAGATAAGAGCTGGGGGAAGGAAGTGGGAAGAGCAGAGGAAGCACCTTAGGTAAGTCTTCCTGGGGGTTTCTCAGTCTGGAAGCCTGAAACCTCATTTCAGAAAAGTATCAGGGAGTCTCACAGCCCTCCCTGCTGCAATCACAGCTCAGTCCCAAATATTTACCTTCTCTCCTCGGTCCTTAGAATCTTAGACCTCTGCGGCTCCTGCCCGCTTCCTCTCTTTCTTCCTCTTGAGGGGAATGATTTGCCTTCATCAAACTCCTTGAGAGAGGAAGTGGAGACAAAGTGGAGAGGAGGGTGTGGGGGGAGGGAGGGATGGGAAAAGTAGGAGGGGCTGGAGGGTCCTGCCACTGTCTCTGAGGAGGAAGAGGAGCGCTGAGGTCCTCAGAGGAAGCACCAGGGCGCTGTGTCCCGTGAATCCACCCTTCAGAAAAAGATCGTCCCTGGGTTTGGCAGCATCCTTTGCTGGATGCGGAGAATCTCTGCCTCTAGAAAAGTTCTGTTTCTCCCCAGATTTCAGTCGTGTTTTCCTAGTTTCTCCTCAGGCGTAACTGAGGAGGCGTGGCTTCAGGTTGATCTTTTCTCAAATCAGTTGTTTTTTCTCTATTTTTTCTACTTCTTTTCCTTCCTTCCTCCCTTACCCACCCTCTCCCATCCTGTTCGAAGAGGCAGTGTGAACGGTGGCTCAGTGTGTCGGCTGCACAACCAGACTGTCTGGGTTTCATATCCCAGCTTTTCACTTACCTGCTGTGTGCGCTTGGGGAAGTTACTTCAGTCTCAGTTTCCTCATCTTAAGATGGATTATAAGGGTATCCGTCTCATAGGGTAACATAGCCCTCCCCAACTGGAACACTGAAGTATAATTTTTAGACTTTATATAGAAACACACTATATGCTTTTTAGTCCATGTATAGTGACTCACGCCTATAATCCCAACAATTTGGGAGGCCAAGGCCTCCGGGAGGATCACTTGAGCCCAGGAGTTTGAGACTAGCCTGGGTAACATAGTGAGACCTCATCTCTACAAAAAAAAAAACAAAATTAGCTGGGTGTGGTGATGCACACCTGTAGTCCCAACAACTCGGGAGCCTGAGGCAGGAGGATTGCTTGAGCTTGGGAGGTCAAGGCTGCAGTGAGCCGTGATCATGCATGCCACTGCACTCCAGCCTGGGCAACAGAGTGAGACGCTAGCCCAAAAACAACAACAAGCAACACCAAAAGAAATGAAATGTACTATAAAATTTTTAATTTCTAGAGATTTAATTTCTACAGGCTATTTTAATATAACATGTTATTTCCTGTATTGCCTGACAAAACCCAAAAAGGATTTAAAGGCATCTGCAAAAAAGGGCAGATAGATGATTGATAGATTAGATAGGTAGGTAGGTAGGAAGGTAGATAGATAGATAGATAGATGCAATATTTGCAGAGTATTTACTATTCCCTAGGCACCACTCTAATCTCTTAAACTCATTAATCCTCATGAATGCCACATTTTGGGTAGATTGTAATGTTTGGTTTATCCAACCCCTCCGCCTTTCTTTCACATGAACTGCTGTGTAGGCAGTTCTGCTGCTTTGGCTGTGTTGATTTTTTCAACCTAAAAATAGAGTGTATTTTTATTTATTCCTAATACATTTTGGTCTTTAGATTGTGCCTCACAGGCTTTATTTGTTATACGTTTGACATTATAATTCCATGTACTAGTAATAATCCTTTCTACTTTTGTGATCTTTGACTTCATCGAGTCACTGATAAAAATCAGCTCCAAAATTGAGCCCCACGGTGCATTACTTTCCCCAGACTGACATCAACAGTTCTGTGTACTCTTTAGTAGTGGCAGAACTACCCTAGTCTGCATCATCTGTTTAACATTTCTCTGTGAAAGGCAAACATGAGAGGATTTCTTAGATGCTGGTGGCAATCCAGATCCCCACCATGTATTATATGTCTTTCTCCACCTTATCTGATATTTCCCACTACCTACAAAACGAGAGAAGACTAAACTGGAGAAGCAGTCAATATGATCCCTCTTCGTTTTAAGTAGAAGCAGCATAGGATGATGTCAATGAGTGAAAACTGGAAGAGACAACAGTCATCGTATTCAAAGAATTCATTTTACCAAGAAGTTGCCACTTTCAAGTAAAAGTATTTAACAACTCTAATTTTTAGTCTGTGATTTAGATGTATTTAAGTTTTGTAAAGCAGTGTTGTCATCATCCCAGCAGTGTGGCATATTCTTTTAGTGTGTGGTTTGAGTTGAAATGAAAATTCCCGAAGGGTTGTATATAGTGCATGAATCCATGTGGAAACTTAATACTTTTCAACGGTGATATTGGAAAGAATGACTAGGAAGCAAAAAAATCTTAAGGAATGTTCAAGTTTTAAGACACATGTAGGAAAATATTTTTCTGTCTATACCAAATGGTAAAAAAGTCAAAGAAAGAGCCCAAATCTTACATTTTCGTAAAGACTGATTACTAAAACATATTATAAAGTGAAAAGTGCAAGGTATAATATGCTACTATTTATGGGGAAAATGCTGCTAAAATTGGTAACATTAATTACCTGTAGAGAGAATACTAGTGACTGGGGGACAGAGCCTTTAGTACTTTTTTAATCATATAAATAATGAATGTGGCCAGGAGAGGTGGCTCACGCCTGTAATCCCAGCACTTGGGGAGGCCAAGGTGGGTGGATCACCTGAGGTCAGGAGTTCGAGATCAGCCTGACTAACATGGTGAAACCTCATCTCTACTAAAAATATAAAATTAGCTGGGCATTGTGGTGCATGCCTATAATCCCAGCTACTCGGGAGGCTGAGGCAGGAGAATTGCTTGAACCTAGGAGGCAGAGGTTACAGTGAGCTGAGATCGTGCCATTGCACCCCAGCCTGGGCAACAAGAGCGAAACTCCTTCTCTAAAAAAATAAAATAAAACAATTGAATGCATAAGAAAAAAGAAGCAGGATTTGAGGAAACAACAATAGTCATTCTTTTCTGTTTTTTTCTTTTTTATAGGGTCTGTGGGCTTTGGAATTCGATGCATTTAGATTTGAGTTCTGGCTTAGCTGCTGTTTGCAGTTGGGCATGGGGCAAATTACCTAACTTCACCAGAGTGTCATCTATAACATTTTGAGTGATACTCTTCTGGTTGTTCTGTGTGTGTGTGTGTGTGTGTGTGTGTGTGCACGTGCATGGATCAAATACAATAAGGATCATTTTAGCCTGAGTTTGAACATCTTCCTCTGAAGATGGTTTTTCACCATCCAAAAAAGACAAAAGACAAAGTCATCTTAATAGTTGGTCTTCAGATGGTGAATAGATTTTAGCTCCAAGTTTTTAATCAAACGTGAACTTTGAACTGGTCATTACATCCAGCCAGAAGGATTCAACCTGTCTTCATAAGAGAGTTGAATGGTTAAATCAATCATAGTTAGACCCTTCTCGCTTGAATCTTCAGAAGAAATTAGCCAATTAGATATAAGCCACCTCTTTCCTTTGTTATAGCAACATCTCATGAGAGTCAGAGGCTTTGCTCTGCTGGACAGAATTCAGGGGAGATACCATAAAGTAAGCCCTGGCTACAGACAAGGGCTGCTGTTATATCTGTGTCATTGCCTAAGACACTTTTGGGACAGAAAGATGGAGATCTAGGCAGAGCCATTAACACTACATCCTCTGTAAGCCCTATATATTCCCAGCTAGATAAATCCATGCACTGAAAATTTTTCCTGAGGGCGAGGGTGGGAAAATATGAAACTAACATTTTGTGTGGTATCTATATTGTCCTTTATATACTCAGTGAGTGGGCTTTGCAGCATGAATCTTTCCAATGCAAGGGCTAGAAAAAGAACTCCAGTTGTCTAAACCCAAATGGATTGGCTAAGATAACAGAGTCTTCCTGAAGTAGGTCTGACTTCAGACAAGAATTGACCCAGAGGCTCAGAATATCCATAGGCTCTATATCTCTGTGATTGTTTCAACTTTGTTCTCTGTGTGTTACTTCTTGTTTAATCTGGCTCTTCTCAGGCTAATCAAAGTGATGAGAGCATTTCCTGATTTTGCAGCTTCATATCACATTATGCAGGAGAGAGAAAACACCATTCCTGATTGCTCCAGAAGCTTCATGGATTTCACTGCCTCTCTTTTGGCTTGAGTTGGGTTATGTGCCCATCCCTGAACCAATAGGTTGTGCCAGTTGGCTTAGGTCATTGGATTGCAAACCTGGAATCCCTTCAAGGGATTCTGATGTCATTGGTCTGGGAAGTGAATCCCATCCATGGTTATTTTAAAACACTCCTTGGATGATTCTAATATACAGCCAAAATGAGTTTATTGGCATAAGCCAATCAGTGTCTGCTCTGATAGCTAAGACTACAACTGTTCTGCAAGAGAAAGTCTCGGTGTACTTAATAGATTGATGGGAGAAGGGGATAACAGATGTTGGCAAAGAAAACATCATATTACTTGTGGCAAACATATTAGCTGCCCTGGTGTTCATGCCCTTTATTTCTTCCTTGCCATCAGAACCCAGTTTTTGTTTGGGGCAGCAAGGTGCCAACCTTAGGTGATGAATTGTGGTTGTCCAAAGTGCTATTGATAATCTGCTTCCTCACTTTTCCAGCCTCCCTTGTAATGAGATAGGGGGGAGAGAGAGAGAGAGAGAGAGAGAGAGAGAGAGAGAGAGAGAGAGAAGGAGAGAGAGAAAGAGAGAGAGTGCACGTGTGCACAGAGGAAAAGCTAAGTTACTCTTTGTTCATAGAGGGAGTACAAGGAAGTTTAAAGTTAACACATGAGAAAACTGGAAGTATAAGCCTATTCTTGGAGTTATGGAAGTAGCTATCAGAAAAAGGAGAAGAAGAAATGTTGAACGGTAGCTATCTCTGAGGAATTAGACTGGAAGAAGAGGATTAAATGAAAAATGAAAACCTTTAGTTTTCATTTTGTATCTTTCTGTTCTCTTTGTTATTTTATTTCTATGTGATTATATTATTTTTATAATTAAAAATGAATTGATCTCTTTTGAAGATGTTCCTAAGAGTTTAAGGTGATTTAAAATGTATATGTTATTGTTAGAGTATATTTCTTTAAGTGTGTAAGTCACCTTTTTATAAGAAATAAAAAGTACTTTTAAACTATCCCATTTATCTACAATCAATAATATAGATGAGAATCAAATGTTGTGTTTTAAAATATTTAACTGACAAGTGAAAATTATATATATTCAAGATATACAACATGATGCTTTGATATGCATATACATTGTGTGGTGATTGCCACAGTCAAATTAATGAACACATCCATTACCACTCATAACTACCATCAGTGTGTGCCCGCGTGTGTGCATGCAGTAAGGACACTTAAAATCATCTTGAATTCCAAGTAAACAATATAGTATTATTAACTATAGTCACCATATATACACCATGGGGATGTATGTCTGTACCCCCGTGTTCATTGCAGCATGATTCACAATAGTCAAGATATGGAAACAACTTAAGTGTTCCTGGATGAATGAATGGATAAAGATAATTTATTAAATATATTGCAATGGAATACTATTCAGCCTTAACAAAGAAGGAAATCCTGCCACTTGTGATAACATGGATGGACCTAGAGGTCATTGTGCTAAGTGAAATAAGCCAAGCGCAGAAAGACAATTACTGCATGATCTCGCTTATATGTGGAACCTAAAAAAGTCAAACCCGTAGAAACATAGAATAGTCATTGCCGAGGAATAAAGGGTAGGGGAAATGGGAAGATGCTGGTCAAAGAATCAAATGTTGTTTTAGTTTTATGCATGAGAAAGTGATTTGAGGAGCTTAAATCAGGACTCAAGGTCAAGGTCAGCTCCTGGGGCTCGAAAGCTGGAGGAGAATTAGCCATTGATGGTGGCAGGACATTGAGTTCTTTCTGCCTTTCATCTTGTTGCCTCAACCTTCTTATCTAGCAACCCTAATCTGATTTGGCCAACAACTGATGAGGAAAAAACCCCCAAGAATTCAGCTATAAACATCTTCAGTTATTGATTTTCAATTATGTTTTTCAGTTTGACTTGTTCTCAGGTATCTTATGAAATTAGCTCACTATGTTTTCTTTTGCTACACCTTTGCTAGTTTACCCATTGTTAAAGTTCAGGGCCACGGCATCACATTGACCAGAATACATTATTTCAGAAATTAAGGAGAAACAAATAATATTATTTTAGAAAATAAGACTTTAGCTTTTGATGTCTGGTAGAATTGCATTGAAGTCACTTGGGAAGAATATGTAATTGACCTTTAACTGTTATTTTCAAATTATTTGTTTCAAACTTAAAAAAATAAATCATTACTATTTAAAAATTGGAGAGGGACATCAGAAGACTTACTCTAACGCCAGGGAGTAGGGGAGTTAGTTTCTTTAGTTTTGGAGAGACGTAATTGGATAAAATTTTTTACATCACTATTTTTCATTTGCTGCATTTCGATCTGTACTAGCTTGTTCTCACACTGCTATAAAGAACCACCTGAGACTGGGTAATTTATGAAGAAAAGAGGTTTAACTGACTCACAGTTCCACAGGCTATACAGGAAGCATGGCTGGGAGGCCTCAGGAAACTTACACTCATGGCAGAAGGTGAAGGGAAACCATCTTCACACGGTGGCAGGAGAGAGAGAGAGAGAGAGAGAAGTGGGAAGTGCTACACGCTTTCAAACAACCAGATCTTGTGAAAACTCTTTTTTTTTTTTTTTTTTTGAGGCGGAGTCTCGCTCTGTCGCCCGGACTGGAGTGCAGTGGCCGGATCTCAGCTCACTGCAAGCTCCGCCTCCCAGGTTTACGTCATTCTCCTGCCTCAGCCTCCCGAGTAGCTGGGACTACAGGCGCCCGCCACCTCGCCCGGCTAGTTTTTGTATTTTTAGTAGAGACGGGGTTTCACCGTGTTAGCCAGGATGGTCTCGATCTCCTGACCTCGTGATCCGCCCATCTCGGCCTCCCAAAGTGCTGGGATTACAGGCTTGAGCCACCGCGCCCGGCCGTGAAAACTCTTATCACAGGACAGACAGCACCAAGGGGATGGTGCTAAACCATTAGAAACCATCTCCATGATCCAGTCACTTCCCACCAGGCCCCTCCTTCAACACGTGGGGATTACAATTCAACATGAGATTTGGTTGGGGACACAGAGCCAAACCATATCAAGATCCAATTCTTTAGAGTCACATGTTTAAGAGGAATCCAGATTCTCCTCTTACCAATTATTTAATCAAGTGCCTATTCTTAGTTAAAACCCTACCAATGCTTCTACTGGTTTTAGAGCTTTAAATTTTGCATAAAATTTCAAGATACTTTCATGTATGATTATTCATGACTATCCTGTCAAAAGAAGACAATAATAATATGGAAGTATGACATCCATATTTTCATTCCACTAGTTTTAACAAGCACCTGTCATGTGCAAGCTGTCCCCAAACCATGGTAGGGGAAGGTGGGATCCAAAGATGCATCAACTATGGATTCATCCTTAGCAAATCTTTAATCTCATATTGATTACTAGTTATGTGTTGCTTCCCCATAAAATGTTTTATCAGAATAACAGGCACTGAAACTGAATGAATTCATGTAACATTCATTGTGGATATTTAGGAATAGCAAAATGACTAATAGGTGGACAGCAGGAAGGGAAGGATGTTTTAGAAGTCCAAAGCCTGGATGATCCAATGATGAATGGGTCTGAAAAACGGAGATTTGGCTGCACTTAGAACAAGGCCTACAAGGCCTAAGACATCAGCCTATGGAGCTAAAAGAAAAATTGGTAGAGACCTCTAATTGCAAGTTGGCGAAGCCACCTAGTGGTTCGTTTCACAAGTTAAAGTTGTGTGAACATATGAGGCAATTCATCCGTGGATTGAGTGGGTCTCTAATCAAGTGTGACTAAGAATCTGGTCACTTTTCATGAATTCCAGAAAGCAGGGTCATTTTCATTGAGAATAAGCACAGTGTAATTCTGCCTAATATTTCGTTTATTTTACTGCCATCTTTTTATCTAAAAGGAGTTAAGGCAACTTACATGAAAGTATAGTGAGATAAGATAAACTAGAATGAGACAGGAAAGAAAGAGGAAAATGTGAATAAAGACACAAAAAGTAGCCAGCCAGAAATTGAAGTAATTCAAAAATGCTTGTGAAATCCTGTATATATATATTTTTTTTTTCATGAAAGGACTTGAAATTTTCAGGCACAAATGGAAACGGATCAGTTATAAAATTTACAGCATCCAGAAAGATGAAATAATTTTTAGGAAAGATAAAGCCATCTGATACTTAGAGCAGATAAATTTTTCTTCTGGAGGTCCTCACAAACTGCATACTGCATACTGTAATGTATCATGTCCTCCATGTTCATAGTAGAAGTAATTCTGAGTCCTGGAGGATTTTTTTTTTTTTTTTTGAGACAGAGTTTTGCTCTGTTTTCCAGGCTGGAGTGCAGTGGCACGATCTCAGCTCACTGCAACCTCTGCCTCCCAGGTTCAAGCAATTCTCCTGCCTCAGCCTCCCAAGTAGCTGGGACCACAGGTACACACCACCACACCTGGCAAATATTTTGTATTTTTAGTAGAGGCAGGGTTTCACCATGTTGACCAGGCTGGTCTTGAACTCCTGACCTCAAGTGATCCGTCTGCCTCAGCCTCCCAAAGTGCTGGAATTATAGGTGTGAGTCACCACACCTGGCCCTCTGATTTTTTTTTTTTTTTTTAGACAGAGTCTCACTCTTGCCCAGGCTGAAGTGCAGTGGTGTGATCTCGGCTCACTGCAACCTCTGCCTCCTGAGTTGAAGCGATTCTCCTGCCTCGGCCTCTTGAGTAGCTGGGATTACAGGTGTGCGCCACCATCTCCAGCTAATTTTTGTATTATTATTATTATTATTAGTAGTAGTAGTAGAGACAGGGTTTTGCCATGTTTGCCAGGCTAGTATGAAACTTCTGACCTCAAGTGATCTGCTCACCTCTGTGTCCCAAAGTGCTGGGATTAAAGGTGTGAGCCAGTGCGCCTGACCTAGGATTGTTTCTTAATTGTGCTACACTGATTTGGAGGAGCATGTGGACCAACCTCCATTTTAAGGGCTTGTATTATCTCATCTGATCCTCACAATAAGCCAATGAGGTAGGTAGTTTTATTATCCCCATATTGCAGATGAAGCAACTGAGGAACAGTGAGGTTAAGAACGTCTCTGAAGTCAGGCTGTCAGTAAATAACAGAGCTGGGATTCAAACCCAGACACTCAGGCTCAGCACCCACAGTATTTTCCAATATGCTATACTGAGTGGCCAAGTAAGTATAATAAAGCCCATCCAATGAAGACAGCAGTACATGAGTTTTTCCCCCTACAACTTATATAGTCTGTAGGGGATGAGATAGGTATGCTTTAACATGATGCTAAAGATATGGCCAGGGTTGCATATTTCTTATATGACTTAGTTAACTTTGCCCTCTTCCAAGGTCACAGACTTTGTCTCAGACCCCAATCACCATGCACACATGCACATGCACATTCAACATGCCTTTGGTAAAATACAAGAGGACCAGGCAAAAGTATTCAAACTTGCCACTTCCTGACTTCTAGAAAATAGCTGAAAGCCCATGGCCTGCTGATGGCACATCCGCAGATTCAAGATCTAAAATGCAGTCATAACAAAACACAATTTGTTTTGCTACCTTTTTTTTTTTTTTCAAAGTGGTATCTATAAACATTTGGGAATGGCAGCTAAATTGGGTTTTCTTAACCAGTCATGAGTTGATTAGCAATCAACAAGGCAAGCCTTGAGCAGAACTTAGTAGAGAAATAATGGCATCATTGAAACATTTTCAGTTAGAGGAGTCAAAATATCATATAACTTGAGTCCTAAATCGAGCATTTAGAATGATGTTCTTTTGGGCTGTGCATTAGGATAGCTGTGTGGTTAATGTCTTTGCTAAGAAACAGTAAAAGGTATACTCTATAAAATGACTGCTTGCTCCATAGTGACAAGGCTCGTTAAAAACAAATTTCTTTGACATTTTAAAGGCACACTTATCTCAATAAAGATCCTAATGCTCCTAAAAGATTCAAGTTCTATATTGGAACAACATGATGGCGTCCTATACATAGGACTGATAAAGAACTTTAATCAGTTGATAAAGTTGAATTTGTGACAGATTCATCCTATCAAAGGAATATAAGTAAAAAAGAATGTTGCTGAGGTATGGTGAAGGAAACATTGCCCAGGAATCAAGAAACTTGGGATGTTCAGGTCTACTTTATTCTGACTACAAAAGGAGACATAGATTTTTGTGTGTGTCAGTTTCTTATGAACTTTGGAGCCAGACTTGGGTTCAAATATCTATCCTGATACCTATTAGCTGATGACATTGGATTAGCCAATGAAGCTCTTTGGGCCTCAGTTACTGTATCTATAAAATGGCTTTAATAATATATAGATTTTATTAGGTGCTCACTGTATGCAGATATTGTGCTTTTTGTATGCCATCAGTCTTTATGACATTCTTAAATGGAATATTTATCATTGTTAACTCCACTTTACAAGTGAGATCACTAAGTTGAGAGACTATGTAATGTGAAGAGTTTCAGTAAGATAATTTATGCAAGGTGCCGTATCACCTGGTGCAGAGCAGATTCTCCAGCAGTGGAAGCTGATACTATTCCTATCAACTTTATCTCATCTGTCTCCTTCTCTTCTTTTAGGCATGCTTTGAAGATTAATAAAAGAGAAGAGCCATGTGTTTAAGCAACATGAAGTTTGGGAATGAGATAGAGGTTTAAGCCAAGGGGTATAAACAAAACTAAACTTTTATTTTCCTACAGGAGTGGCAGAAACTCAACTATGATATCCATACCCTGCGGCAGGTTCGAAGGGAAGTAAGAAACAGATGGAAGCGCATCTTAGAAGATTTAGGTAAGTCTGAAAGAGATTGTGAAATGGTAAAAATAACTAGTTGTGATCATTATTCTTCAATTTCTCCACCATGGTTTTTATAAAAGGAATGTCAATAATTGCCTGATTAAGGCTACTGTGTACTAATTATTTTCCCAATCTTGCTCTTATATCCTCAAGCATAAATGCCTGATGTTTCTGTTGCCACCAGTCCATGTCTTCTGGATACACTCTGCCATGTGTTACTCCATCTGTCCCTAGTGTAGGGTACACAGGCCAGTGCAGTCATATAGGCACTATCATTTATTTTTTTTTGGCATTGTACATTAATTTAATTAGATGTGGGTATTGGCCAATTAATCGTAGCTTTGTAAGATGAAGCAGGTTGGGAGAAATATTGTTTGCAAGACAGACAGCAAAACTCAGTGTAGAATTTCAGAAGAAATATGGAAGAAAAGCTTCAAGGTTGGCAAAAATACTTGTGACATTAGGTTGGATACCTGCCCTCATCACTAATGGTTAATGATAATGATTTTTCTCAGTTGTCCCAGGATTGTGATGTAATAAATGTGACCCCCACATTATAAAATAATCCTGCTTCAGTGTTTAAAAAGTGAATTGATCAGTTCTGAAGTCCTTGATCCTTTTGCTTTGGAAGAGAACATGACATCTTGGCATCATCACTTTTCAAGTGTGAGGTGCCATGTGACCAGTCTCTGTTGCTTTGGTTGGCATGCAATGGGATGGGATGGGACCTCTGCCCTCTTTGGATATCCAGTATAGTTGTGAGCTAATAGCCATTTTTTTTTTAAGTCCAAGTAGGTTTAAGTCTTTGAGTTCTTTATACTTTTGGGTAAGTGATTTTTACCAGCTAATCATATTACCCTGAGGAAAGAAATCTAGGTTTGGAGAAGGACAGCCTGGAGGGAACCACTTTGCAGGCTGGGAGGCAGGTAGGAATTCTGGGGACAGGGGAGAAGGTAAACAGTAGGAAGGACAGGAAAGAGGGCTTCAAACCAGAAACAAGGTGGCAAGCAGCTGGTGGATGAGTATCTGAGGCTCTGAGGGAAAAGTTAACAAAGAGAAAAAAAAATACCAAAAGAATTGTAATTAAATATCCTGCCAATCACAGAGATCTGGGAGGCAGCACATGGAATGGTGCCTTTGGCTTCAGTTTTCTGATGCTTTGTACTTGTACAGAATCCACACGGGTCTGCTTGTAATCTCCTGTGGGGACCGTATTGCGGGACACTTGTTAACCTGGGACCACTATACATGAGTGGTACATTTTTCTACCTTAGGTTTTCAAAAGGAAGCTGACTCTTTGTTGTCAGTGACTAAACTCAGCACCATCAGTGATTCGAAAAACACAAGGAAAGCTCGAGAGATGTTGTTAAAACTGGCTGAAGAAACCAATATTTTCCCAACAAGTTGGGAGCTCTCAGAGAGATATCTCTTTGTTGTGGTAAGTGGATGCTTTTTGTCATCTGCCCTAATTTTGCCTTAATTGTTTGCTTTTTAAAAACTGTTCACTATCCTACTTATTCCAGCACCATCATCACTATCACATATGAGGTGGCAGATGCTGGCATTATATACTCTGATTCCCAGTGGCCCGCAGCATCAGAATCACCTAAAGAGCTTTAAAAGTTCAGATTTCCGTATCACACGTAGACCTACTGAGGCTTGGGTTCCAGCTCAAGAGTTTGTATTTTTTCAGTGGATTCTACTGTGTAGTTTGTTTTCTGAACCATTTGTAGGTCAAAGAGATGTGAGAAGTGTTGTTTATATAACCTATAAGACTAAAAAATAATCTGAAAGGACGTTAAGGAGTGGGGAAATGTTTCTTGGATAATGTAAGTAAAGGATTAAGGTGTGTCTCTACATTTGTTAGGAAAAAATTAATAAACGTCTTACTTGCTCATTGTCATTTCCAGGGTGGGTTTTGTTGTTGTTAGATTGATTTTTCCTATTGACATGTCTTGGTTTCTATCTTGCCAGCAGGTTTTTGGTTTGTTGTTTGTTTTTGCAGGACCGTCTCATTGCACTTGATGCTGCAGAAGAGTTCTTTAAGCTTGCTCGTCGAACTTACCCCAAGAAGCCTGGGGTTCCATGCCTGGCAGATGGCCAGAAAGAACTGCCCTACCTTCCATTTCCAAGTCCCTAAAGGGAAGGCTCAGGGACAGAATGGGAATTCTTCCATGAGGACTCAGCAGTCAACCAAAGTTGGACAATTACATGTAGAAGAGCGTGAGCAAATAGAGAGTTTGCTTAGTGAAAAATGATAATGAATTCTACATAAATGCAAAGTCTTTAATCTGAGGACCCTGCCCCATGAATTGTGCAGGGTGCACTGAAACGCCTTGGTGATCTCACATTTAGGAAGAAAGTTACAGAGTGGGTCAGATGGATAGTTCATAATGGGTGGTTCCATTCCAAGACCCTTGATTACCCCAGCTTTGGTTTTAATTGTATCATAGTCTCTGATCGTTAATCCTACTGACAGAGTGTACTATTTCAGTTAATAAAACAATATGATTAATAGAGCTGTCATTGAGTCCCAAAATGGATTACCAATTTTAAAATAATTATTATAAAATGTATACTAATCCCAAAATAATACTAGGCATGATGTGACCTCTCTGATTTGGTCACCTTGTAGAACCTTGGAGGTGTCAGGGCATCGCTTTGAGTATCAGTTATGATTATTCAGAAGTATAGATGTATCAGATGACAGACATGACAAGGAGTGTCTGGGTGTGGTGGCTCATGCCTGTAATCCCAGCACTTTGGAAGGCCAATGTGGGTGGATCATGAAGTCAGGAGTTCGAGACTAGTCTGACCAACATGATGAAACCCTGTCTCTACTAAAAATACAAAAATTAGCCAGGTGTGATGGCACGCACTTTTAATCCCAGCTACCCAGGAGGCTAAGGCAGGAGAGTCGCTTGAACCCAGGTGGTGAGGTTACAGTGAGCCAAGATTGCACCACTGCACTCCAGCCTGGGTGACAGAGTGAGACTCCATCTCAAAAAAAAAAAAAAAAAAAAAAGACAAGGAGTGCTGCTCAGAAGGGAGACCCAAATGGAGGTTCCTACAGCTGCATTTAAAGAGTTCTGTGTTCATGTGTGGTACATGCATTTTAAATTCCCAACATTATTGATACCTGGTTCTCTCATCTTTTTATATTGTCCATTTCTATTCCAAAAGCCTTTGGCTCTTTTTTTTTTTTTTTTTGATGGAGTCTTGCTCTGTCACCCAGTCTGGAGTGCAGTGGCACGATCTCGGCTCACTGCAACCTCCACCTTCCGGGTTCAAGTGATTTCCCTGCCTCAGCCTCAGGAGTAGCTGGGGCTACAGGCGTGTGCCACCACACCCGGCTAATTTTTTGTATTTTTAGTAGAGATGAGGTTTCACCATGTTAGCCAGCATGGTCTCGATCTCCTGACCTTGTTAGCTGCCTGCTCCAGCCTCCCAAAGTGCTGGGATTATAGGCGTGAGTCACCGTGCCCGGCCATGCCCTTGGCATTTTATCTGGAATAGCATCTGGAAACTGAAGCGTTTGACCTCTGTTTTCTTCTCTTGTCTTTCATCTGTTTCTGGTTCGTTGGCTGGCAGCTGCACCTGTTGGGGGACCTCTCATGCAGACTTTTGCACATATGCAGGGAGTATTGCACTGAAGATCTTTGCTGGACCATCTTCTGTTCAGAAGATAAGTTTCAAAACGGAGCAATGCTGCGAATGCAGGTTGCTTCTCTCTACAGATTGAGAAGTCCAGCTTCAAAAGTTACTTGCCACTTAAGCAAGGAACTTACCAAGAGATCATGGTTCATTTCACTGAAAAGACTTTAAGGATTTGTAAGTTTAATCCATAGATTGCTGAGAACATGACAATATTTTTATTTTTACAGATTTTGCACTTCTGAATTCAGGTTAAAAACTAACTTGTATTTAGTCTGCTTAGAGGATTGTGACTTGAAAATTTTTGTATACCAATGAGCTTTTTGGTAGCGTCCATAGTGTTTAAAATATTTCATAGGCAAGATCCGTGTTCTCCATTTATTAATGCATTGCAGACCAATTTAACTGCTGTGTTTCAGGAAAATTCTTCCTAGTTTAATAAGTAAACTAAAAGTTTTATTTTTTATATTTAGTGCTTAATCTTTGTCTCATGTTATGTAAAATTAGCCTGCAGATATTTTCTCTCACTTCTGTAGGCTCTTGCAAGATAAACATTCAAACAGTGAAACAAACAATAAAATAAACAAATCTAAGGATGTTGCGTTGTTTTAATCTCTGTCTCAGAATTTGCGTTTTGCCTTTCCGCCTTTTTTATGTCAAAATAGATGAGATTGTTTGCATCTATAGAGTATAAATTGTTACCACAGTATTTTTGATAATGAATAAGTATAGGACTATCTCTGTGATTATTAAAATACATGGAATTATCCAGGAAATTTTCCTTACAAGGAATTAAAAGACTCCTGTATTTACATTTCAGCTGGATGTGTGTTATATTTCTGACATAAGAAGGGATAGATATTCTTTCCCATAATCCCTTTAAATTAAAGGGCAGAGAGGCTGAAACACTCATAGGGTTAAGGACCTCCCATCATCCTAAAGCTAGTCAAGGACTAGATGTGTGCTAAAGTCCAGTGGACATGGCAGTGCATGAGAGAGGTGCAGGGGTGCCTCAGGTGGCCGCTGGAGATGTCACAGTGTGCTTGGCAGGACCAGGAGCCACAGATGTGTGGGAGGCCAGAGAGTTTCCCACTTTAAAGGACTACTTTAGTACTCCTTTTTTATTTTCTTGCTTTAGTACTTCTTAAAGGCTCATCTGTGTATGCAGGTTGATTTTGGGTGGTGGATGGATTGAAGTTTTTATATTAGTATTTATTTTAATACACATCAGGGGAAAAACCCTATAACTAGTAGATCAAACACCTGGTTTTACAGTTCATGGATGTATTGCACAGAGTATTATTTATGCTTTCTTAAGGGCAAAGGAACACCCAGGAAGGCACAGAGGACACATGTACTAAAGGGATAAGGAATGCATTGGTCAGAGGGCACCAGCATCCCTGAGCAGCTCAGTGGCAGTTCTGAAGGCCAGATGCTGTTACAGAAGTGAGCTCACTGACAGCAATGGACATGGAAGAACAGAGGCCCAATGGCAGTGAGTCACTCTCAGAAGACAAATGGATACAATTATCACAATGAGTGGCCAGGTTGAAGGATTCCTGCACAGGGCTTTGGGGACAATTAATGGAACATGGCATCTTTAGGAGCAAAATAGGTATAAAATGAGTATTGCTCAAATGATACCTTCAAAAGACCTCAAGGATGGGTGATTAGGAAATAGGGCACAGCCACCTTAATAAAAAGTCGTAATCTTTTGCCAAATTTTCAGACCTTTGTTATTTTCCAAATGCAGAAACTGCTGATTGAAGGAAAGTCTAGATCTCTAAGAAGCTCTTTGTAAAACCACTGCAAGTGTGTATAGCAATGATGTCCCTGTGGTTATTTACTTGGATAACTGTATACTGGGGAAGGGGAGTACATGAATAATCTGAGGGCGCTGAGACACAAGGTCCAAGCTGACATTGATACTTCAGGACCAGAGTATCACTAGAGTCCACCTTTTGGAGCGAGGGCATATGGGATTCAGATAATACAAGGAGTTCTTTTCCATGTATTACTTAGCACTAGGTCCACTGAATTCACGGCTCTACCCAATGGTAGGGTCCCTGTCGATACTACTTTCAGAATAAATGATCATTTCCCTACTTAGACTCCCTGTCATCTCCTTACTTTCAGAATAAATAATCAGACTGAACATACTTGGGAGTTGACAGAACCGCCATTCCTTTCTTGGTGTGTGTGTTAGAATTATCTTAAACGGAAAGCCATGTGGAAGCCTCTGAAACTGCCCCACCTCCTGGCCAAGATGGTAAACCAAAATTAATATTCCATCCCATGTGAAGGCAGAGATTAGTGCTACCCTTCAAGACCTAAAGCCTGAGGGAATGTTGAGCCGTATCATAATTCCATTTAATTCACCACTCTGACCTCTATAAAAACTAGACACTGGAGGATGAAAGTGGACTATTGAAAACTCAGCCAAGTAGTAACCCTAACTGCAGCATCTGTACCAGATGGGAAACCTTGGCTAGAATAGATTAAGACAATGTCAGCTACATGGTTTGTGGTCACTGATCTGTCAAATGTGTTCTTTCTCTACCCATCAGAATGGTAGATCAAAAACTGTATTCCCTTGAGATAGAAAATATTTATGATGGACACACACACACACACACACACACACACTCACTCTCTTACATTGCTCCAGAATTTCCCTATTAGGTTGGCTGAGGCTTTTGTTAAATCTCTCCCTTTCTCCAAGCCTGTCTTCCTTCTCTCCTCCACAGGAATTTGCTAATAGACTTCTTTCATGCCAATCTCCATCTCAAAATAATTTCCCTCAGAGAACCCAACTGTGATGGTATCTGAGTTGCCAATACAATCACTATCACATATTTTCCAATGTGATGGTTTTTCAAGACTATCATCAAGTATCCTTTCTTTAGTGAGGACATTAAATGTAAGTTTCCCTAGGTGTTATCTGACTAATGGCAGCAACTTTTGGAAGAGAAACCAATTTATTTGACTACTTTCCAATGTCCAGAGAGGGATCATGGCACAACCCTGGCTTCCTTTCCATTGAATTAATGTATTTATTCATTTCTTCGGATCACTTTCTATTACTAATATCACAAGAAATATTTTGCAGTGAAGAGAATATACTCTCATAACTACTAAATCACAACCACGTACAGGATGAAAATCGCCACTTTGAACTTGCTATTTACAATGTTTCAGCAAGTGTTATTAACTTCTAGAATATTCTTCCATCTTCTGTTTTGACACACTATGGATGGGCATTTCGGTATCCAGTTTTCAAGTCACTTAACCTATGGGTTTAGAACACTGGGTTGTGGAGAACTAAGTCAGGCAACCAGACTTTAGCTTGAGCCTCATTGTTTGATCACTTATTAGCTATAGGGGATTTATTTGATACTGTTTCTCACCTATGTTCTAAGTATGTAAAGATAATCAATATGGAGAGAATAGAATTAGAAATACAAAAATAAAATTATGACATAATAGCTAGAAGAAGCTTAAGCCTACAGATCATTACTTTTTAAAAAACCAACATCGGGTTTACTCATTCTGCCTCAGCCTCCCAAGTAACTAGGACTACAGGCGCCAGCCACCACGCCCAGCTAATATTTTGTATTTTTTTTTTTTTTTTCCAGTAGAGACGGGATTTCACCGTGCTAGCCAGGATGGTCTCGATCTCCTGACCTTGTGAATCACCTGCCTCAGCCTCCCAAATACCCGGCCAACATCTGTAGTTTTTATGCAACAATTTATTTTAAACATTCTTGACATGAGTAGTGTGAAATATGCATATGTGTAACTGAACTTTATCATATATTTTAGAAACATATAGTTAGCATTTGAAGTATCCTCATCAGGAATCCACTTTCTAAAGATGGTTGCTTAATCATTTCAATTATCTTCATCAAAATTTGTATCCAAAAGTTTATTAAGCTGTGTAAAGGATACTAGGAATACTCTTCTGTCTGGTTTCCGTCACCTTTTCGAGGAAGAAGATACTAAAAATCTGTCAAACCCAGCGGTACTCAAGGCCTAGAGCTCTATTTGTTTTTTATCTGTCTAGTTCACACACCTGACAATATGTTGTCGGATCTTATTATTGGAATATTGTTGTGTCTGCCTAAGAATGAAACTTCGCTCCCGTTTCATTGAAACTTTTATTTCAATAGTTGTGCCTGAGAACAGAAAGGAGGACTTATTTGGGATTACAGGAAGCAAAGGTAGAATTTCTGAACAATAAGAGTTGTACATTTAGAAGAATTTGGGCCAGCACTTGCTTTCATGGTAACATGCCACCTGGTTACAAGATTACGGGGAAAGAAATATATGGTCTTCACTTTCTTTTTTTGTTGTTGTTGCTGGAGATGACTGGTATTTACTAAAAGACTGGATATTTACTGACAGGTCACATTGGCTCGGGTTTCTAATTTCTAATTTCTAACCCATTTTCCAAACAAAAGATTTGTGCAGAAAATTAAAAAAAAAAAAGAAAAATCAACTATAATATCAGAACTGTAAGACAACCAAGCATTCATAGCAATTTGGGATATTTCATTCTTTTTTATGTGCATATTTAAAATTTATATGTATAATAATTATTTTTTTGAGATGCAGTCTCCCTCTGCCACCAAGGGTGGAGTGCAGTGGTGCAATCTCGGCTCACTGCAACTTCTGCCTCCCGGGTTCAAGCAATTCTCCTGCCTCAGCCTCCCAAGTAGCTGGGATTACAGGCACC